>NC_025698.1:18414118-18505685 GCF_000633955.1 Camelina sativa | reverse complement strand
AACAAATAGAGTTTTATTATCATTGTATATGATTCAAATGGGACTGTTGTCTTATATATTTTTTGGGAGAAATTGGATGATACGTTGGCTCACCGTGTTTATAAGATTGAGTATCCTAATAGATTTTGTGATATAGGAGCTTTGAATCATCTACATTAAAATGAAACAAGAATCGGAATCAATGTTTAGAGTTAGAAACCTTAGTTTGCTTCTGTGATGTAATAAAACTTCAAAGAAAGAAAACTACTACACATTGATTGGAACATCATGAATTTATTGTTGGGTTCTTTTTTGTTTTATTCAATCAGTTTTGATGGTAGCATTTATTAGATAAGATATAGTTGTTTTAAAAAAATGGTTTGTTTAGTGTATTCAATCAATTCCACTGTTGTTCCAATTTTTCAGATGTCATTGTTTCTACTTAGATAGTGTTTGTCTTGTGGTAACTGTAAATAAGCTTGAATTAATTGGAACAGCAGTCAAATTGGTAAATAGAGTTACAAACTTAGTTTGCAAAAATAATGTTTGTCCAAAAAAAAAAAAGTTTGCAAAAAAAAAGTCTGTGTTAGAGAAAACAAAAGAGAAGAATAATATAACTCATAAAAAAAACACTTCAAATAAAGATAGCATAAATGATATTATTTTATTCAATCAATTTTAATGGTAGCATTTATTACATAATATATCTAACAATAATGTTTATTTTTCCTTAAGGATGATCATCCATTAGGAAACAGTAAGGCAATGATCTATCGCGGTTTATACGACAAATAGTGTGTTCATTATAGTAGCCCACTTCCCAAATACATTGTTGGCATATTAGAGAAAAATACTTAGGTTCACTCTTACGGACCTCTGTATTCACTCCTTTTCCTCTCAACCAATCAGAATGTTTTATCTAATATTTTATTTAAAAATAAATCAAAATTAAATTAAAAAACTAATTAAGAAAACAAATTTTGTATACTTTTATTTAAAGAAAGTTAAATATTATTTTGGTTTAGATTTTACAATTAAACGAGGTTATATATCGGTTTGAGTTTATAAATGAGAATTAGTGTTTATATTTTATAATTAAAACGAAATTATATGTCGATTTGGGTTTACAAATAAGGTGGTTAGGGTTTAGATTTTACAATTAAAATAAAATTATATGTCGGTTTAGGTTTACAAATAAGATGGTTAGGATTTAGATTTTACAATTAGAACAAAATTATATGTCGGTTTGGGTTTACAAATAAGATGGTTAGGGTTTAGATTTAACAATTAGAACGAAAGTATATGTCGGTTTGGGTTTACAAATGAGATGGTTTGGGTTTACAAATGAGATGGTTATGGTTTAGATTTTACAATTACAACAAAATTATATATCGGTTTGGGTTTATAAAAGAGCGGTTTAAATTTCTAATTTTATAATAAATGTGTACAGATTTTATTTCCTTATTTTGTAAGTATTACTCTTCTAACTTGTCCAAATGGATTATCTTTTTTAGATATTTTAAATATATCAAAATTATGAGATCCGCCTCCTTTCCACCAAAAATGACAATGAAATTTTGTAGATTTCGATATGTTGACATGAAATCTGAAACCCCAAGATTGCAAATATGCCAGACGAATTCGTCCTAAATCATTTTCATTGGATTTACAGCGCACATTCAAAAATTTAAAGTTGTCCACAACGTAACGAATTACAACATGCTTTCTGGCTAGAGGCATCAAACCGTTGTTGCCCGGTACTTCTGCTGCGGCACTTGATAGCTGACGTAAAACCAATAAGAGTATAAGAGATTAAAAATAATAATACAAAATGTAATACAAAAGGATGATTATTAGTAGAAGCCATGGTTATGTAAATTAGGCTCGAATAGCTAGATAGAACGGAAAAACGTTTTTTTCATATCTAGACAATTACAATACGTATCGAACTATCAACTGTGCGAAAACATACATGCACTTTTAATTTATTTGAATTTCATACCCAAACTTATAATTTTGTGCTTAAATATACAAAAACGTTATTTGCTAATTCTGTTAATTTTTCGTTAACCCAATCTGACCTGAATTCCAGGTGTACAAAGGAAACGACGTCGTTGGCTAGGCTTAAAACCGTGACCTTGAGAGTCTAAGACACAAATATCTCTTTAACCACTCGGAGATGCCATATTATTGGGATTTGTTGAACAAAACATTTATATATTATCTTTCATCTCGCTTCTAAATTAGTGATCTTCATCTTCTTCCTTCTCCCATCTCTAAAAAATAACGAGGGAGAGAACATAACCCATAAATTTAAACACAAAATTTATAATCATTAATATAATTACAAATCAGCTTGAGAAATGTGACACCCTAGTTTTAGAGATTTGCGGAGATGTTTAAAAGAATTGATTTGGCCACCTATATTAACAAAGTGCACTTATCTTTTCGGTCAATGGTCCTGAGAGAATTTCATAGTTAAGCGTGCTTATGCTGGAGTTGTCTCAGGATGGGTGACCTTCCGGGAAGTGACTATCGGAACTGTGTGAGGGAGGACAAAGCACAGGGAAAGATCATGTGGTGATTTGTAGGGACGGTAACAAATCTTTAAAGCCTCCCGAACATAGCAAACCGGTCGTCGGATATGAATGGGCTCACGGACCTAGTGAGAGGATGTGAGGCCCATTAAAGAAAGTGGGCTACTGGAATTGGACATAGGACCTACTAAGAGATGGTAGTGGGGACGTTACAAGAAACAACGAATATATGAAGATTTGAAACCACCCTTAATCGTCTATTTTGTAAGGATGTCTCAGATCCCAAATCTGGATCAGAACAGCAAGAGACTCCTCAGTCTCAGAATTCTCTAGCGAATCGATCCTTACATCGAGGAAATCGTGATCACAACCGCTCATGTCACTTTCTATAAATCCTCGTTTGCATAATTTGATGATGTTTTGCTATGTTACCCAACGACAAAATCCATTTTTCTGGGTTAGAGAGAAAGAAGAAATAGTAAGACGAGGAAAAACACTGAATTGAAAGATATATTAAATGTTTGTTTAATAATTCACAATAATATGACATGTCCTAGTGGTTTAAAGAGTGATTATTGCATCTTAGACTCTGCTAAGGTTAGGCAAAATAGTTGAACCCAAAAATTTAACCCGAACCCGATTAAAAATATCCGATTCAAACCCGAATCCAAACTTTAAAAATATCCAATTGAATGCTTTTAGTAAATGAAATGGGTACCCGAACCCGATTGGGTATATCCGAACACCCGAACATATACCCAAAACAATTATGTTTCACAACAAAAAAGGTCTATGACCAACCAATCAAGGTTGAGAAATTAGAAGAAAATTAATTTGACACAATTAAAGAAATAGTAAAAAATTATAAGCACGGTAATATATGAATCTTAAATAATTCAAAGATGAAAATATAAATTAAATAAATAATCTAAAACTACTGCAATAAATTTTAAAATACAGTATTAAAAAAGAAGATGCATATATTAATTTTCTTTTTTTTTGGTCAACATATTAATCTTACCTATTCCAAAATGAAAAAGAAGAAAGTAGGAGTATTTGCCTTCCTATTAAAAAAGTTTTACCAATAGAACAAAATTGAAAGCATTATTTTTGTATTAATTATTTTGTTAGATGAAAAATATGAGATGATCTATGTTTAAATAGAAGTGAGTATTTACATTTTTTAGAATTAATAATTTACTATATATTTTCCTTAATCTTTTTTCTATGTTTTGTAGAATTAATAACTAAAAATTAAAATAAGTAAATTTGTTATAATTTCGAAATTTATGAATGATATATATATATATATATAATCTCATAATTATTTTTAAAAACTGCTTAATTTTTGTAAATTTTTGATAATAATTATCTTATTACATTATTAATATTGTTTAAAACAAATTGTTTTTTTTGTCGTAATCTTAAATCTCCTATTAAATATTAAATTTACACATGTCAAAATATCAGATTAATAACTTGAAATATGTCAAAATCATGGTAATGACTAACTTTGAAAACCCAACTTTATATAATAAGATATCTCAAGTTTTTATTCGGTAGTTTAGAAACTATTCTTTTCTGACCAATAAAAAAGGTAATATTTCTAATTATATGAATTAAGAATAAATACATCTAACTGAAGAAAATTTGACAAAATATTTTTTCATGTTAAAGAAGTTTGACTATATATATATATATATATATATATATATATATATATATATATATATATATATATATATATATATATATATATATATATATATATATATATATATATATATATATATATATATATATATATATATATATTCTAACAAGATATAAATCTCATATATATTTAAGTATCTTGCAATAATACAACAACTTATAATTTGTTAAAACTAAAAGAGTATTTTACTTAAGACATGAGCTGAATTTTATGACACTTTGATTTATAAATACGTACATTAAACATGTTTGGGCTTTTACCAAAAAAAAAAAATAATAATAACATGTTTCGGTGAAAAAATAAATATGTTCTCGATTTTTTTACTATGAAATACATAACTCTATAGAATTTTTCTATAGTGAAGTAGTATCAAAGTTTGGTGTAAGTAGCCAGTTAGAACTTAGAAGCTTAGATACAAGTATAACTACTATATGCGAGTGCGAGTCTATGTTGGTTTTACCTCTTTATTACTTGTGTTCATATTTTTTTTGTTAATTTATTCATTTGAAGCTTGAGGCAGGATAGTCGTGGAGTCATGAACAAGTAGAGTTGTTACTATCACTGTATAAGGATTCAGATGTTGGCTCGTCAAGTTTCTAATACTGAGTCTCCTGATGGAGTTTGCGATATGGGAGCTATGATATCATCTACATGAAAATTGGAACAACAATCATGATGTCGTGAAGTACTTGGCAACATGGTCTAGCCATAAACCGCTCATGGGTGGCTCACCGTGTTCAGTGGAAACAGGGCAGGTGACGATGGAGTAGCTTGCAAGGAATCAAATAATCTGATTAAACTACCTTTAATCATGATGATTTTTTTTCTGAGTAGACATGAGAGAGAGAGAAACAATTAGAGAAGGAGAGGAAATGCCATTTACGGCTATAATGTCGAAGAGTCCAAGATCTATGGCTGCTATTTTAACTTTAAGAATCATGGGAAGAACAGCTTCTAGCTGTTTCAAATTGTCATGTTAACAAAACAAAATCACACTTAACTCAAATTGGTTACGTTAATGTTTAACAAGTAGCATCATCGAATTGTCATGTTAACGAAATAGAATCACACCTAACTCTTATCTAATTACGTTTATGCTCAAACAGGTAGCATCATCGAATTGTCATGTCATCAAAGAGTAACTGAATTACGTTTATGCACAAGAATTGGCATCATCAAATTTTCATGATATCAAAAACAAACTGTGAGCTATATATATATAATCGAAAGGCCGTTCCAAGGAAACAGATTTATACTTTGATTTCTTTCTCTCTCAACACACACTAGAATTCAGTTAATCTTTTTTTATTGTTATGGAGATCTCAGTACGGGGGATTGAAATCCTTAGAGAAACTACTGCACAGACAGAGAGGATCATGACTTTTGCAGAGATCCCTTGCGGATTTTACAGTGCCGAGGACACTAAGGACAACTCCATGTCCAAGAAGAAGCTCTCAGTTTCAATCATCCTCTGCTTTGTCTTCATGAGCGTTGAAGTTGTTGGCGGCTTAAAAGCGCATAGCCTAGCCATTCTAACGGACGCGGCACATCTATCACCGGATGTTGTCTGCTTTGCTATTTCATTGTTTTCGTTATACGCATCAAGGTGGGAGACAACACCAAACCGGACCTACGGATACTTCAGAACCGAGATTCTTGCGAATCTTGCTTCCATCCTGCTTACCTGGGCTCTCAATGTGTGGATTGTTTGTTAAGCAATCATAAGGCTCTGCCACCAGAACAGAGAAATCAAAGGCCCTCTTATGTTTGGAGTTGCTCCTTTGAAGGCCGAGTCTCGCCTAACACATCAGCTATTTTACGATACAAGTTGATAGCAATATTGTGTATACAGTATACTTCTGTCGGGAATGGTAGGTGTCGCTGTTTCATTATACGGGATTGATCCTAATCGAGATTTAATTTCTTTTGTTCCGGCTGCCGGTGTAATACTGACCACCGGTTTTGTACACATACTTCCATACGCAACCGAAAGTCTTACAAGTTCTTGCATTGGAGATGAACCGTCGTAGGGTGGTTTTTATTATAATGTAATTCCAAATATTATACACCAAATCCTTCTATTGTTTTATTGGTAACATGAATTTATAATATAACTCTAAAAATGAATAAAAAATTCTTATTTTGATTTAAAACCAAAATACTTAGCACATTTATTATATGTTATGATCGAAATATTTAATTTTATATTTAGAACATTTTATTTATATTTTGATTTTACTGTGTTGTATTTTTTTCATTTCTTTTATTTTTGTTTTTCCTTTGATTAAAATAATACTATCACAAATATGAAAGAATTAATTTATTCATTAACTTTAATGTTCTTTTTGATGATGCGGACACCCTTTATAAAAGAGAACTCTCTAGTTATATATAATACTAGATTATGATCCGCAATACAGAACAAGTTTTTATTTAATTTATTTTGTTAATGTATTATTTTAATATTAATTTTTCTAATGTATTTTTTGTTAATTTAAGTGATTTATATAATTTATAGTATACCACACACTAAATTTTGTTTGTTAAAATCTTAATTAAATCAATTTCATTCGACATATTTTATATTAGTGTTGTTAAAATAGTAAAATGAGAATTTAACATATATTGAAGTATCATATTATTGATATTTTATCTTTTAGTATTATCAATTCAGTCATGTCATATCATATAACCCGTCATGTAATATAAATCGTTGGTGTTATTTTGACAATTTAATATGTTTAAATATTCATAATTCTAAACTTTTTATTAATTTATGTATCAGTTATAAATTATAAACTTCTTAAAATTTTATAATTTACTATATGTATGTTTAACACACACTTTTTATATTAATTGAGTAATATATGTTCGTTTTAAATAACTCAAATCATGATATATGCCAAAAAGGATATATTTTTACTAACTTTATGTATTACTAGATAAGGTCCGCGTTAATACGCAGGTAAAACAATATATAAATCGATAATAATTCAAATATGAGTGATTATCTATACATTTAATGATTTTTTAAAAACGAATTTGAAATTCACTATATCTATTTCTAATACAATTTAACTATTTGAACCATCATAATAAACCATATTTAATTTTCATAATTTATCTTAAATAGTTACAAACTTATATTAAACACAATCTGTGCATCTTAGTCTATATCATAATAAGAATTATAATATTTGAAATTAACAGAAAATAATTGTTTAAAAAAAAACCACTAAATTTTTTAGAAAACCAACATTGGCTAAGATATTTTTATACATATATCGTTTCCTAAGTAATAATTTACCTCATGTCAAAAAAGTTAAAATATATATATATATATGCATAATACGTTAACATATGCTTTGAGTTACGTAAACACACATATATATAAATTAGCTTGGTCTCAAAATAAAAACGTTGAAAATATGGGATCTTTTATACAATTTTGGTGTAGTTTTACTTTATAATATGAAAAATCATCATAAGAATAATACAACCTCATAAATAAATAAAAACATTGCTTTGCCAATATAACATAGTTGAAGAAATTACATTGTTACGTGAGAAAATATTAGATAGTTTAGTTGTTGGATAGAAATGAGTCTTTATAATCCTTTTTCTTTTAGGAATAATAAGTTACTATTGAATATTATATGAATTATTTGTATATCCTTAATCCATTTTCTCTTTTTAAGAATAAAGGTAATCCTTTTCCTTGTAGAATTAGTAACTTAATTAAAATTACTACCTAATCTTATAATTTTTTTTGAAAGTATATATTTATTTAAAAAGCTAACAATTTTAAATTTCTTAAAAACATATTTTTTCTTTTATACGTATTCAAATGAAAATTTGTTAGAAATGCCCCTTTTGAGATACCTCTTTAAAAAAATATCATTTTCTTGAACATTTTCATTTTTGCTCACTTTTACACAATAACAATATGTTAAATTAATTTTTAGAATTTTTTTTAGGTTTGGATTCTCTATTTTACAAACCGGTAATTGACCAGGTTGAGAGAAATGATGTACCTCCAACCATTACTGATGTTCATGAGCGGCTCCGTAACCGTGAAGCTAAGCTCCTCTCTATTGCTCCTCCGCAGCCCTCTCTGTTCCCAGCCACAGCGAATGTCGTGCAACACCATGGTGATCGCCATAACAACAACAACAACAACAACCCCCACCACAACACCA
Organism: Camelina sativa; assembly: GCF_000633955.1. Lineage (NCBI taxonomy): Eukaryota > Viridiplantae > Streptophyta > Magnoliopsida > Brassicales > Brassicaceae > Camelina > Camelina sativa. The sequence goes on along the minus strand of NC_025698.1, from coordinate 18,497,256 downwards.
ACAACCACTACAAATGGAACCCCTCTCATTCTCCGCATCACCAACAACGCTTTAATAATGGTAACTGGCACAACTCTCAATCACAAGGCGGTTCCTCTCGTCCGTACAAACCATACCTTGGCAAATGTCAGCTTTGTAACACTCAAGGTCACAGTACTCGTCGCTGTCCTCAGCTCTACTCCCTCCAATCTGCCTTGCCTTGCTACAGAAGCCCTTTCACACCATGGCAGCCTCGTGCAAACCTAGCCGTTGCTAAACCTTGCCCCTCGGTTCTTGACACTGGAGCCACCCATCACGTTACTGCTGATCTCAACAGCCTCACTCAACACCAACCATACAACGGTGGTGATGACCTTGTCATTGCTGATGGTTCCACTCTTCCTATCACTCATACGGTTCACTATTCCTTCCCTCTCAATCTCGTGCTTTACTATTGGATAAAGTATTATGTGTTCCGAATGTACACAAGAACCTCATTTCCATATATCGTCTATGCAATGCTAACCGTGTCTCTGTGGAATTCTTTCCCGCCACCTTTCAGGTGAAGGATCTCAGCACGGGGGTCCCATTACTCCAAGGTTGGACTACTAATGAACTGTATCAATTTCTAGTGATGAACCCCTTCACTCTTGCTATGCTTTTTTCCGCTAGCCCATGCACCAATCTTTTCTCATGGCACTCTCGTTTAGGCCACCTCTCATATACTATTCACAATAATATTATTTCGGCTTTTTCTCTTCATGTTGCTTCATCTACTCAAAAATCTTTGTCTTGTTCGGATTGCCTTATTAATAAGAGTCACAAACTCCTTTTCTCAAACAACACAATTGTCTCAACTCACCCTCTTGAATACATATTTTCTGATGTTTGGACATCTCCCATCCTTTCTCTCCAAAACTACAAATACTACCTTGTACTCAGACCACTTCACCCGATATACTTGGTTATACCCACTCAAACAAAATCTGATGTCAAAGATGTGTTCATCGCTTACAAAGCGCTTGTTGAAAACCGGTTTCAAACCCGCATAGGCACCTTATTTACCGATAATGGGGGAGAGTTCCTCGCATTACGGACCTTTCTATCATCACATGACATCTCTCACCTTACTTCACCGTACTCTAGAGCATAATGGTCTATTGGAAAGAAAATATCGCCATATTGTCGAAACGGGCCTAACACTACCGTCCACTGCTTCGGTTCCCATGGAATATTGGCCGTATGCATTTGCCACTGTCGTGTACTTGATCAATCGAATGCCCACTCCAGTTCTTGATATGCAATCACCGTTTCAGAAGCTGTTTAAGTCACCACCGAACTATGAAAAGCTCCGCATCTTTGGCTGCTTATGCTTCCCATGGCTACGTCCCTATGCACCACATAAATTTGCGGATCGCTCACAACGGTGTGTCTTCCTTGGCTACTCTGCTACACAAAGCGCATACTACTGTCTTCGTATACCGACTGGTCGAACATACGTTTCTCGTCATGTCCAGTTTGTCGAACACAGTTTCCTGTTTCGTGATCAACACGCTGTGACACCGCCATCATCTTCTTCAAGTATATCACCACCACCGTCCTCACTGGTTCTATTCCCTCTGTCGTCGGGTAATGCTCCAACATCTCACTGTCCACCGACCAGTGCAACTCATGTTGTCCATACTTCATCGACTCTCGACCGTGACTTTCACTTCACATATCAGCGTAGAAGCAACCTCGTAACTCAACATCTTCCCAGGCCACAGCCCACTTCTAAAGCCCATCAACAATCACCAGCCCAACAAGCCTCCTCATCGTCCATTCCTTCATCGCCATCATCACCTTCGCGTTTGGGACCCCGGGCTACTGACCTTCACCCCCACGCTACGACCACACCTCAGGTATCATCTTCTATCTCTCTCTCATCATCCTCCCTCACCACCACTACTTCGTCATTGGATTCGGAGTCCACTACTCCAACACAAAATGGACGCAACACACGTCTCAACCAAATCTACGTTCCCCTGAGGCCACTGCTCGACCACAAAATGAGTTGCCAACCACAACTCAGCCACAACACCAAACAGTCCCCACTTCACACCAAGTTGTTCCATTGCAACCACAGATCCAAACAAATAATGTTGAGCCACTTCAAAATCACCACAAAAGGACAACCAGAGCCAAAAATAACATTACTAAACCCAACCCCAAACTCAATCTTCATGTCACTGCCTCTTCGTCGCCACCAAAAGAACCAAAAACGATCGCTCAAGTCTTAAAAGATCCGAATTGGGGACCTTCTGCCTCTCACAAGTATGATGCCTTGAACATCAATCACACATGGGACTTGGTCCCTCCCAATGCCAGTCGATCAGAACATTGTGGGATGTAAGCGGGTCTTCACAACAAAGTTTCACGCCAATGGACTTCTTGACCGCTACAAAGCACCCTTAGTTGCGAAGGAATTTCATCAACAATACGACAAAGACTATGCTGAAACCTTCGGCCCTGTTATAAAATCTACAACGATACGTCATGTTCTTGACATTGCGGTAAAGAAGTCTTGGCCGTTGAAGACGTAAACAACGCCTTCTTACAAGGCGATATCATTGAAGATGTATATGTCTCAACCGCCTGGTTTTGTTGACAAAGATCGACCATCCTATGTTTGCAGGTTAAAAAAATCCATCTATGGGCTGAAGCTGGCGCCTTGAGCGTGGTATGTGGCTTTGAAACAACACTTGCTTGACACCGGCTTCACTAACTCCCTCGCTGATACGTAACTGTTTATTCGTCATTCTGGTTCCACGATTACCTATGTGCTTGTTTACGTCGACGACATCATTGTCACAGACAATAATTCCATTGTTGTTGCATCGGTTCTCCAATCATTCTCCGAGAGATTCTCCATAAATGACCCTATTGATCTTCATTACTTTCTTGGTATAGAGGTCTCTCGGACATCACATGGTCTCCACCTCATGCAAATAAAATACATCATGGATCTACTTCACCAAAATAACATGCATCTTGCTAAACCGGTTGCGACACCATTACCAGCGTCCCGAAACTTCTCCTTCTTTCACCCCGAGGTGGCATGGTTAAATTAAACCAAAAGGCTAGGTTTCACGATTATCTTCTCCTTCTTTCACCCCGAGGTGGCAGCCACGAACGAAAGGAAAAAGGGATCGAGTCGTTGTTGTAGTGGCGAGAGAGTAGAGAGGAATTAGGAAAGGCTGCGTGGTGGTGGTGTTGTCGGACTCGTGAGGAAGATAACCAATATGGGCCTTGGAGGCACCTTAGTTGTGATGTGGCTGTGATTTGGTATAGGATTAAAGAGGAAGACGGGGGACAGCGGAGAGAGCGAGACGACACGGAGCGGGGTGTTGAGCCGTGACAGAGAGGAAGAGAGAGAGAGAGTTTGGTGGTGGTATGAGAGAAGAAACGGCTGGTTGTGGTCGAGGTGGTGTAAGGAGGAGAGGAGTGAGCCATGTATATGTATACATGTAAGCATCTCCTTCTCCATTTGTGGTTATCGTACGGTTGTGTTGTTTACGTTGTTCTTATATAAAAGGGAGAGTGAGGCATCGTTGTATGGGTTGAGTCATCGATGTCGTAATTGTGTTCGAGTCTTAGAGCCAGCGTTTCTCTACCGTGGTTGGGTCTGTTCTTATCGGAAAAGGGATAGGAGGAAGGGAAACGTGCAACCCGTGAAGAGAGGCGATGAGAGAGAACGGATGTGCGGAGAAGAGAGAGAGAGACGTGATAGAGGTGGGGAATCCTCTTATGGATCTGGTTGGTCATTTTCTGGCTGTGGGAAGCTTCATTAGTGGTGAAATAACAAAGCCGGAGTGGACAGAGGTGAAGAGGAGAAGGTTAGTCCAAGAAGCATGGAGATAAATAAAGTGTGGAGCAGTCGAATTTGGAGGCTTTCCGGCGCCGTATCCGACATTGTCTCGGTAAGATGATGATACTTAAGTAATATCCATCAAGCCAAGATTCCAAAGAAACAGAGATAACTGCATTTGGAGTTAACCACGAAGAGTTATGTGCGTTGCTTCCTGGACAAGTAATTGCTGGAAACTGTGAAATCTGGGTTAAGTATAAACCCTAGAAACTATTCCGAGATGGTTCTTTCTAGGCGACGTTTGGAGGTCCAAAACTAGCCTGATCTGAACGAAGTTTGGTGGAGAAACTCTTGATAGTAGTGGCTCCATATCCAACGGTGGGACTGCGAATTGAACGGTTAGTTTATGTTTTATTCGAACGACAATATGAAGGTTTTGTATGGTTTATATTGTTGGATGAGCCAACAAGCTCGGTACGAGCTGGAACCTTGCAGGGGTTTTTATGGCTTGTGGTATTAGGTCATGGTGGTTTGAGAACCAAGTTATAGCTCAGCAGTGCAGGGTTCAAGCTAAGATGGTGAATCGAAGGGTTCATTGGAAAAGGGTTTCTTGTGGCTGGACAGAATAAAGTATTCCAGCCCACCTCTTTTGTTACTCGGTTGCTAGGGATGGTTGGTTGTGTGACTCATTAATTAAATGAGGTGGTGTTTGGGATACATGTTGAAGTGGCTTGTTTGAGTGGTTCACAAAGTGGTCAGTTAGAGGAGGAATAAGAGTCTACGAATGTACGATGCTTGTGGAGGTGATGTACGTTGTATGATTGCTATTCGTAGTTGCAGAGTAAGAGTTAGTTGGATCTTGCTAGTATTTGTGGAAGTTTTTTTCTAAAGAGCGGTTGACGCCGGTTTTCTCATCGAAATTATGGGGTTCCGGTAAGATTGTTTCCCGTGTGTCTCCTGTGAGGATTGGGAATCCGGGTGCGGTCATTTCAGTTATGATTAAGCTTTTTGCTTTGAGAATCATATATCCCATTTAAGGTTACAATGATAAGTATTTATATTAAAACATGCCATTAATTCTCGATCAATACAATTATTCTCCATAAATGCATACGTTTTGATTCTAGCATTTACACCACCGTAAGTTGGAATCTCTTGGCTTGACCGATCTCCTTTATGTACGGGAACCTCTCTCAGCTCCTGACTTCTCGCTCTCCTTTAATGCTCGGGAACCCAAACTCTCTTGAACCATGAGCTGAGTCAGCTGACTAACTTCGAGTTGGCTCCTCTCTTTTGTTTGAACCCTTGCAGTTTTGAAGTTGTAATTGTACATGTACGGAACTATATGCTGCATATATTCTCTTTTATTTATTTTTAGTATCCATTTTATCGAGTACCCGTATTTAAAGGTGAAACGATCTGATCCATTTTTTGAGTATAATAATTGACTAGTGATTCCATACTCACTATCATCCTAACCACAATGAGTACAACAGTGGAAATAAATAACATCATTAAACTAGAATACTTCAATTATTCCAATAACAACTAAACCAATATCAATATTCTAAGAAAAATCCAGTAATTCCAAAAGAATAACATAAACCAAGAAACCAACAATCCTAGGCAACATTCTAACGACTCATTTCTAGCAACCTAACATAAGTCAAACAACAAATCAACGAGCCACTAGAACATCATCCTCTTCATTGTCTTGATTTCATGATCACACATTGTCTTTACCTGCACCGTAAACAACAATTGAGATGTATGAGTATTGTCATAAACACTCAGTGAGACAATCCTCCCATCTGCTGGGCTATATACACAAGCAATTAGGAATCCAATGTTCAACAAACAACAAACAACACAATCAAACCAGGAAAAGCAAGTATCAACCGTCTACTGTTGTCAGTGGCTGGACGAAATCAAATATTCTAGTCCACATCTCTTGTTACTCGGTCGCTAGGGGTGGTTGGTTGTGCGACTCAGTAACTAGATGAGGTGGGTTTTGGTGTATTTGTGGAAGTTTTTGTAGTTAATGATTTCTACGCCAGTTTTCTCGTCAGAATTATGGGGTCCCGGTGAGATCGTTTCCCGTGGAACCTGTCCAAAGATTGAGAATCCGGATGCGGTTGTTTCAGACATCAGCAAGGTAAGTCATAGCCATTAGACCATTCATCTTGAATAACTATTTTTCTTAAAATAATAGGATAGCTGGTTACATATTTGTGTTGATGGTTTATAGAATGTTGCTAATGGGCTGTTTATATAGAGAATGAAGTAGGGTGAAAGTTAGGATTAAGTTGCAGAGATAAATGTTTGATCTTATCATCAAGAAAGGAACATTCGAGTAAGAAGATCTTACCTGATATATTATAGGAAATATATTAGGCCTGGGAATTAGAACCGAACCAATTTTTTTAAACCGAACGAAACCGAGATTTGGGCAAATTGGTTTGGTTTAAATTAATTGACATAACTAAGTGGAATGATTTTAATTTTAGTCGGTTAACTGAAATTTTAGGTTTGGTTCTCTAGAACCGAACGGTTAACCAAATAAATGAAAACTCTAGTCTAATATATTTCAAGCCATCATCTCTTCTCCTTCTTCCTAGATTTTATCGATTCTTTTTTTTTCTCTAGGCAAACAAAAAATTCTTCTTTTTATGGTTCTTTTTCTTCTCCTCCTATTTTGATTCATCACCATTATTTTTTCCTTCCTCTTCGATTCATCAACATCTTCTTCAATCCATCACCATTATCTTCTCCTTCGATTCATCACCATAATCTTCTTCTTCTTTTTGATTCATTGTCTTTCATAATCATCATCATCATCATCTTCGTCTTTCAGATCAATACTAGGAGTTCCACTTTTTAGAACTCGCCTTCAGTGTCGATCCATTGATTTTCAATGGAAAAAAGTCTTTTTTTTTAAACAACTCAATTGTAAACCTAAATAACCGAGTTTTCGAACCAAAATAACCGATTCCGAATCAAACCGAACCAAAATCTTAGTCGTTTTGATTCGGAACAGTTTTCAATTTCTGAAAAAACCGAAAACCGATTAATCCGAACCAAAATACCCGAAGAAACCGAAATCGCAGGCCTAATAACATCCCATTTTTAATAAAAGGGAAGTACACAACATAGTTTTTGTAGACTTTATATTTTTAATAAATAGTTACAAATGGTTATAAATAGGTTATAGATTAATTCATATATTAATCGGTTACACCTAAATATTGGGTGTAGGCCTGAACATAAAAACCGTACCGGAATACCCAACCCGGAACCCGATCCGAAAAACCGGGTTCGGGTTGGGTACAAGTTTGCCTATAAAACCCTATTGGGTTCTATTTTCTAATACCCGTGGGTTCGGGTTAGGGTCGGGTAATACCCGGTACCCGTTTGGGTACCCATTAAACCCGAACATATAAACATATTTATAATATTTATCATTAATATAATGTAATTACCCCAAATTATGATTATAATTTTGAATATTTCATTTAATTTTATACCTAAATATCAAAAATAATCAAAATATCTAAAATATTTTGTTATGTAAGTCAAAATTTAACTAAATTTATTTAAATTTAATTATATTTTTTCGGGTACCCAGTAGTTCGGGTACTAATTGGGTTCTAAAATTTATAACCCAAACCGATCCGAACCCGATAGTACCTAAACCGAACCGAACCTATATATCTAAAAATACCCAATAGATTCTATTTTTCTAAACCCGTTTACCNTAGGCCTGAACATAAAAACCGTACCGGAATACCCAACCCGGAACCCGATCCGAAAAACCGGGTTCGGGTTGGGTACAAGTTTGCCTATAAAACCCTATTGGGTTCTATTTTCTAATACCCGTGGGTTCGGGTTAGGGTCGGGTAATACCCGGTACCCGTTTGGGTACCCATTAAACCCGAACATATAAACATATTTATAATATTTATCATTAATATAATGTAATTACCCCAAATTATGATTATAATTTTGAATATTTCATTTAATTTTATACCTAAATATCAAAAATAATCAAAATATCTAAAATATTTTGTTATGTAAGTCAAAATTTAACTAAATTTATTTAAATTTAATTATATTTTTTCGGGTACCCAGTAGTTCGGGTACTAATTGGGTTCTAAAATTTATAACCCAAACCGATCCGAACCCGATAGTACCTAAACCGAACCGAACCTATATATCTAAAAATACCCAATAGATTCTATTTTTCTAAACCCGTTTACCCGAACCCGAATGGGTAATACCCGAACCCAAACGGGTTACCCGAATGCCCAATTGTAAACCTAAATAATCGGAAACTTGATTATTTAGGTTTACAATTGAGTTGTTAAAAAAAAAAATTCCACTGAAAATCAATGGATCTACACTGAAGGCGAGTTCTGAAAAGTGGAACTCCTAGTATTGATGTGAAAGACAAGATGATGATGATTAGAAGTAAACCTCTTTAATCATAAAATGAATTTATATAGTTGAAGATAGTATACACACATACACACATACATAGTACACACAAAACCACATCTTTACTTAAGACAAATGCATCATCAACCACACTTTTGTTTATACAGTAATAAATACATCAACCACACTTTTAAGACGCGCACACAAGATAGCATCATCATCTTCCAAACAGATCATATATGATATGATCAAAGAGGAGGACATTTATCGCTAAAGAAACGACCAAGAACCTTGTCTTCAAGAACTGTTAAAGCCTCCGAAGATTTTATGCATAAAGGTGTCTTGTATTGTGATATCGAAGAACCTTTTGAAACGAAAAAGTCCATGAGGGAATCGAACGTTCCTTGTTGCACCACTCTTATCTCTAGAGCTCCGATTGATCCATCTTTACTCCTAAATGTTTTATAAAGAGGACTTAATGATTCCTCCATCACACAACAACATTTCACCAATACTTTGTTATCAAGTTCAACACCATCGATGTTTTTGTTGTTGAGTTCCCAGTAAAAAACATAGTGACCTGGATTCGTAGAAATATCTTCATAGCATGTGTTACCCATCAACATCAAATTCGAAGATTCAAGAACCAGTGTCGCATGATACAACGCCTTTAAAATATGCTCCTCAATTGTTATCTCAGTCTGAATGCTAAGAACCGTTTCTTTTCTACGTATGAATCGAAATTGAGGTGTGCTATTATAGAACCCAGTCACCTGTAAAATATCTCCAATGTTATACCTGTGTAAACCTAGCAAAATAAAAAGTAACAAAATTAACTCTCATGACTTGAGTCTAGATTTATTATATTTTTTTCTTTTATTAAGAGTAAAAACACATTTAAATAACTTACCAAAATAATTTGTGACTAGTAGCTCATAGTAGCAACCAAGCTTAACGTTCACCAGATCAACAATGTCATCCTTGTTTTCCTCGTCAATCTGTTTGAACTCAAAATAAGACATATTGGGTAGACATGTGTATGAGACATCTTCTAGTTTGGATGACGGGTCAACGTTGATCCCAAATATACTTTCCGATGACGCATAGAGCACAGAATATATGGGAAGTTTGTTGGAGTAAAAATCCAATGTAGGGATGTACTGAGTCATCGATCCTGTAACAACGCAATCGATAAATTTGACTTTGGGCCAAAGCCGTCGGATTATTCCTTGCCATGATTTTTTGTTGCATTCGTACTCAATAAAATTTGCTAATTCAGGATTAGGCCCTCCAAGGATGATAGTCACAGAGTCCCTGCATTTTTGGTCTGTAATCCACTCGCTAACATGACCATATCGTGTATTACTACACAGCTCTCTCCAGTGAGTTTCAAGAAAATTGATGGCACGTACCAAGATAGAAACAAAGTAAGCACTCATACTTGTTATTTCGTTTCTCTGGACGAGTCCACAGAGAAGATGACAATACATACTATGTATGTTGTCTGGGCATAATGTGACATCAATGGGGCTTGAATACAGCTCTGATGGTTGGTTCTTGAAATAATCGCTCTGTAAAAAACTCGAAACACCCCCAGAAACTGGCAGACCAGAAGGAGTTTTGGATAATGGTCTAGTGAAACCAAACATCATCTCCTTTTCTCGCTTGGCCCCATCCATATACCTACAAATCATAATCAAGGATGACAATAAATGGTGATGGAGTTGTTACATATGTAAAATATTATATGGGAATAATGAGATGGACATCATCTAGTGGCAGTGTTTGGCGGGTGAACATTTTCTTTTTGTGAATGTCTTTTTTTTTTTTTTAGGTCAAAACCTTTTGTGAGTGTCTAAGCCATAAATATGAATATGTATACCTCTAGAGAGTGTTATTCTACAATTCTTCACATATAAGAAAAATGTAAAAGTGTAGGGTTATATATAATTGATAGTTTGTTTGTAAAATTTTTGTTGGAAAGTCACAAATGACACTTTTTCTTAAACCTTAAAATTTATATATAATTGATAGTTTGTTTCTATCTCTCTGGAGTATACAGTATTATTTTGTAAGTCTCTAAGCCAGAGAGATATAATCACACCAACTATAAAGTCGGTTTTAGCTAGTCGTGTAAACGTCTTTGGTAGCAATAAAACTCTCATTCCCAAAGTCTCGAAATATTTATGATTTCGACGTACAGTTTAGCCAATTACTATAATTTATGGTTTGTTTAATTAAGGATTGTTCGCGACGTCCAAAAGGATAAAAGAAAAAATATTGAAAATTACTTACTTGGATACAAAGGGGGACGAAAGAGCTTTGTATAGCAATAGGTTCTCAAAGAAGATATTGTTCATAGGAAATATCTTATGTTTTCCTCCTGATGTTCCGGAACTACATGATCCACAACCATTAGAGGAAAAATGTATAATAGCTTCATCGCCACGTAATCAAAAATAGACATTTACCTTAGGAAAAATCCAGTGATGGAGTTGCCTGTAATGACATTTGAAGGTTCTCCGTTGGCAACACGTTCGATATAAGGGCTAACATCTTCATAGGTAATTACTGGCACGTTCTTTTTAAAATGCTCTTTATCAGAACTTCCATGGAGGTAACGTTGGAGATATTCAGTGTTGGCGTTAAGTGTGAGTATCTGCTTCAATACATCGTCTTGTATTTGCTTCGCGTTCGATGTTAATGCCTCTAGATCCATGCAATCAAAACTTGGACTCATATTTGGTATAATCTCTCTGCTCGCCTGAAAATTAAAAGGTTTATTTATTTATATGATTTGTTTAGTAGGTTAATCATATAAGTGACACCTTTTTCTTTCGACTCTCTGGACTCTAAAAGAGGTAGACGAAAGCTAACAAAACCAAAGACACTAAATTTTGGTTGAGAACTGAGAGAGATAAATAAGCGTTGAAGTGAAATAATGGATTATATTGCTATAAAGGAGAGGAGGCGGTGGGACGACATAAAGAATGGTGCATGTCCGAAAAATGGATGGTTTTGCTGACATAATGGACGCATGTCCGTCCGTGAGACAACACATCTCTCTCACTTGACACATCACTCACTTGGACAAAATGTCCAGATTAGTTAGCTTTGACTCTCCCTGATGGCAATGCAACCTATAGAATTGAACACATGCATGACTAGCTTAACTTGCTTGTTTTTTACGCCTAATTTGATATAGAATTCAACAACTTAATATGTCTTTAACTAAATCCGTGAGACAACACATATCTCTCTCACTTGACACATCACTCACTTGGACAAAATGTCCAGATTAGTTAGCTTTGACTCTCCCTGATGGCAATGCAACCTATAGAATTGAACACATACATGACTAGCTTAACTTGCTTGTTTTTTACGCCTAATTTGATATAGAATTCAACAACTTAATATGTTTTTTATATGACAATCCGTCCCGCGGATCCCACTAGCCTCATTACTAGTTGCCTCTATAGACTAGTTCTGCAGGGCATCGATTATAACTCATTACTGTGGATATCCAAATCCAGCAGTAGGTTATTGGTGCATCAGGCGTTCCTCAAACCCTGGTTCTTCACCCTTTAACAATCTTCCCACAGGACAAACTGTCATCAATTGAGCTGTAGGTCAACTGGTGATAACTTGTCCTGTGAGAAAGTTGTTAAAAGGTGAGATACCAGGGTTCGAGGAACGTCTGATGCACCAATAACCTACTGGTGGATTTGGATATCCACAATAATGGGTTAGGATCGATACCATGCAGGGTCAGCCTATAGAACAACTAGCAGTGAGGCTAGTGGAGTCCACGGACGGGTTGTCACTCTTTCTCTCAATTGAAATTTAGCTGAGTATATATTAACATTATTATTGATGTCGGCAAGTAACGTTATTGACTCTCTTTTTATCTTTGTTTCATTTTTTTTTTTTGAATCATAATACATAAATTAGTTGATAAAAATCTTATCTTATTATTCATATATAAGTTCTGATTCAAATTAAAAAAAAAACGAAAATATATTACTAATATAAAACAAAAAAAAATCATTATTTTATTATTTTGATAACACTATTAATGATAAAGTATTAGGCATGTCAAATTGATTCCACTATGAAGTCTATGATTAGAAAAAAAGTATCCCCGACAGTAAAATTGTAGTTGGTACGTATAAAACCATGCATAGATATTCCACGTATTTGCAAAAAATATATATACTTCCTCACGTATTTTTATAAATAATGTTTTTATTATTCAGAAAAGGTTTATAAAAAATGTTGATTTCTTAATCAGTGTATATAGAAACCTTATACATCAAACTATAAAAATACGGAGAGAGTATTAATCAACCAGTGGTGATATAGAAGATAATATGCGCAAGTCCAAAATTACAGTTTTACACACTTGTTGTTGTCTAAATCAGAAGAAAACTAGAATACGACAGTGCTACGGATTGAAATTCTATTATTTATTTTGTAATTTTTATTCAAAATATCATATATGTGATTATTTTATTTGTTTTAAAAGTATTTTTTGGATGGAACACTATACCATAAAATCATATGCTGAATATGACTTATAAAAATAACATCTATTTTGTAAGATATATTTTATTAGATCTAAAATTTTACTCGCGGTAGAGTGGGAGTTAAACTGTGTGATAAAAAAAAATCATTAGTTAATTTTATTTAATTTGTTTAGTTTTTAAAATTATATATTGTATTTAGATTGTTAATTTTATTACTTAACCCATAATATATCGTATATTAATTTTAGGACTAAATATGTAATGTATGTTTGTTAAAATCATCTTAACCGAGAAATCCTAGCAAACAACATTATTCCAAACTTTAATTGAATCCGAGAAATCATATTTCTTGAAATTTCAATCTGTGCTCTAGAAAAAAATCATATTTTTTAGAATTCTTTCAAAATATTATAGTGACATATTATTGACCCGTGCTATAACAAATCAAATTAGAGTGTTTATAATTTTTAACTTTTTGATCTATCATGTATTTATAATATTCTTAAAAATATCAAATTAAACTATTTTAAAATATTTCAAATTAAATTATTTTAAAAGTTTATTATAGTATATAAAATTATACAATTCAACAAAAGAAATACATGAAATTGAATTTAAATATTCAAATTTTGATTCATTATTCAATCAAACTTTTAGTTGAATATATATTTTTTAAAATAATAATATTATGAATGATTGAATATTTTATATATTGAACAATTTTTTTTTTGTATGAAAATGGTGTATTTCGGTGAATGGAGATGTCAATGATTTATAATAAAAGGTTGGAAGGGTGTTATATAAGATATTATTTTGTTTGCTTAATCGGAAATCACGCTTAAGCGTGATTAATTTCCGAGATTTTATTATATTTGTTTTCTTTAATTGTCTAACCATATATATGGGCTAACAGTATATGGTTGTTAAAGATTTTATTTCTTTTAAGTTGTATTATTTTTTGGGATATTCTTTTAAGTGTATCTTAATAAGGAAGCCAACCCATATAACATATTTTGTAACCAACTAATGAATCAAATAATAACTATAACTATATAACATATAACTATTATGTAGTTTACCAACAAGAAGTTGTTAAATAGGGGATTGTCTTAGTAAATTATCCCTCAATCCTTTCTGACTATTTTTTCTTTCAGATTCATATAGAACAGAGAACCTAAGCTTTGATACATGGAGGCTGAGACCAACTCAGGTATTTAGAACTGAGATCTGGTGGAATCGAGATACAATATAAACATTTTTTAAAGATGAAGCGATGCATAAATTGATCAATATATAGGAACAGACAAAAAAAAAAAAAAAAAAAAAAAAAAGTTTAACTAAAAAACGTTTTCATTTGAAATTATTAAAGTTTGTTGAAATAGAAATAAAACAAATGGTACACGTGTTTGTGAAATGTTTGGGAAACAGCTTCGTTTACAAAACATCAACATTTATTTAGATGGTATCAAGAGCTTGAAGAACGTCAGCCTTGATGTCATCAAAGTCTTCAATACCAAAACTGAAACGAACTAAGTTGTCGTTGAGTTCATAGTTGAGCCTTTCTTCTCGCGGTACATCCCTAAATCAAACCCCCGAAACATTTGTGTGTGTAACAAGAAATAAAAAATTAAACTACCAATGTTTTAGTGGGAAGTTATATACCAGTTCCTTGTGGCAGGTTGGTCCACGAAGCTCTCGCATCCACCAAAAGATGTTGCAATGTAAGGGATCTTCAGAGAATCAATGAACTTGATTGTCTTCTTCAAATCTCCAGCAACCTATTTGCAGATATAAAGGAAAAGAAAAAGAAAAACACATTTTAAGATTGAGAAGATTTCATTAAAGGTAAATGAATAGGATTAATTTTGACCTCGAAAGTGACCAAACCACCAAAACCAGTCATTTGTCGCTTGGCTATGAGATGTTCGGGATGACTCGGAAGGCCCGGGTAGTAAACGCGACTTACCTAACACGATTACAGTGAATCCATTTTTTGATGAGATATGATGGTCCACTTGACAAGGCTAAGAAAATGGAAGACAAAGTATGGAGCAAAGGTTATGATGTTTTATGGTTCAATTTTATATGTGTGTTAAGTTCCACAGTATGGTTCATATAATTGTGTGTGTTTATGTGTAAATAGTGGAGTCTTGATCGTCTGCAAAGACACCTCAAAATCGATTCAGTAACATCTTATAGTACAAGTTTCCTCTTTTAATTTGTTTGATCATTTCTCAACTTGCTAGGCAAGAAACCTCATTCCAAATTTCTTTTCTTTCTTGCACAAGAATTAAGAAGT
The DNA here is from genome assembly GCF_000633955.1 of Camelina sativa. NCBI lineage: Eukaryota > Viridiplantae > Streptophyta > Magnoliopsida > Brassicales > Brassicaceae > Camelina > Camelina sativa. The sequence continues at coordinate 18,482,171 of NC_025698.1, read as the reverse complement.
GTATATGAGTGCTTAATCATAGTATATATATTAGTTTCTTTTATCATTTTCACATACCCTATATTAATAATGGGTGCAACCAAAAGAAAAATAGTACCTTGGGATGTGCTTCTAACACTTGGGCCATCCTCAAAGCATTTGAATTATGTTGTTTTACACGAAGATGCATCGTCTTCATGCTTCGGATGAGTAAATATGCGGCATTCTGTTTCTCGCAAAGACACAGTTATCCAAAGGTTAGAATATTGATGAATAGGGATGATACGGCGGACCTACTAAGGAGGAAGGTGGGTCACCTGACCTGGGTAAACTAACTAAATAATTTGTTTTTACATGTAATTACATAAAATTTCAATAGCACAGATGGTAAGTTCTGCACTGTTGACCTCCCCAAACCTGAGTTCGAACCACGAATATGACAAATTAATATTTTTTCTCTGTATTTGACCTCCCTAAATTTTTATCTTTGGTCCGCCAAACTGACACAAATTGAAATTTCAACCGATGTATGAAGTGGTAGCATTAAAGGGGAATCAAGCATTTTTACAGGATTAAGCGTGCCTCCCAAAAGTTGATGCAAAATGCGAATCTTAGAAATCAACTTCGTTGAGCCAGATATGCATCCAGCAAGAACCTGGGAAGACACACGGAACAAATAATCAATTTTTGGTAACCAGTTCTCTAAGCACTAATAAGGTTCTGCGTGCTAAGTTACACACATCATTGTGTCCTCCAATGTACTTAGTACCAGACTGGAGAATAAGATCAGCACCAAGGGCAAGTGCCTTTTGATTCAAAGGTGTTGCAATGGTACCGTCTATACAAACAAGAGTTCCTCTTTTGTGACAGATTTCTGACACTAACTTAATGTCCACACATCGAAGAAATGGGTTTGTTGGGGACTCAGTAAAGAACATAGAAACCTGTAGAACAAACCACAATTCATATAATGCTTTTCAACTTTTAAAGTATGCTAGGAGAACTCATTGTAAGTTATAATACATTATGGTCATTCACTACAGCTTCGAGCCTTGCGGTATCATCAGAGTCAATCATAGTCACCTGGATGACATATATAAACACACACATAACAAAAAGGTGATCAATGAGTCGAAACAAAACAAAATTGAAGTGAGGAAACAGGGTTTTTATTTCTTACGGTGATTCCCAATTTGGGAAGAAAATTCTCCATGATCATCCTTGTCTCCTTGTAACAATCTTTAGTTGTCACAATATGACCATTCGTAGGAACCAATGCCAAAAGCATAACACTAATTGCACACATTCCAGATGCCACGACCAAAGTTGATTCAGCACCTTCAAGTGCACTAATCAAGAGAGCATAAAATGGACAACTAAGAACAAAAATCAATTGTGAGACACTAATCAAAGACATCAAGAGAGTGCGAGACCTAATCTTTTCTTCAAGTACCATAGTTGTTGGGCTTCCATAACGAGTATACTCATGACATACAATCCGTTGCTCCTGCAAAATTGAAAATAAATTTATTGTTGTAAAAATAGTCGATTAACTTAGTCAAAGCAACACACTATTTAAAGTTTTTTTCCCCCGATATATATTCAACCCTAGATAGAAGCATATACGGACCTTGAAGTCGACTAGGTCGGAAGTGTTCTTGAAGAAGTAGGTCGTTGTGTTTACTACAGGGGTCGTGATCGAAGTTGTGTTTATTTCACGACATAATCTTTCACCTGATTATAAAACCCACAACAAAATCCATTATTTTCGATTCTCCGCTTACGAAAATCCCATTCTTTTCACAATGAATGAATAAGGTTGGATACAATATGTCTTAAAACGCTTTAGGCGCTTGCTAGCCGGTGAACGTTGTTTAGATACATTTTTCTTACATCCATTTTCAGTCGATCGATAGAAATATTATATTGTACATGCGCTCTAAGGACAGGTGCTAAAAACCTAAAGCATATACTACATGATTATTTGTGGCACAGTGGCAGTGGGTGCATGCATGCATTCTCGCGGCTCCCTTAAAAGAAAATTGTACATTTTAATATATAAAAAGATATAATATATTTTGTCCAAACATATAACAAATTTCTAGTAATTAAGAGGTGACAAGAAAAAAAAAAAAAAAAAAAAAAAAAAAAAAAAAAAAAAAAAAANCTAGCAAGAAATCAGTAAGGGTTGACAATGACCGTAGGTAACGTACCAGCATGAACAGCCAAACTCCCATCGGAGCTCAAGAATGAGGGCTTCAAATTGTTCATCTCCCCCATCGGATGAGCTAGTTCCCTCTTTCTTTCAAATACAAACCAGTTAAGATTTTATTGAATATTTTGGGTTAAACATAACAAAATTAGACTAAATTTGAAGCCTGGAATAACATCCTAGACATCATACAACACATAAAAAAGCAAAAGCCTAAAGATCACGAAAAGGAAAGAGAATTAAAAAAAACAACTCATTTACCTCTCTTTTTGATCAAATTGAAATTCACTTTCCAAACCGAAGAATATAAATGTAAGCATGCAAGGTACGGAATGTGTTAAGAGAATGCTTTGAAAAACGTTTTTAATATCCAACCAAAGCACGACCTGAAACATTATTTAAGAAGACTTACGTTTGATCTAGAAAAGCTCAGAATGTTATATTGGCCTCTATGGATTCTTAGGAGGATGAAGAAACTAACCAAGACCAAGAAAAAATACTCACTTTGGTTAAGAATTGAGAGATATCTTTAGCTTTTATGGTTCAATCTTAATTGTTTTTACGTGATACATGGAAGGGCAAGCACGGAATCTTGACATCTTTAGATTTGGCAATGGCACGGGGAGAAATTCAGTTCATCATTCACAAGAAAACACTGAGACTGAGACTTGAGTTTTGTTCATGAGACACATGTCCACCCAGAATACAACACAACTGATCTCTCTCACTTGATACATCACTAACTTTGACAGAGCGTCCATACAGCTTTAATGACTCTCCCTTATGGCCATGCAACCTATAGGGTTTGATCACATGACTAGCTTAACTCTTAATATTGATTAATTATATGCCTTATTCGATTTACAGTTCAATAACCTTAGAAATTTACTAAACCAGATGCAATCATTATCACAAAACTTTTAAATTCAATTAAGCCTACTCACCAATAAATGTCATGAATAAATGAGATGAATGCACTTATAAAATCCATAATGTGAATCGAAACCTCTGGAAAATAAGAGAAAGTCTAGTCTTAACCCCAACGTTACTTGAATCATTAAACTCAAACTCTGGAATATTATTACTTGGGAATTTCTACATTTCTTTGTCCTTATATCGTCTCAGATTTTCGGGTAGATTCTCGCTCTAATGTGTGTGCACGTATGAGACATGTTTGGGTCGTTTAATGCTGATCAGACCTGCTGTATTGACCAGAACTTGACTAGATACATATATGTTATGTGAATTGACTTGACCTTGTCGATTGATGATTAAGTCTATTAAATTGTTATATATCATTATATCATGTGTGCTTAAGGTTGAATGAGATGGAGATTGAATCTTGCTTGTGTAACAGATGAAATGTGGACATGTGATGGGCTCAGTGCCACTAGACGTCGGCTTGTACACTTGAGTACGTATCGATACAAATGAGTAATTGAATGCGATCCTGATGGATGTAATGAGATGGATGCATTTGTGTTCTTATAATCTTTTGCAAACATTTGTGTACATAAGAAAGATGCCCAAGTCTAACAACGATGAATAAATCTCAGATGCCTTGCCCGTCATATGCCTTCCACCTTTCTATTACCACCTTGTACTCATCATCCCTTCTCCTCACCTAAAACCATAAGTTATAGAAGTCGAATCAGTATCTGTTGAGCTCAGTGATCAAATCATTGTTGTCGTATAATTCTCAACTGATATATATTTTTGAGTACTACTATATACTGTACCTCAACCATGGGATTCCTTCCACGAAGCAACATATCAACGCTCTTTTCAGTCTGGACGAGAGTGAAAGATGACAAGTTTTGTTAATAGATATGATCTTTGATATTGAATGAGTGCAGGGCAAAGGCAACAACAGACTGAGTTGTGAAACAGAGGCTTACTTGATGTGCAATCCAATAATCCCGTTCTCTCATCTCTATCAAGAAATAAAAAGTCGGTGGAGCTTTCCTCTCGAGAATACTCTTCTGACTCCTTCTCGCCCTCGCTTCTTCATCTCCAAGAGTGACAGTCTCAATGCCTCCAATCTAGAACCAACAAAAGAGCAGGAAAACAACATGAAAAAATCTTTGTGAAAACTAGAAGCAAGCGATAACACAACATTCAGACAAGCAGTGAAAAAAAAAAAATTACCAAATCTGAAAGTGTAGGATTCTTTATTATGTTCTGGAGCTGCTCTCCGTGAGCAGTGCCAATTAGCATCACTCCCCTTTCAGCAATGGAACGACAGGCAAGTGCTTCAGCTTCTGTGCCGATCTCATCAACAATGATCACTTGAGGCATATGATTCTCTACTGCCTCAATCATAACTTTATGCTGCAAAGATGGCTTCGGTACTTGCATCCTACGAGAACCTCCAATAGCTGAGTGTGGAATATCTCCATCTCCTCCTATTTCATTGCTGGTATCAATTATCACCTAAAAAAACGCAAATTACGCATACTTAACAACTTAAAAACGCAGAACCTTCATGCTAAGAAAACCTCAAGGATAAGCAATACCCACCACTCGCTTCTGGAATTCATCAGACAAGACACGAGCAATCTCTCGCAATACAGTGGTCTTACCAACACCAGGCCTGTAGTTTAATTCGATAATCAAATCATCACCAGGGAAACAAAATGAAGCATAAGAGAGTAGTGTGTAAAACAAGTACCGTCCAACAAACAAGATACTTTTGCCATAGTGAAGGAGATCATAGAGCATATCAATGTGACCACTCACAGCTCTCCCAACCCGACAAGTTAAACCAACAATGAACCCTTTCCTATTACGAATAGCTGATATCCTGTGCAATGTACCCTCTATTCCAGCTCTATTGTCAGCACCAAATTCACCTACCAGCTCTTGAGCATCCTCTAGCTCTTCCATGGATACCTAAGCTAGTGTTTCCATACATACAAAGTATCCAAAATTCAGAAGACACCAACATAACTCCTATTCCCACTAAAAACACAACAACATCATTCATCCCTAATTAGCTTTACCTCGATGTTCCTAAGATACTGGCCTCCAGGTTCACCGAGATAACGTGCTTCAGGTGGTCTTCCCAAATCCATAATCACCTAACCAAGATTTTCAAAAACTCTCATTCCATTTTTGTTAAGCTTTTCAAAATTGTTCTTCACGAAGAGTTGAAACAATAACCTCAACAAGCTGATTTCTTCGAGAATCGTTGAGGAGAAGATGACGGAGATCTCGTGGAAGGATCTACAAAGACGCAAGTGTTGTTCAGATCAAACTGTAAGAACAAAGACGAAACAGAGACTGGTTTTTATAGTAAATTAGACCTTGAGAAATGCGCCGAGATTGTCGTCGACGATCATAGCGGAGGAATCTGGAAGAGCGAGGGATGAGACGGTGGAGGAAACAGGAAAACGCCGGCGAATTGGAGGGAAAAAGCGACATGCTCCGCCTCCCCAAGAGACGCACACTCCGGCCATCTTTTTTCACTGCTCCACCGAGCGGATAAGGAAGATTCCTCAAAACCACCACCAAACTATTAAACGTATGGGCCTTTAGGTCTTTGGGCCTTTAATACTCTCATATTATTGTCTAGGTTTTTAATATCCTTTTAGCCTTCGGCGTTCTGATTATAGTTCGGATCGGATCAGATTTTTTGGATTTTGAATTTTTTGGATTTATTATTCTAAAATTCGTTTAGATATTTTTAAATTTCGGGTTTGGATTCGGTTATCCAAAGTACTCAAAAATTCAAATTTTTTGTGTCCAAATCTATTCAAACTACTTGAAATGAACCAAAATATCTAAAAAATACGTTTATTTTTTACCTAAATATACTCAAAAATAGTTGTAATACCTGAAAATATTTAGAATATCCAAAAATTTAAACTTTTAGATACCAAAGTTATTACAACTTGTAAGTATTACTCAGATATTATTACTATGTATTTATATTTTGGGCATGTTCGGATATCCATTCGGATATCCATTCGGATTTCAATTCGGATTCGGATTTTCGGATCCTTAAATTTAGAATTCGTTCGGATATTTCTAAATTTTCGGTTCGGATTCGGATATTATGCCCAGACCTACTTTAGAACTTAAACAAAATCATCCCTCCACTAGAAAACTCTAAAGAAGGTTGCTCAATTATTTAAATAATAATTTTTTAATTTTTGTTTATGAATTATAAAATTTTAATAATCTAAAATGAGAAAACAATTATTTATATTACATAAAATAGAAAACAATAATTTTTTACAAAATTCGGAATACTAAACATATTTTACAAAATTCAGAATAAGATTTATTGTTGGGTTGCACCAAATTTTTGTCAGATATGCTCAATCAAATCTTTTTTCAAATGATCATGCATTTGTATATCATGAACGTCATTTCGAACGCCCCGTCATATTAGTTAGATTTGTTGGCCTATCTATAGAAAACGATAAATCGACATGAGAAGTTCCGCTTCCTTCTCCGTGATAGAACTCTGATGGATCGTAGAAATTGTAGTCATGTCGATCGTCTTCCACTATCATGTTATGCAATATGATACATGTTCTCATTATTTTCCTTATTTTTCCTTTATCCCAAAAAAATGTGGGATTCTTCACGATGGTAAATCGAGCTTGCAAGACTCCAAATGTACGCTCTACATCTTTCCAGCATGCTTCTTGACACTGATCAAAGATTTTTGCTTTTTGGCCATGTGGAAGTGTAATGGATTGGATGAAAGTTGCCCATTTGGGATAGATATTGTCAGTGAGGTAGTACGTCATTTTATATTGATGTCCATTGACAACGTATTTAACTCTCGAAGCTTGGCCCTCTAGGATATCATCAAACACCGATGAGCGGTCCAAAACATTGATATCATTTAACGTACCTGGTGGTCAAAAAATGTGTGCCAAATCCATAAATCTTGCGATGCCACAGCCTCTAGGACGATTGTCGGTTTTCCATATCCACATGAATATCGTCCTTTCCATGCAGTGGGATAATTCTTCCACTCCCAATGCATACAATCTATGCTCCCTACCATTCGGGGGAAATCGCGATGTTCTCCAATATTCAGTAATCGTTGGAGGTCTTCCGTTGTAGGTCTTCTGAGATACTCGTATCCAAAAAGATTTATAACTCTGTCTACAAATTGTTCAAGGCATTTGTGGGCGGTTGTTTCAGCCAGTCGTAAATATTCATCCACCGTATCTGCCAAATATTTGTAAGCCATCATACGGATAGATGTCGTCTTTATCTGAAGTATGGGACTCCATTCTCAATAGTACTAACAATGCGTTTGAACAATGGTTTGTTCATTCTAAAGCGACGGAGGAACATCGCTTGAGTGTAAGTCGGATTCTCACTAAAATAATCATTCCATAACCGAGTGTGACCTTCTTCGCGGTCTCTATTAATGTGCACTCTTCGGAATATTGAAGTTGGTGGTACTTCCTCTTTAGTGTAGTTGTATTGAATCTCCTCCATTATACTATCAACTTCCTCCTCTACCATTTCATCAACTTGATCAGAACTCCAATTAGACATTATTTGACCGTTTGGGTTTGTTTTGAGGCCTATGGAGTTTGGTTTATTTTGTATTGGAAATGGTTTTTTGTTGTAAGGTTTATGGAAATTTGTTTATGTAATGGAAATGGGTTTGTCTTCTAAGGATTAGGGAGATTTGTATTTGTTGTAAGGTTTTTTGGTATTAAATATTTAACAAGAAGAAATGATGATAAGATAAAAGAGATGAAAAGAATCGGATGAGAAGCAAATGAAGTTGTACACAACATTGATCAATATATAGACCTTACAAAAGACACACAACCAAACAAAACCCATTCACGGGTTACAATACATAAACATCACAACTCGAAACCCATTCACGGGTTGGACAAGCCGTGATAGTCCTTACAACAAGCAAAAGCCGACCACACTTAACCTCGATACAGAAAAAAAGAGAGACCCGTAAATGACACTAAAAAACAACACCCATTCACGGGTTAAAACACAACACATCTTTGATAACAAGACAACTTCCATTCGCTTGACAACCAACATGTTTCCCTTCACATGACAACGAGACAGCTTCATATGTCGTCCCAAAACCTGCAACAAAAGAAGAAGACAACTAGAGCTAAACACAAAAAAAAACTTTTGAACACAACAAGAGTTAAACAAGAGTTAAACACCAAACATGACAAACAAGAGACAGAATATTCAAAACATGACAAAGACAATAAGAGTTAAGCATAACAAATGAATAGAATCGAAACCTAAATGTTTGTCAACATTTGATCAACGATTTTGTCTTTTAAGTAGTACTTCAACGGGTGTTAGTTCACCCTTGTTACGCAGACTGTCTAGCAATCTCATTTTGGTGTGCCTCTCTTTAGTCGCTTGTTCTTGATCCTTCATTGCTATGATCCTATCTAACTTACCGATAGAACCATCCTCCACATCACTACTAAATTCCGGTTTCTTTCCTTTTTTCTTGGAAGCTTTAACCGCCGGAGGCCTCATCTCAGCTCCATCATTGCTCGAAGTAGCTGAGTATGCTCCTTCAGAAGCAAACTTAGTCTGTTTATGGCTACATTCTTCTGGGATCCATTTCTGATCATGCTTTAGTTCCCTCAGCAATGACCTAGCATAAATGGCTTCTTCATGTCGTTCTTGTAAACCTCATATGCCATGCTCATCACATTATCTTCCGATCCTCCACTCTTCCTTCTTGCACTCGCTTTTGCGTAACACCCAACAAACTTGTTGACTTGGTGGTTTATCTTGTTCCACCTAGCCTTACATTGTGAAGGCCCTCTTGCGTTTGAACCGGATGCTCCATCATTTGCTTTGTAATAGTCTGTTACCCTCTTCCAGAAACTATCTATCTGCTGCTCATTACTTACAACTGGATCTTTGCTTATGTTTAACCAAGCGCTTATGAGATTGACATCTTCCTCTGCACTCCACCGCTTCCTACTTCTTCTGCCTGCGTCTTCTTCATTCTCATCTACTATAACCTCGATACAGTCTTCAGATTCAGATGTCGGGCTAAAGTTAAGAGGCTGAGAAGAGAATTCAGGGCTAAAGTGTACAGGCTGAGAAGAAAATGTAAAGCAAAACAGGACAGGCTGAGAGGATTGTGCGGAATTTGGAGGAATAGGATTATCATAACCGTTGGAGTTTTTTTGAGAATTCAAAAGATCAACAAATTTTTGCTGTGAAAAACGATAAGGGTTTCTAGGATCCATTGCTTGTTTTAGTGAAAGCCGATGTTTAACGAAAAGGGTTTGTAGATGATCGATAATGGTTAAGGTTAGTGTAATACCCCTTATTTTGACCTAGTATACGGATGGAGGACCGCGAACGTGGACGTGCGACCGACTCGGAAAAATTTTCGAAAATAAAAATCCGTTGGAGCCATCAGTGAACCAAACCTTATCCGAAGGATTGATCGAAGAAAAATGGTTGAATTGATTTTTATATCAAACCATGAACAAGTTAAAGATTTCTTTCGGCTACCGTCAAGTATCGAGAAGGGAAGGACCGACTATCAGTGGCATTGGGCAGTAAGGCTATTGGAAGATTATATGCATTCGGTCAAAGGACATGATCGAGTGTTTACTAAAGGTTATTGAGTTGGCTATCAAGGGTTAAACAATTTGTTCGATAGAAAGATCAATTGTACCGAGAAAACTAGTTTTACCGAGAAGGAGCTGTTATGGCCGAGACAAGCGAGCGATGATCGAACGAATTTGGATACACAGACAACAAGGTTAGTAAGTGGTTAAGGACAAGCCACATTACATGAGTTTAGCTGTAAAAATCGGTCGAAGAACTCTCGGTTCAGTTTTGGCCACGAAGCTGCTTTGTCGTAGAGGTGCTTGTGGTGTAAGTAGGTGTGTCACCACCTGGGAGTGTGCTGACCACGAGGTGCCACACTTTTGGATGGGAATGGCGTGTGTTGAGTGTAAGTTGGCACAAGCTTGGGTTTGGATAAGAATGGAAGTGGATAAGGATAAGCTTTTGGATAATGCTTATCCGCCACCTCTCGCTTACCTTAGCTTGGAGGCTAAGACTCCTCTCCCTATATATAAGCCACGAAATCCTAGCTTTAGTTCATTAGCTTCCACCAAAATCCGACCTTAGAATAGTTAGATAGTTAGTTATATCGCTGAGCTTGTGGAGGTGAATCGGGTAGAAGTTGGTTGAGTCGAGAGTCGTGGTCGGGTTTCCGGTAAGTAAGTCCTGCCCTTAGTCTCTTATTCTTTTTGGAATATTTTTCTAAGTTTTTGGTTCGGTCCGAAGCTTAGATCCATCCTTGGAAAAAACTAGTCGGATCGAGATCAATGGGCGGGCAAGGGTAGAAAGTCGTTTTCTCGGCGTTAAGGCCAAGGTGAGTACCAAAGCATGTGTAGTAGCACATGATTAGGATTTTATTTGATGTATGAGTTTAGGATTGAGGTTGTATGTTAATACTTGTGCATGATAGTTAGATCTACGTCTTTGTGTGAGATCTATTTGTTTGGTTGGTTTAGATCTAGCATCCTTGCTTGATCTATTTTCATTTTGTGAATTTTGTTTGAGGTTTAGGAACTATACTTGGTATAGTTTCGAGATCTGTTTGTTGTTGTGAAGTTGCTTAGGCAATTTTATGAGGTTAGGCTATCGCTGGTATAGCCGTTATGCTGCTTGGTTGTTCATGGTCAATAATCGGTAATTATTAACATGATAACCGGGCGTTGTGTGTGTTGTTTAATTGTTTCATATTGATTGTTTCATTGCTTGTTTGTTGATTGATTGATTGATTGTTATTAGTTAATCTTGTTGTTGCTTGATTAACTTGTTTATGTTAGTAGATCTGGTTGCGAGTAGTACTGACTTGATGTCAGGCTCGTAGTAAGTAGTGTGGTGCTAGTCATATGGCTAGTATATAGCGAGGTCGTGATTGTCCCAGTGGCTCAGAGCGGTTCGCTACCACCGGGCACTACTTGACGAAGTAGTAAATTTTGCTGTAAGGGAATAGGTCCCTTGTAAACGGTTTTGGGGAAGGGATGTGATCGTTCTAGCCTTTGTGGCTAAAGTTTGGAAGACATTGCCTTGTGGGAAATCAGAATCGCATTATTAGTAGTAAAGGCCTTTAGGATTGGTAGTGAGTAGTGTGATGGATGTGGTGCCATTTTGTTTGTATTAGTTAGCTTCCGCTGTGAATACTCTATATGGAGTTTGATTGCTTGTTAATCTTGATTGTGTGTTGTGTGTTTGATTGTTGTTTGGGGATTGGGTTTGGGGTTGTTGTTTGTTAGATCCCGGACTCACTGAGTAATCTTAGATTACTCAAGATTCTACCTTTTGTTTTTCAGGTAACCTTAGTTGGGAGACCTTTAGGGAAAGCACGGACGTTGGACACCGGTGTAGAGTTTGTTGCCTTTGTAAAGAAATATTTGTAAAACTAGATTTATTGTTATTGACTCGATTTGGGCCTTAGGCTCTGGGATCCCAATCCTTTGTAAGTGTTTTCAACGGTTTAAATTAATAAAAGGAGTTTTTTTATTAAAGCCTTGTGTTCCACTCGATATTAGTCTTGTTCGGACTAACACAACTTGCGGATACGGTACGGGTTGAAAAGCCTTAGGCCGTGTACGAGAGGAACGATACCCGCGGATGGACTGACTAAGGTATTAGATTCGTTCTATTAACCTCGGTTGGATTGTCTACGGGCATCACACGTGACACGTCTGATTCGTTCTTAGTCCTAGAACGGTTCGGGGGTGTTACAGTTAGTGTTCAACATTGAGGGTTTATATTGAACTCAAGGTTAGGTTAACTTTAAAACTAAAGGTTAGACAAAGAAACTAAAAGTTTATTGAGGTAAAGAGTAATGAGTGTTGAGTAGAAAAGAGATATACTTTTCAATATATTTCTATGAGTAGACAACTGAAACACTTTTTCAGTAAATCTCTATGTGTAAAGGTATTCCAAAAGCTGATGTTTAAAGACAATACTAAATTCAAATACAATCATATACTCAATAAACCAGTTTAATTATGCTATTTTATTAAAAATCAAAACAAATATCACCATCACAATTGAAAGAACATCAAACAGGTTTTCAAAAATTTTAAAATACTTGAGCAAAAAAAGAAAACATCAGCTTACATATCAAAGCTAGAGGACCATACCTTTTCACACAATTATTTATACAAAATATCAAACTAAGATCACACCCTACCCCTAACAACAACACACGGGTTTATAAAAAACATCAAACATTCTAACAATCACTCTACTACTAAACACGTAACTCACAATCTATAACACAAAGACAAATTTAAGAGAACAAGAACATTAAAAAGCTACTCATTCATCCCAAACACAAACTCAGACAAAAACCTAACAACAACATATGAAAGATAGAGGACAATACCTTTTCAAGTTAGACAATCCAACCGTTGTGTCCACTTCATGAATACCACTCTTCACCATTTAACCGTTATATCCAGTTGAAGAAAACCTCGCACAAAATATGACAAAAGAGTCAATATTAATCACACAATTATTTATACAAAACATCAAACTAATCTTACACTCTACTGATCAGAACAACACATGGGTTTTATCTACAATCTATAACACAAACACAAACATAAGATAACAAGAACATAAAAAGCTACTCATTCATAAAAAAAGCTGTCAGACAATGAGAGTAATTAAACCGAAACCCTAAATCCTCCAAACAAATCTCAAAATCAATTGGACATCAAACTAATCTCATAATCTACGCCTAATAAGTCAAATCGACAGAAAACATTAATCATTCTAACAATCAATCAAATTAATATGAAACCCTAACAATTAAAGACCACCGAAGATGAATTACAAAAACATGCAATAAATCAAAGATGAGAAGACGAACCTTATCTCTCCGATTTGTCAGCTGATGGACCTCGCCGTCCGCTTTAGGCCTTCAGAAGAAACCTCCGCCGTCGTTGTCCCACCAAAAGAAACCTCTGTCGTCGTTTGTCGTCAAATCTTAGGGTTACGCCGATTTAGAATGTCATCGCCTCCGGAAGACCATCAACCCTCAAGATTTAGCCGGAAATTCAACGGATTCGATGTGATTCGATTGAATTTTCTGATTTCGGATGAATCGCATGTTTTATCGCCGTTTCAAACGAGAGAGAAGAGAGAGAGAGTCGAGAAGAATGAAAGAAGAAAATGAGGAAAAAAATAATCTTTTTATATTTACGCGTCCACCAATCGGCATACGCCACATAGCGTTTCTCAGGGGTTGCTCAAATTGCTTCCCACAGCACCGATTATCCACTTCATGAACTCATAAATGAGTTTTTTTAATCTGAATCTGAGGCCAAAATGTGACAACAACTCAAAGAGCAACTCAAATGTGAGATGCTCTTAATCTGTGTTTTGATGCATTTAATGTAGAAGAGAGATGTTTTTTACATTTTAAGAGTTAGTGTTTTTTTTGGTGTTTTTTACATTTCAACTAGTTGAATACGTTTCTTATTAACGTTATCAATGATGCAATTTGCTTCCTAATCACAAAATGAAATAAATGGATACATATGTATTCAAAGAAGAAAACATAGAAAGAGATGCATATAGATTTAACATATAATTAGCATCTATTTAAAATAACCCAAGAAATCCATTTTCACCGCGCAATGAAAGCAGATTCGAAGGTGGCTGGACCGTCGACGAATTGTTGTTGCCTTCATCTTCAAACCTCATAGTCATAGCTCTAGACGAGTCCTGTTCATGATTCCCCATGTTACAATTCACCATTCCCCATTCACCAACTGTTTTGCATGAGCCGACCTCAACCCCTGATGGCTCACACGCTTGCTGGTACTCGCTTTCCCTTGGAAGAAGAGCCAAAGAGTAGTCATATCCAATTGAAAGAGGCTTCTGATGAGGCTGAAACATTGGTGGTTGAGGGTATTGATGTAGACCGATTTCTTCAGGCTTGTTAAGCTCAAACATTGAGATTCCTTGGTAAGAGCTTTCTCTACGGATGAAGCTACGAGCCTCAAGCCTACTGTTGTTGATGTTTGAGCTAACATCATTCCCAACTTTGAACAGATTCTTCTTCTTGAACACTCTACAAACAACCCATCCATCTTCCTGCATTATTTTTATAGATAATTGGCACATCCGTTAAAATAAAAAATGGACCCGCTTTAACAATTTTGTAATGAATAAGAGATAGATACATACACTAGGGTCATCGTCAGTGTCCTCAATACGGTACTCATGCATGATCCAATCAGTCTTTTGGCCGTGAGGAGCTCTTCCTTTGTAGAATACAAGAGTCTTCCTCATGCCTATCTTCTTGTAACAGTTTCTTATGCATTTGTCACGTCCCGTCGCCTTCCAGAAACCTGAGTGGGTCGCACGGTTCGTCCTTGAACCTGTCGGATATTTCCTATCCTTGTGGCTGAAGAAATACCACTCGTTTTGCGGCGTTGATCCTATTCTGCATCTATCTACACACACACACACACACAAAAAAAAAAAGAGTACATGTATAGTAACTAATGGGAGAATTAGATTATAATGGTATGTTTATTAATCAATGAACGTACCTTGTAAATCCCACGGCTCAATCTTGTTCAAGTCAACCTCCTTGATGACTTCCATATCGAACTTTTCATAAGAAATCTTCTTCTTCAAGTAGTAATGAAGAAGTTCTTCGTCCGTTGGATGAAACCGAAAACCTGGTGGTACTCCTCCGTTAGACGAACTCATTTTCCGGTTTTGTAATGATCAGTGTTTGTTTGAGTACAAAGCTTTAGAATAGAGATCTTGATTACAATGATCTGCCTTTTGTTTGAAGCACTCTTCTTGTTCTTGGTTTATATATAGAGACGTTAGAGAAAATCCTAAGAGAGATTACACACACGTAATCGTCAACTCTATTATCACAAATTAAATAATTTAAAGAGTTAATAGTATGATGATGAAGAAGTTGACGGCCGGTGACAACGCCGCCGGAGAAGCTTCAAAAAGCTATCGTGAAAACTGAAAAGCAAGACTCTTCCACAGCATTTAAGCCGTATTACACTTGCGTGAACGTTGACCCTAGCTACTTGTTTATTCATTTTATAAAACGAATGATCCCGGTGAATTTGGAAATATAATTATCATTCTGTTAAGTTATTAATAACGAATCCGTGTTGAATTAAATTGTTCCGTAAGCAAAGGTTTACGTCAAAGTAGGAAAAAAATTTCCATATGGGGAACTCCAATTCTGATTATACGGTCCATTTTGTGTGTGTATATGTGTGAAGTTTGGTTAGCATTTAATATGAATCTAATTAAGATGGCTATAGTTTTTTAAAAAACATGCATGGAGGGAACTTGTGATATGACATGCAGTGGACAATGGGGCCAATTGACCAATTGTATTTGTCAATTTTTTGCGATATTTTCTGATTTGTTTGGTTTGTCTAACTTTTAAGCATTGATTCTTTGATTCATGTTCATTGACTTAAGCAACCATTATAGAAATGGATTTATGAACTCAATGAATAAAGGGGATTTGAAATTTTGAGATAAGTCCCGCGCATGCATCGCACATGGAAGACTTGCGGCGATGGTATATGTACGTTGACATACGATTAATGTACTATTTCTAACATATGATGTTCGTGTCGTGAGTAAGGTGAATTGTGAGATTTAATTTGAGCCTAATTACATAAGGTTATTATAATTATTCTGTGGAAATAATAAATATGTTGGTTTTAGTGGTTAAACATATTCAAATTTTCATAATTTTGATGATAGTAATATGTTTTATGGTAAAGTGTTTAAAGTTTTAAATATTTTTAATGATAAAATATACTAAATCAAATTATAATTTCTAAATTTCATATTAAGAAATATATGTAAGTTACTTAAAAAAATACTCCATGAAATTTTGATTTGTGCAATTGATTAAGGTTCATGTAATGTTTTAACAGATAAATAGAAATTAATACATAAGAGGATATGTATAATACAGTAATAAAATGTCAATGTACATACAAAAGTTCTTTTGTATTATAAATAATTTGTTATTTATTAAATTACTTATTAAACAATAAAAAGTTAATGATTGATAAGTATAAGAAGACGGGTTATATATTTCAATTTCCAGACGCATAATGGCGAGAATGAGCAATCTATATACTGTCTTGCAAGATATCTACTAGCAAAGTCCAGGGGCGGACCTTGGTACAAGGAAGGAAGCTGGATAAATTTTTTAATTTCCCTAATTGTTATTGAGAAACAAACATATCTGCTCCATCAAAAAAAAAACTTTTAGTTATATTGACCTGGTTCAAAAATCATCTTAGGTTTGTTACTGGCAGAGTTTGTCAATAATTTTGACGAACTCGCAAAAACATACTAATGAAAGAGTACTTGATTTTACGTGTCGCGAACTCATATTTTGTTTAAACTTTGTCCAACAAACCTTATCTTTATTCATTCTAGCTCACGAAAAAAGTCTTAAATTTATTTTCATGTATATTTTATTCTTTATTAATTAAAATTCTATAAGGAAAAAAATTTAACCCAAATAAGACTTTTTAAAAAATACATAAGATTAAAAAAGCAGAGTTATGACGGTTTTGTCAAAGGTAAGAGTTGTCCTATTAGCTTGTGCATTTTCAAACATCACCTTCTAATTAGGTTTATCATTGTGTATTTCAAATGAGTAAAGCCATGAATGACGTCTAACATGTCGTGCATGCGACCATAAGCTCAAAATATATCTTATAGTTGTTGGTTTTGTCAACTCTTTAGTCTTTTTGTCCACACATATCTTCATCTATCACCACTATTTCTTTGTATACTTAGACGACATAATTTTGACTGGAAAGAGTGACAAAATTGCTCAACAATTTTTCACTTGTCTTGCATAACATGTCTTGGTCAAAGATTTAGGCGATATCAACCTTTTCTTAGCATCGAAGTCACATATTCCACTAGAGGACTTTACCTCACGTAACAAGAGAATTGATCTTCTCACAAAGACCAAGATGGTTAAAGCCAAAACAACTTTGAAAACCTATGACGCCTTTACGAAAAGCTCACACTTCTCTAACGAGAGAGGACTTCATGATTTAATCGAATATCACACTGTTATTGGCAGCTAACGTGACTATTTTCAATTAGCTTTTCCTAACCCACAAGATAGACTTTGTTGCGGTGGAGCTACAATAAAAAGATAAATGAGTGCGATTATACATGATTGGCATCTCATATCGTGGTATCTTCCTTGAACGTAGCAACATATAGGTTTTTTTTTCTTTGGTATCAAGTATATCTCATATATACTTTAATATATCACTACAAGAATACAGTAAATCCGCCACTGCTCGGCCATCGTTCCATCGCAGTCGCCACAAAGGCCACTGAAAAGCTACCATTTAGCCATTGTTACTCTACCACAAAATTGTTGGACATTTCAGTCGCGGACTAGTAGCCTCGTGGTAGCTGATTAGCCACTGAACAAAGACGGTAGCCACGCCGTAGCTGCTTAGCCACTGCTATTGTCGTGTCGAAATGTTTTTAATATTTATATAGTTACTTTTTGATAGCGACCGTAAGGAAGTGGCGTGAGTGGTAGCTAAATTTGAATTTTATGGCTACGGAATATGGTATCAGTGGCGAGAAGTAACAGATCTAATTATGACCGTTCTCTACAGATGGTTTAGTGTCTATATGCTGTATTTTTGACCGTTTGTTGCAGACAATGATTCTCATTTACTTTCGATGTCTAATAATTTTTACAGAATTCAAGAATTCTTTTGGCTAAAATGTCTTTTACACGAAATTTATTTTTTGAGAGAGGGTGGATGTATGAAAGATTAGATCCGGTGAAGCAGGGTGTTTCTGATGTCTTTTTTGCAGGATTAAACACGTTTTTCAATTGTGCACAAAAGGAGTCTTCTTATATTGAGAAAGGAACTATGTTGTGTCCTTGTACTCAATGTAAAAATAGGAAGCGTCTTGATGCAAACACGGTGGGAAATCACTTATATACGAGAGGCTTCACGGAGAACTACTATTTCTGGTCGTCACACGGAGAAACTGTTGGCGGTGAAACTTCAACGAGTGTCGTTCAAACGGAAGATGCAAATCAGTTTACAAATTATGAAGATATTGGGCATCACGAAGGTGGTCATCACGAAGGTGACAGTTATACGTATGTACACATGGTACAAGATGCTTTTCCGGAAATGCAGCCTGAGTTTCATGCAGCTCAAGAAGAACCAACTGGTGATTCGAACCATTTTTTTCAAATGTTGGCGGCTGCAAAAGAACCAATATACGAGGGATGTGAAGAAGGATTGTCTATGTTATCTTTATCAGCTCGTCTTATGCATATTAAGACAGAGCATAACCTTTCTGAAGTTTGTGTGGATGCAATATCACAGACGTTCAAAGAGTATCTACCACATGGTAATAAAGCATCGAAATCTTACTATGACACAAAGAAGATGGCGAAAGCATTGGGGATGCCATTTTACATGATTGATGTATGTGAAGATTATTGCATGCTTTTTTGGAAGGGTTCAGATAAAGAACTAACGACATGTCGTTTTTGCGGAAAAGATCGGTATCATCCTAGAGAAGGTCCTGGGAAGAAAATTCCAAAACAGAAGATGTTTTACCTCCCTATCGCTAATCGATTAAAGCGATTGTACCAATAAGAACAGACAGCATCAAATATGAGATGGCACGTTGAACATGTAACTCCTGAAGGAGAAATGCAATATTCTTAAAATGGTGCTGCATGGAAACACTTTAACCAGATATATCCTAATTTTGCCTTGGAACCTCGGAATGTCTATTTAGGACTATCAACATATGGATTCAATCCTGGTGGTATGCATAGTAAGAACCATTCTGTATGGCCTGTTATAGTCACTCCATATAACTTGCCACCTCGTGTGTGCATGAAGAGAGAATATCTCTTTCTATCTGTTTTAGTTCCTGGACTGGAGCATCCAAAGAAAGGGTTAGATATTTTTTTGCAACCGTTGATAGAGGAATTGAAGGATTTGTGGATAAGTGGGGTAAGTGCATATGATGTGTCTAGGAAACAGAATTTTGTGATGCATGTTGCACTAATGTGAACTATTAGTGATTTTCCAGCTTATGCCATGTTATCAGGGTGGTCGACACATGGGCGATTAGCTTGTCCTTATTGTTTAGAGGAGACAAATTCCTTTTGGTTACCTAACGGTAGGAAACATAGTTGGTTTGATTGTCATCGTGCATTTCTGCCAACTGATCATTCTTATCACAAAAACATTAGATCTTTTTGTAAGAACACGGTGATCAACGACAAGCCACCAACATGGTTAACGGGTGAAGAAATATACTACGAGGATTAACCAAATTGAAGGCTTAGAAAGAACGATCGAATGTGGGGCAGAGGACATGAAAATCCTCATCGTTCTATTGATTGCTATGGTGATTATCGGGTGAAGAAGAGTATACTTTGGAACTTGCCTTATTGGACAGATAAACTTTTTCGTCATAATATTGATGTTATGTATACCGAGAAGAACTTTTTAGACAATGTCATGCACACAATTTTGAATGTGCCTAAGAGGACAAAAGATAGCTTAAAATCGAGGAAAGATTTACCAAGGATTTGTAATCGTATGGATTTAGAGATTCTACCAAATGGTAAAGCCCTTGTACCAAATTTTAGGCTATCAAAAAAGGGTAAAGAGATCTTTTTCAGTTGGTTGAAAAATGATATAAAATTTCCCGATGGATATGTTTCCAACGTTTCAAGTTGCGTCAATATTGACAACGGCGAGCTTACTGGGCTAAAAAGCCATGACTGCCACGTGATAATGCAGCGAATACTCCCTATTACATTTGCAGAGCTTCTCCCCAAGAATGTACACACGGCCATATCAGATATTGCTCTGTTTTTTCGGGATTTATGTGGAAGAACATTAAAAACGGATGACATTTCTTTGTTGAAAGAAAATATAGCTGTTAAGATATGCAATTTGGAGAAAATCTTCCCTCCATCGTTTTTTGATGTTATGGAGCATCTTCCTGTTCACTTGCCTGTTGAAGCTGAATTAGGAGGTCCAATACAATACAGGTGGATGTATCCATTTGAACGGTTTATGAGTCATTTGAAGAAAAGGCTAAAAATAAAGCAAGAATTGGAGGTTCTATAGTTGATGAATGTGTGAATGAAGAAATATCCAATTTTCAGTCGCATTATTTTGCTCCTAATGTAATCACAAAACAGCGTGATCGTCACTGTGAAGCTGAGGGTGAAATTCAAATGAGCTATGCTTATCTGGGAGTTCCAACAATTTTTCAACCCATTGGACGTGTTAGTGGGAGTTTTGGGAAAGGTTGGCTTTCAGAACAAGATGCCCACGTTCTTCAAACATTTATATTGTTAAATTGCGAAGAGATAGCTCCATATGAAAGGATGTTTGAAGAATATCTGCGTTTGTACAATCCAGATATTACCGACAATGCCATCAATAATGCAAAAGATGTACAATTTGCTCAGTGGTGTAGAGATTACGTAACACTACAAGAATTTTGAGTTTTAATAGCGTCTGAATAACGCCATCTATCGATACTATAACATTTTAACAAACGCTATATTTGCTCCCGTCATTGTAGGTCAGACACTTTAGATAACGTTTTTTTATTATGTTATTGTATTATCGTATACAATAGCATTTATTCATCTGCAATTAAATATTCTATAATAACGTATTTTTCTGTTATTAGTATATTAAAATGGAATTGTTATATTTAATAAATGTAATTTTTTTATTTATTATTTTATACTAATTTGATTCGATGTATAATAGAATTCTAGATTTATTTTAGAGATGGTATATATCAAAACACGTTATTAATTGTCACAAAGACACACGCATAAGTTCAAATAAACGCAAGCAACAACTTTTTACAAACTTTACATGTTTCCATCTTCACCATGACTTGTAATCACTTCAAATTATCAGGCTTCACTCAGCACATGTCTTCTTACTTCAAACGAATCAAACCAACGGTGTCGTAAAACCTTTTGTGGTCACAAATAACTTCGCCAGAGACTAGCTTGTTGAGACAGACGTCACTTTCCCATGTTAACATAGAAACACTTGTTTTGAGTACCGAACACTTCGGCGACACGAAGGAGATCGAGCTCACCGTTGAGTTCTTTAAACCACTTACCGCCCCAATAACCTTATGAACACATCGGAATTACGAGAGACTAATGCAAATCTACACTAATACGTACCATGGAGCTTGTATTACTCCGGCGTAACCAGCCTGTAACACTTCATCTGAGACACCTACCAAAAGACAAAAACAATCTTGCATAGAAGAACTTAAGAATTCTCAAACGATGAAACAACAAAGCAATTCAAGGGTTTTAAACAGAAATCCACCTCCATCTTACATGGTTACAATGAAGAAAAGGGGAGGAATATAAACAACTCTTAAAATTAGCTGCTCATTCTCCACTAACAGATCCGTAACACATACAGTAAAACCTCTATAAATTAATACTCTATAAATTAATAAACACTATAAATTAATAAATTTTGCTGGTCCCAAGTCGGGTCAGTGTAAAAATTAACAATATTCGATAAGATAATAAGATAATAATTTTTTCGAAATCTCCTTATAAAATATGGTCCCAATAATATCATAAATTAATAATTATGTAAATTTATATATATATATATATATATATAGATATAATAGTGTATGTTTCTCCTAAAGCTCAATTCTATAGAACAATTGTAATGTTGTATTTTCAACCTATAATGATATCTCTAAAATATTTTATAACATGTCATACAAATAATTAAATTTAAAGTTTTAATTTTTAGATATGCATCATTTACAATTTGATAATTTGACAGATTATTAAAATAGGAGAATTGATATTATTATTCATAGATTTGAATTTATGTGTCTCATGTGTATAAGTCAATTTGTCTATAATATTTGTAATTTATTGTAAATAGTGCTTTCGAAATATTACAAGTTCAATTCCTAAACCATAAAATTTATAACATCCGAAAGTTTAATCTTATTTTGCTATAGTTGTTCCAATTCATAATTTTTTAAAAAATAAACAATTAAAAATATATCTATAAAATAATAATTATTAATTTACACTATAAAATAATTATTATTAATTTATAGATAAATTAATATCACTATAAATTAATAAAATGTCTTAGTTCCAATATTATTAATTTATAGAAGTTTTACTCTACATCATTTAAAGAAATGCTAAATCAATTCAATAAAACTCAATAAAACAAGAAAACAAACCTCTTAGTTACTCTGTCTAGATCCATTAATCTAGCCACCGTGAACCTTGTCGATTCAATTTCTCATACCCCTTTCAAAGAAAACAAACAAAAACAAATAAATGACAATTTTTTTTTTAAACTCCAAAAAAAATAGGTTTTTCAATCGGAGTAAGCAGAGGAAGAGTCAGAGAAAGTGTTGGCGGCTACGGTGTTGTTTCGAGCAAAACTGAGACGGATCTTCTTATATACCTTGAGTGAATCTCTATCTCGCTTGCATCAACGTTGGCTATGGTTTGATTTCGAAACGGAGAGTGAATAGGAGGGCAACAACATGATACAGATCTGTATTTAATGAAGAAGCTGTAACTAGGGTTTTGCTCGGTGGATAAGAGGAAGAAGACTCATGTGGCTTTGAATCTAGGTTAGGGATTTTGTTGGGGAGGGGGGGAGAAACTTGATTCTAAATCTGGTGAACTGGTAATGAAAGAGTTAACAAGAGTTGAAAGGTTGTTTTGAGAAGATAAACAGAGATAGTAAGAAAAATAAACTTAAGTGAAACAATGGATTGAGCCATTGAGGGGGAGAACAAAAATTTCTTAGCCCCTTTGATTTTTTTATGTTTTTAACCCAAATACTTAGCCGGCAAATGAATTAATTTTCCGCGTTAATTATCTATAGTGTTTTAAAATATAACAGTGCTATGTATATTACAGTTCCAACAAGTTTTTCCAAAAATAAAAATCAGACCAACGAAACACAGCGTTTCCACTCTAACAAACGCTATCTAAAACTGAAAGGTATATCAACTATAGCAAAAGATCATAAAACGCTATATTATAATGCTATTAGTACTATGATTTCTTGGCCAATTAAAAAAATCCTCAGTAATTTATCTTTTTATCTCCACTTAAACCCTAACTACAAAACAGCGTGAACGACTGTATGTGTGATTCTCTCCCCATTCTCTGACGAATCTTTGACGAACTAAAGCCTCTTTCTCTCAACTTCTGCGACCACACTCTGCCTGATTCCATCTCTGACAACCGTAGTCTTCCAATTCAAGGTTTGTTTTGTACATTCGTTCCAATTTTTTTTTTTTTTTTTTTTAATTTTTCTTTGTTGTATTCTGAATTTTGTCACTTGGACCAAGTTTCCTTTGATTTTGGTTGTTATGGTCACAAGCGATTAAGTTTAGTTCGATTTTGGTTGTTGTGGTCTCGACTGTCTCTCTATTTATCAAATTTGGTTTATGTTGCTCTGGTTTACTTTGGCTAGCTTTGGATTAAAAACAAAACCATACCTAATATTGTTGTTTTTTTTTCTTGTTATGTGATGTTTATTTTAAGGCATCTAAAATTTACATTCTAATCGTATATCTACTGTTCTTTTTGTTGTTGTTTCCAAGAAAGAGAAATATGGGATCGGTTCCATTTCGTTCTGTGCCTCGACGAAGGAACGCTTCCACCACATCAGTAGGTAGCCAAGGAGTTGATTCTTCTGCAGCATCAGCTGCTCCTGCTGCCCCAGCTGAGCTTCCACAATTGAGCTTGAATGAAATTATGTCGTCTCCCTCTCGTCGTCCAAAGCCTCGTTTACATCCAGATAGACCAGAACGGCCTAAGGATGTTTGGTGGGCTTTTCAAACTTTTATCTAATGTTATATGTATCTGATGCTAAGGGTATTATTTATATATATTTTTTTTTATATTTGGTGAGCTTTTCAGGTTTGGTCTTGATGATTGTGTTAGGACTGATATCAGTTCGATATACCAAAATGATTTCAAAGGTCCATGGAGTTGTATAAGTAATGTCCCTCTAGAGCATCAAAAGCAATGGTGGTCTAGATTTGCGGTAAGTTTAAATCCAGATTTTAATTATGTACTTGTTGAACATTACAATATTGTTAAGTCCTCTCTGATTTTTTTTCTTTGCTTTGTTATCTCAGCAGCGTTATTTTTGGGAAGATGAACATCATGACGCTGTTATCAAATTATACCGCAAGCAGCTTAAAGAGTTGCTAAAAAACCTTATCAGCAAGGGAAAGCGAGATGGAGTAAAGCCTGATTTTGTTAGTGATGATGATTGGAATCTGATGGTAGAACGCTGGGACACAAAACCAGCAATGAAGAAGTCTAAACGGTGTAGTGGTGCAAGAAAATCACAGCGGTCTGGCTATGGAGCGCATTGTCATACTGGCGGTTCAAAGCCGTTTACCAAGATTGAATATGAAATGGTAAGCTATCAACAAATAATTATGATTAGTAACATAGGTTTATTAGTTATGATAGCTCTTGTTGTACTTAACCATAATTCAACATGTTCTTTTTTGTAGACTGAAAAAATAATGGCGTAAGGCCTTCGATCCCTGAGTTGGTTAAGCCGACTGACACAAAATCTGATGGGACATATGTGGACAAGAAAGCTAAGGAAATTGTTGAGGACGTGTACAACTTGGCGACTCAAATGTCACCACATGATTCAGATGATAACGAAGGAGACTCATCAGCTGTTTCAGCACCTTCTTCTACTCTTTTGAATAAGGTCTTCTGTGAGGTGAGTATCACCTTCTTTTCTATTTTTAATGGACTTTTAGTAATTTTAATAACTCAAATTGTTCATGAATACTCTTGACACATGCTTAATAAGTTAATATATACTAATGTTTGACATATTTTTTTTTATTTTGAATAGCAAGTACCGGTGGTCAAGGGATACCGGTTTGGCATAGGGTCCGTGCATCATCATCGTGGTGAGGCTTTGCAGTCTTCCACACCATGTCCCTCATGCCAAAAATCACTTGGAGACAGAGTTTGTGGAGATGAAAACCACCGTCTCCTCCCTTGGTGACCATGTTGCCACCCTTAGTGGCAAGTTTGACACACTTCAAGCCTCTCTGAACATCTTGGTTCAGACAATAACAAGAATGCCAACTACCATTCCTTTACAGCAGCCATGTTACCAGTCTCCTACCACACCAGTACATCAGCCAGGGAACCACTCACCAGTAACATCTCAGCCGTTGACTTGAGTAATAATGACTTCAATTTCTCTATCAAATTTATCAATTTTGTTTTCATTGTGTCTAATCGGAACATGCATGTTTTGTAATCTCTTTTGAATGTGAAAAAACCTTAAAACATATTATGTATGCTTGGATCAGAATGTCTTTTGGATGAATGTAGAATGTCTTTTGGATATATTTTATTCTAAATAGGTTGCCATAAGCGACCAACTTCGTAGGGCCAAACAGTGGCTAAGATAAAATAGCCACCAATTTAGATATATTAATCTGGTTCCAGTTCTGTAGCTAAACGCCACTGAATATAAAGGTGGCTAATCGTCACTGTATAGCCACCAAATAGTAATGTCTCCAACAGTGGCTAGCGTCAAAGGGCGACCATTTATTTTGTAACTAAAACCGTGGCCATCTAGCCACCGTTATTAACGTCGCTGACAATGGCTATATAGCTACAAAATATTAAAGTCAATAGTGGCTAGCATAAAAGAGCCACCATTTATTCTGGTAACAAAAACTGTGGCAATATAGCTATCGTTAGTCTGAAGGCTAATTCAGTAGTCAAGCGCAACTGAATAAATGGCAGCCTTTCGGTTGCTATTTAGCTACTGAAATTGGGCGTTGCAAGCCAGTGGCTATCTAGCCACTGTTGGCGACCAGTGGCAACCATTGGCAACCGAAAACCAATTAGCTACCATCCATATGCAACCGGAATATTTGGTAGCTAACAGTGGCTATTTTCATTTTAGCACCGATTTGGTTGATTAGCGCCTAGAAAAATGGTGGCTATATGGCCAGTTTCTTGTAGTGTATAGGATATGCTATATTATGGTCCTGAAAGAAGCAACATAGTTGCTTTTTCCACCGAAATCCGACGATTATCATTTCGTTGCCAATGTAAAACCAATGACACATTACCAACTATACATATCATTTGTTGCAACGAGGTCGGCCAAGCTTTCCTAAGTGTCGTCAGTCTCATGTTCCACCCTTAGTCTCTTACATGAAGGCTCAACTATTACTTCTTTCGTTCGTGATGACGTCCAAAATCTTGTCAGATAATTGAACTTTTAAAGCCAACATTTCTTGTTGGATCCATAAAAAGTAGTTCGTCGATACGATAGGACCGGCATGACTAATTTAGGTAATTACACTTTCGGTATGGTTGAAACAGAAACCGAAACAGAAACCATCAAATCAGAATCATGTTTTTACTCTTTTGACCTTCCTAAATCAGCCCTTCCTAGATTCTCTCCTAAAACAGAGAAGCTAGATACAGAGTTGGATTGAACAGAGACTCTCGCCAAACGTTGCTTCCTTGGGAGACCTACAAAGTTTTCTTCTTGTATATCGTTTAAGTGTGTTTCCTCTCCAACTTCACCAAACTAATTTCGCCACGAAACCAAACAGAGTCACATCCTCATGAGTGTTTTGTGTGCTGCGATGATCGTGTGATTGATTCAGAATCCCTAACTTTTTTCGAAAAAATTCCAGTCCAAAAACCAAAGCTTGACCCATTGATTCCATGGCGATGTCTCTCCGTTCCGCTCCATTCATCTCTCTCCGTGCAAGAAAAAGCTTCAACCTTTCTTCCAGAACCCTCGCCTTTAGGTTATCATGCTGTTCTTCTTCCAATGGGTCTCCCCAAAATCAAAACTTTTCCACAGATTCCGAGAAGAAGAGATCATTCGCTGTTGCCACCGGTGAGCTTTTCATCGGAATTGCGTCGAGACTATTGAAGTCTTCTAAGGAGATTCAGAAGAAGACGCCGACGGTTGATGATGGAGATAGAATAGGTAGTGTGATTGAGGATGAGATTGAGCCAGCGGTGATATGGGAACAAAGGATTAAGGATGTTGAAGCGGAGAAAGAGAGGAGAGTCATTACAAGTCCTGGGTTTAGTTTCTCTGCTGCTGGTCTTTTGTTTCCTTATCATCTTGGCGTTGCTCAGTTGTTAATTGAAAAGGGTTACATCAAGGTGCTTCATTTTTTTTGTTCATGAATTGATTGTGTTTATTATATAAACCATTATGATTTTGAGGAAAGAACATGATTTTTGTTTGTTGTGTGTTTGATTTAGGAAACTACTCCTTTAGCAGGATCTTCTGCTGGTGCTATTGTCTGTGCTGTGATAACCTCAGGAGCCTCTATGCGAGAAGCTCTTGACGCTACTAAGGAGCTTGCTGATGATTGTCGACGCAATGGCACTGCGTTCCGTCTTGGGGTAATGAGCCTTCTTCTTTCTCAGTACATTTACAAATGTTTAGAGCCATGGAGTTGTATAAGTTCCTAGGTGTTGCTGCTCTTTTTTGTATATCAATCAAATCATCTACCTAGCTTTAGAGTATATTGTTATTTGCTGTGAGGAGTTTGGCTTTACGTTACATTATAAAGCTGTTCATACAAGTTCCTGTTGTTTTAGGCTGTCCTCAGAGAATCCATGGAGAGGTTACTGCCAGATGATATTCACATTAGGTCCAACGGGAGAATTCGCGGTGAGGAACAACTTTTTCTTTCTTTCAATTTGTATTTGTCATGCCTGACTTGTCTTCGGGTCTGACGTTGTTGATCATTCGACTGTATTGTAGTTGCCATCACACAGGTGTTTTGGAGACCTAGAGGTTTACTAGTGGATCAGTTCGACTCCAAGAGCGATCTGATCAATGCAATTTTCACTTCTTCTTTTATTCCAGGGTAAAATATCACTCTTTTTTGCTTTTGAAACTTTCAGATTTTTTGGGAGAACAAAACTTTAACAAACAGAATTAAAAACACATGCAGATATCTTGCACCAAGACCTGCAACGATGTTTCGTAATCGAGTTTGTGTTGATGGAGGCTTGACATTGTTTATGCCACCAACAGCTGCTGCTAAAACAGTATGTACATGACTGTTGTGTTGTTTTGTTCTCATTTTCTTTATCTTAGGCGCCTGCTTGTCAGCTGTTCATTACGTATCTTTGAGCTGCTAAAGAGTGTGTGTGGCCTTTTCCAAATATTGGAAGCCCTTTTGTATGTGTTCAATCCATTTAACTTCTGTATATGTTCCATGGAGCTGAATGAACTTTCTGCATCAATCTTTCGCAGGTTCGAGTTTGTGCATTTTCCGCAAGTAATTTCAAACTAAAGGGTATTGAGATCTGCCCAGATTGCAACCCTTTAAACAGGGCAACAGCTAGACAAGTAAGTGCTCAGTTTCTTTTAAATCTCTAATGAGATTATTATCTTTCTCTTTTGAGAGTTAGTGTGTTAATCTTGGTTTTCCTGATACTTAGCTATTAAATTGGGCACTGGAGCCAGCAGAAGATGACGTGTTGGAAAAGCTGTTTGAGCTGGGATATGCAGATGCAGCTACGTGGGCTGAGATGAATCCAGTTGAGGAACTGGTGTATGACGATACTCCCACTCCTCAAGAGATTACTGCTACTTAAGAACACACGAACTCAATACTATATTACAATAACCGTAATTAGTCAAATTTATTTGCGCTACAATAGATTCTGATAGTCTCGAAAAGCTAGCTGGTTTTAAAAGTCACGAAAAGTTGTAGTTCTTAGATCAAACAAAGCATATGGTACATCACTTTCAGATGGAGTTCATAAAAAAATGTGCTTGTAAGTTGTAAGGGAAGCTATTAGGACCCAACGATTCTCAATAGTATGGTCCACAAAATATTATAACTTTCTCTTTTGGATCATTCAACATCAAACTTTATATTTGGATCATTTCAACATCAAACAAAGTCACTAACAAATTCTTGAATGGAGATGCATATGAAACAAAAATTATTCTCTCCACATTAGCTTCACACAGCTTTGCAATTTATTGGTGTGGGGAAAAAAAGCAAAAACTGTTCTTGATTCATACTTTTGAGAGCTTTCCTCTCAGGTTATCAACCAAATGCTCTCATCTAGGCTAAGGTAAAGGTAACGGATCAGGTACGTATATAGGAGGTAAACTGTCGTGCATATACGCCATTACAAAGAAGGACAACATGCCGACAGAAAGGAGTAGTAGCGGTCCTGCTGGCACTGGTTTCCGGGAAGATGCTAAACGAAATCCTGCAAGAAAGTTGTAGACAGAACAGAAAATCCCATGCGATGAGAAGAGATCTGCTGCACAATTCAAATATGTGCAAACATTAAAGCACATCTTAAGAGGAGCTTACCGAAGACGGAAGAGAAGAGGAAGGCAGCGCCAAGTCCTATGGTGTCACCAAGAACTCTTGTCTCTGGCGATTTAGTAAGGAAGTAAGCCTATATAGAAATCCAAACATTGGAATGCTCAGTTGAACAAGAAGATGTGGATGCTTTCACTTATGCAGTTATTGATCATAGAACCGAAACACAGAGCACAAATGAGAAACGAAGGTTTTTGTAGAAGACAAACTTTGGAGGAACACAATCAGGAAGATACAATACACCAGCTAACATAGAAAACAAACAGGGGTTGATCAGACAAGCTTCCGAACTTATTAAGGTTGATCAGACCTTCAAAAATATTACTGACCAAGAGGGGGTCTCATTTTACAAGGTAAAAAGGCATATAAGAGAATCAAACAACCACCTTCTAATAATTCAATTAATATGGTTTAAAGGAACAGGGGTATGCTACATCATCTGAAGATTATGACAGATCAACTGTTAAGATTTAGATAGTTTCTTAAGCCTCCTCTCTCTAAAGAGACAAAAACACCATTTTCTCAATGAACTTAAACAAAACTAGCTTCATTAGTGCACTTAATTCCTCACTAGCTTCCTCAAAGGACAAGTTCAGATTAAACAGACAATGCAGCAACTAGAAACAAACAAAGAGAGAGAAAGAGAGAGAGAGATCTTACAGATGCCATAAGAACAGAACCGGTCAAACCACCAAAGAGAGAACCTTTGCTTCCAGATTTGCTATCTTCAATTTGAGGAACAAAAAGTTCAAATTTTTAGTTGAATTGAGCCCAAAAACGAAGTCCAGCTAAAACGTTAGAACCATGAGATCAGTAACTTACAGGCGAAGAGACCGCCTCCTAGAAGAAGAACACCATAAGCAGCAGAGGCGACTGGAGTTAGCTCTGACAGCTCCGCCTTGCAGCAGAGACCACAATTTCGTCTGCTCTTCGATTTCTCCAACAATCTAGTGAGTTTTGACCAATTCCGGCCACCGTTACTGACACTCCGCCCAAGTTTAGTGCTCCTCACCGATACCAAAGACGGAGAAGGTAACAACGTTAGCGAAAGAGACGACATTGCTTCACCGAGTGGGTCTCGCCAGTCAAAGAGTATAAAAATGGATCAAATATGACAAAACTCAGCGTTTTCACTTACTTACGGCTTCGGTTTAATCGGTGCGATTCGGTTTATAAATTTGGGCACTAAAAATCGATTTGGTTTGGTTAATTTTGGGCATGTATTGGTTCCACTATTTCCAATGGTTTTTTCTATTTTTTACTATATAATAGAAAAAAAAATAGAGATGGGTTCGACTGTCAGTTTAAACCAAAAACTAAATTTGGTTTGGGTTATTATCAACTCTTTTAATAATTTTGTTTATTTCAGGTAATCTCGATTAAACTAATATAGATTCAGGATACAATTTTGAATAACTTCACAATGAAAATATGGTAATTTTGTTTGGTGGTTCCTAACCAAACTGGTTACCAAATTTCATGTTTTGTCCAATAAACCGAATCTGAATTAAATTACCAAAACTTCGGTTCATTTCGAGCCATTCGACTAATTTTGTTCGGTTTATATGCCCTACCACTAATAGTTTTGGTCTGGTAGTTCCTAACCAAAGCGGGTACCAATTCTTTATGCTTCCTCTTTTGTCTTTTTCAATCTGTTTCAAATCAGAGTTAAATTACCAAAACTTTGGTTCGTTTCAAGCCTTTCGGCTAATTTGGTTCAGTTTATGCCCCGGCCGCTAATTTTGTTCGGTTTAGGAAGGACAAAGAGATTCTCTCAATCGTTTGTATTAAAACATCATCACACATCAATGTTTACAAAATGCAATTCACACAGAATTGTTTGTTTTGCTCTTTACTATACACATCACTAAGCAGAACCATTTGACTCTTCCATCTTTTTTTTTCGGGTTGTTTTCGACAGAATCTCCTATACAACAAAACTCAAATCTTCTCACCTCTTTTTGTGTCTTTTGATAAACCAACAACTAGACCTACACACAACAATCACTACCTAAACCTCATCGTCTTAAAAACACACGGGTTAATTTTATATACATATATATCACTCTTCTTTTCCACAACCGAGGAAAGACAAAGACGGGATCTTCTTGACAAGAGTTTGGACTACTTGAGAAGCCGATGGTCTCAACGATGGAGCGCTACGAAGACAAAAAGCAGCCACACTTAGCATTGTCTTAACCTCTTCTAAATCAAGACTAGCATCCCTGGACAACCTTGGATCCAAGAACTGTCTCATCTTCTCTTCTTCGATATATCCATTCGAATCAAGAATCTCATGGATCAACGGAGCTGCTGTGTGCACCAACATCTCACCTCTCTCAGAGCTAGCCGCTTCTTTCCCTGAAACCAACTCGAGAACCACAACTCCAAACCCATACATATCCATCTTCTTCGAAGCAATCCCTGTTCTTAAGTAGTGAGGGTCTGTGTAACCAGGAGAACCAATCATCATCACTTGCTTGGAACGTGGTGACATTGTTGACATCGTCTTAGAAGGCTGAACCATCGACGAGAAACCGACCTTTGCTGATCCGAAATCGCATAGCTTGGAGTTGAAATGTTTGTCAAGAAGGATATTGGAGGATTTGATGTCGCCGTGCACAATCTGAGGACTACATTTCTCATGAATATGTTCAATTGCTTGCGCAACCTGAAACGCTATAGCGGTGCGGTTTCTCCATGGTAACACTTGTTTGCTGTTGCGGTTAAGCTTCTCTTGGAGGTTACCTTGAGGAAGGTACTCTAGTAAAAGTGCACCAGTTTCCTCTGAAAGATAGACAACAATAACAACAACAAGATTAGATTCACACTAACAACCCCACTTAAAAGACAAATGATTTGCAACAATGAAAAGCTAATCAACTCCAAACCAATTAGGGTAAAAGTGAAAACACTAAATGGTTAAAGAAACGAATCTACATAAGGACAGGACAAGACTAAAGCTTAAAGCTTAGTACTTTATAAAGTATTTGACTTTTATGAGTGTGAATAATTCAATAGGACCAGTTCTTGATTAATCAAAATCTTGATGATGAATCAACAAATCCAAGAATTTAAAGAATCTAAAACAAAATGAGGGACCGATCCTTAAATTCGCTAAACATAATTGAATTTAAAAACGGATTTAAGAGAGAAAGGAACCTGAATCGTCAAAGTAACCAAGAAGCTTAACAATGTGAGGATGTTGAAGACGAAGCAAAATCTCAAGCTCAGACCTAAACACTTGGTAAAGACGATGGCTACTAACATGAACCTTGAGAGCAGCGTTGATAGAGCCAGACAAACGAGCCAAGTAGATACTACTGTAGCCACCTGAACCAATAAGTCTAGAGAAATTGGAAGTGAGAGACTCAACGTCGTCCCATGTGTAACAAGTCACACCGGAGACAGAACCAGATTCCTGAACCGTGGGTTTGTTGTTGTCGGTGGTTGTGGTTGTGGCTGTCATGTCGAAACGGACACAACTTAAGAAACAAGACATTTTTGGAAATGGTGTGTGAGAGTTTGAGTGAGGAGTGTTCTGTGATTAATAAGGAGGAGAGAACAAAAAAAAGTGGGTTTCTTGGAAAATGAAGAGGGGTTTTTGTAACAGCCGACAAAGAAGGAACAGAGGAATCAGAGAATGAAGATCTGATTTTTTAGGAATGTGTGTGTTTGGTGGGTTTGTGATTAAACAAAAAGAAGAAGAAGAAAGAAGAGTAAAATGGTTTCTTTAATTTTTTTGGATCAAGGAAGAAGAGGGAGAGAGAGAGAGAGAGAGAGGCAGAGTTTGACCAGTTGTGATTAATAAGAGGAAGAAGAAGAAGAAGCTGCACTGACGTTATAACCACTACGATTACACTCTTTAATAAAACACTTTTTTTGCCGTTTCGTTTTTTTTTTATATTGTCCAATCATTAATAATATTTATGGGTATTATTTGCTCACGTATACATATTTTGTTTTGTATTTGTTGTTTTTTTCTACAAAAGGAGATTGAAAGTTTCGGTTTTTATTATACGGTAGTGGCGACTAGTGAATGCACCTCGATCGGTCTGATGGTTTAGTCTTTCCGAAGTTGCCACGCTACCGTCAAATACGAAATTTAAATGGGAAGTTTCGAAATGGGGACCATAATATATAGGTTGGATCGTTTTGTGAATCATCATCGCACGTGTTTGATGGTTTCTCTATTCAATTTGTTTGTTTGACAAAAATGCATTTTATTTATCAAATTTTAAAAAATAAGACAAAACTATTTTCGGCTTTCAGAACATTTCTTGCTCATAAATTCGTTTCAACATGTTGTCTCGAAGTTGATTGAGATGAGAATGAAATATACCCATTTTGTTCCTAATTATTTTTTTTTTTTATAGTTTTTTCACACCTACACAACACATTAAAGTTTATTATAAATATATTATTTTTTGTCCTTTATAATTTTTTATTAATTTAAACCAATAATATTTAGTTATTTTTTAAAAAAAAATTACATTTCTTCGTCAACAACTATTATAAAATCCATAGATAATCTAAAAAATACACCATTTTTCCTATAAAATAGATTAATAAGAAACAAAGAATGTAATAAGAAATACTATAAAGAAATTATACCATTTTGTTTTAATCATTTCCCTGTATTTTTACTATCGTATCAAAAAAATTTACAATAAAACAATAATTCTACTAGTAACCATTAGAAGAACTAAAAGAAAATGAATAAAAAGAATAATGCAGAATAGAACAAACAGTTTTTGACGAATAAAAAGAAAATCTGCAGAGAATGAACAAAATAGTAAATAGTAACCAAACAACAAAAATATTTTAAAATATAATAAATATTAAATAAATTATTTTTAATGTATATAATAAATTTTACATTTGATTTTAAAATAAAATTTGTAAATTAAATTTTAGATATATCATATTAAATATTAATAATTAATATTAACATACAATAAAATTTTAAGAATAATTTAAATTTGTTTTACTATTCATACAGTTTTCAAATAGAGCCTTAAGATTAGCCAATATAAAATTCCTATCAAAAATATTTTCTATGTCAATACATTGTGAAAATATGAAAGTTTTTATATTACAGAATTGAAATTTTATTAATAAACATATTTTTTATTTATTTTAAAATAAAAAAAAATAATATTTGTTCTTTTTTTTTGTTCTTTTTGTTCCTCCTCAATTTTGGGGAGGAACATTTTTGTTCTATTGTTCCTTATTTTTTGAAGAATATAGAGGAATGCAAGGAAAAAAAATTACTTTCAAAAGGTAAAAATATTGGGAATAGAGAGGAATGTGATATTCCTCCTCATTGTTTTCCTAAATTTTGGTCACCAATTAAAGCCAAAGAGTGTCATTTTGCCACTTTTTCTTTGTTACAAAAAGAATGTCATTTTATGTTGTCAATGTAGTTTTTAAAATTAAACTCTATTAATTGAGTTTATTAATTAGAAACAAAAAACTTTTTAGTGTATTTATAAAGAGTCAAATAGAAATTTAAATGATTTTCTTTATTTGTATGCATTCTGTCAAAATGACACTCTTTGTGAAACAAAAAGAGTATATTTTTGCCACATAGCTAAAAAGTTTAATATCACACTAATATCTAACTTTAAATTCAATTGATTATTCTAGATATATTTATTAATTTGTCTGTCAAAATTTGTTATCAACTTATAAAATTAAAGTTTTTATATATAGTTTATACCAAAATCTATAATGTCAAAAAACGAACATCTCGTATATTCTTCAAACTAACATAACAATTAAATTCAGTAAGGCATACTAGCAAGCAAAAATATCAGAACTGTAAGAAAATATTCAAAAATTCTGATAACCATTACCGTCGAAATCGATGGTCAGAAAAAAATTGACAATTTTCGATCTATTTCGACTAATTTCTATAAAAAATAACAATTAGTTATTGCTATGTTGATGTTTTCTTGTAGTTAACTATTGTTATATTTAGCAATCTGGTCAACAATTTCGGTAAAGTTACACAGGATTCGCTAATAGTTTTTAACAGCAAGGTAAGAGAGTGTTTCACAGCATATTAAGATAGTGTTTTGTCGGTAATTACTAATTAATTGCTTTCGGGAAAAAAACATTGTTTTGCTTTTTTCTTTCTAACAAAAAGACGTAAATTTCTCTTGACTTATATAAATCCAATCATAAGTAAAGCAACTTTTTTGTAATGATTTTCAAAGAGAACAAAACACATGCTCTTTCCAAACAATGTAAATAAGGCACCGCACTACCAACCGGACTGACACAAGATTGTGCACGGGTACATGCATACGAGTATCTTATTCGTTACTCTCTAAACCATAAAATTTTAATAATACACAAAATATAATGTCAAGTTGATGTATATACATTAATTCAACGGCTAAAGAACGAGTGGGAGAATCATTGTCCCAAGTATTAAAATACTCGTTTTCCTAAGTTAAATTAATTTTGAATCCAAAGATGTCGTCAAGTAAAGATGTTAGATGTGATGTCGTTATCTTTCATTTTCTACATACAAAAACGTGTAAGGTGGTGCTCTTCTTCTTCGACGCTTGAGTATTAAGTATTTGTACATTTGTGTGTATACACAAATTTTCTCTTGAAATTGACACCAATCAACCCAACCACTCACCGACACATTTTTCATGCTTCTTTTAGTTTAATGCGGGTCTTTACTACTCTGTTTGATGCTTTCATTTCCCATCTAATCATTCTTCACGGAGTACATTTTTTCTCTTCGTGATTCGTGCTGGTCCTTGTTGTGAGTTGCGACAATATTAATCACAACAGCAACGAGTAGGTGAGGACTGAGACGAGTTATTTTTCGGAAACACCGATGTATTGTTTATTGTGAATTACTTATCTCATTCAAGTCTAAAATTCTAAATAAAGAAGAAGAAAGATCTGTTACTTATATTATATCAAAAGTTTTTTTTATAAATATATTTCATCTATTTAACGAAAGTGTCGTTCTAACACATTTCACAAGTTTTTTTTTAAAATACATATAGGTATTCCAAAATTAAAAAGTATAAACATATAACAAAAATAATTTTATAAATATGAGTCTACATTCTTTTTTGTGTCAATTTGCATTTTTGTATTATTGTTAGAGTTAATCTCTAATAGTTTATATTGCATATAAAAAAATATTGTTATTTTTCAAATTACTTAAAAATTTTGTGAAAGGTTTTAGACAATTATTGCTTTCATGAAAGTTTTTTCACTTTTTTTTTTGTAAATTGAATTCTTTCTAAGATTATGAAATTAAGCAATTATCTCAATATATTGATAAATTAATAAATATGTTAGTTCCAACTTTATTAGTCTGTAGAGATTTTACTGTATTATGTTTTGTTCCTATAGCACTATTATTTTGTGTACGCTCGTTTACGATTGCTTAAACTTTTATGCCAACCTAAATTCAAATAGTTATAATATGTCATATGACATTATGACTGATTCAAATATTTCCTTTGTTAGGGCATGTTTATAGGGAGATCAGTTTAGAGTGTTCTTAGAGTATAAATATTGTAAAAATAATGTAAGATCAGTTGTTAAGAACTTTTGTTGAGAAGTTAGTTATTGGGAGAACATGTGTAAGATCTTAAGATTTAATAATATAATATTCTTATAAAAATTTAAGAATGTTTAATAAATACATAGATTAATGTTTAATAAATAATTTAAGAATATTTAATACTATTTAATAATATAATGTTTATTAATATTCTTAAACATATTACAATTATAAAAATTTATAAAACTTTTACTAAAATTCATAAAAAACAAACATATTACTTAATTAATTAAATAAGAATTACATTTTATTTAATTAATTAGACAAGACAAATATTTCGAAAGAAAATTATGTTCGAAAGAAATGAATAATAAAACGCAAGTTTCTTTCCGAGAGTGACACGTGTCCTTTAGATCAGATGAAGAACTGATCTTATTCAAGATCAATTGGGCTGATCTTATGGGTACTGTTCAATTAATTTCAATTTAAAAAGACCCAAGATCACCCTAAGTGATCTACCGATTTTGAGAAAGAAAAAAGAAAAGCGTTTCTACAAAGAAATTAAAGTAGTGATTTAAAACAACTAATAGAAAAACAAAAAGGATAAATGAAAAGATAGGATAACGAATCTGATTTTCTGACATGACAGTGACGGTCGTTGGGCTTTCCGATAGTACAATTATATGCCACCTGGGAACTGAACTGAAGTGTGTATCATATGAGATGAGATGTGGTCACTAGATTGAGACCGTACCACTACACTGTTACCCTAATTGGGCCTTTATTAGGCCCACTTATTATATCCCCCATTAACTGTAGGCCCATTTGTTTTTTTTTTTTTTAATTTTTCCTGGGCGAACTTTTCTTACCAAAATCCGCCCCCAAAATTATGAAAATCAAAATCGAACCCTCAAAGATCAAAGCGACGGCGAAGGAGAGAGAGAAAAAAAAATTAGAGACGGTGGCGATCGAAACCCTGTGCCCTAATTCGATCGGAATCTTGATTCGCCGCCGTACTACGTCGTCGCCCGGCGGCGGAAATGTGCGGTTGGGGCGATGCGTTTAATCCTCACCGTCATGTGTTCATTCATCCCTTACCTTTATTCTTCTTCTCCTCCTCCTCACCGTCCTTGCTCTTCTCCAATCTCTCGCGCTCGAAATCGTCGTTGTCGTCTCACTCGTTTCGCCACCGCATTACTCGCTACCTCCGCTCTTCTTCTCGCCTCCGTCGCTTGGCTCTCTCTCGTCTTCTCTCCGACCACTTCTCGTTGCTGGCATCTCCTTAAAGATTGGGAAGACAATCATCTCTGGAACAAACGGTATCATCGTACTCCGATTGATGTTCATCCTCCTCCTCCGCCGTCTCTTCCAGCTCTTCCTTTATCCGATCATGAATTTAGAAATCGTACTCTCTCGGAGATTGATAGACTTGATCTGTTGTCTCTGCAACACTTGATGTTTGGTATTGCTGGATCTTCACAGCTTTGGGAACGTCGTAAGGAACTTGTGAGGTTATGGTGGAAACCTTCTCAGATGCGTGGTCACGTTTGGCTTGAAGAGCAAGTTTCTCCTGTAGAAGGTGATGATTCACTTCCTCCTATCATTGTCTCTGAAGACAGTTCTCGTTTTCGTTACACTAATCCCACTGGTCACCCTTCTGGGCTTCGCATTTCCCGCATTGCGATGGAGACTTTTCGGCTTGCTCTCCCTGATGTTCGGTGGTTTGTTCTTGGAGATGATGACACTATCTTTAATGTTCACAATCTTGTTGCCGTATTAAGCAAGTACGATCCTTCTGAGATGGTTTATATTGGAAACCCTTCGGAGAGTCACTCTGCTAACTCTTACTTCAGTCATAATATGGCTTTTGGAGGCGGTGGCATTGCCATTAGCTACCCTTTAGCGGAAGCTCTATCTCGCATTCACGATGATTGCCTCGATAGATACCCTAAGCTATATGGCAGTGATGATCGTCTCCACGCCTGCATCACCGAACTTGGAGTTCCTTTGTCCAGAGAGCCTGGCTTTCACCAGGTATGTTACATCATCTCTGCGTCTATGATCTCTATTGAATCTTTGATAGGAAAATGCTGATTTCATGGTTTTGTGGCAGTGGGATATTAAGGGAGATGCTCATGGTCTCTTGTCCTCTCATCCCATTGCACCTTTTGTTTCAATTCATCACGCTGAAGCTGTTAATCCTCTCTATCCGGGATTGTCGATAATAGATAGTTTGAAACTCTTGACAAGAGCTATGAGTCTGGATCCCAGTAGTGTTTTGCAGCGATCCATTTGCTACGATCATACACTCAAACTGACATTTTCGATATCTCTTGGTTATGTTGTACAAGTTTTCCCCAGTATCGTCCTACCACGGGATCTTGAGCGAGCTGAACTTTCTTTCTCTGCATGGAATGGGATAAGTCAGCCAAGTGAGTTTGATCTTGACATAAAGCTTCCAATTTCATCTCTCTGTAAGAAGCCTATCCGCTTCTTCTTGAAAGACGTTGGACGAAAAGGCAATGCTACACTCGGAACGTACTTGAGATCCTCGATAAAGGATGATTTGAAGAGGAAGCTTCTATGTTTTCCACGCTCTCTTCCTCTGCACAAAGTGGAAAAGATCCAGGTCCAAGGATTTCCTCTGAGTAAAAATTGGCACTTGGTGAGGTTTTTATATTGATCTTTTGATCACCTAATGTTTTTGTTCTTGTTTTAATGATTTGCAATTGATGGTTCTTCCTCTGTTTTAACTGTTTCGATCAGGCACCACGACGGTTGTGTTGCAGAGCAACCCCAACTTCTACTAATGAGCCGCTCAGATTAACAGTTGGGCAGTGTGGGAAGGTAATTTTGGGTTCCACGATCAGTTCCCAATGAGTTATGGTGGATACTGGATCTCTAAGGATGTTGTTCCAGCTCTATCCTGTGCTTGTACATAGGTAAGATCCAGTTCCTTAACTGTTGTCTGACCTTAGAATGCTAATCCCCAAATTGAGTTTGTCACTCTTTTGTTTATTCCACTTTTTTGTTTTTGTACATCTGAGATTTCAAAACTCAACTCTTCCTGTTGAGATAACGAGTGTAATGTGTACAACAACAAATCTTTCTCACTTAACTCTATCTATCTGTGTTAAGAATGGTTTTGTTTTTATTCCCCATCTACTATATTGCCAATCTTGATATAGCCACATAATATTTGTGCGTTTACTATGTTTAATATATTAAAGCAGAATATATCCACTAGTAGTAGGGGTGAGGTAAGTGGTCCATAGGTTTATGGATTTAGTGCGGAATTAAGGAAAGGTCTTTGGTTGGATAGATTTTTAAGATGTGTGTGTGTGTTCTAAAAACTGTGGGTTTAATCAGAGTGTTGTGGTGTGAGTTGACTTGTCATGAACTCTCTGACACACTGGCAAGTGAGCCCAGGTTATGTTACTTGTTTGTCGTAAACCTTTTGAAATTGACATTATGATGAGAGAGCAGTTGCCTCATGGCTTCTATTTAAAGGGGTCGCATAGTTAATGCGATGATCAAACTATAGCCCCCAAAGTTAGATTTTGGTGAGTTAGTTACTTTGTGTAAACAATTCTTTTGGCTTTGGCTTTGACTTTGTAAGGTATTTATTTGCTGCCACTAAAATGTAGATATGATTTGTAAGAAAAGAGAAAAAAAAAAAAAAAAAGGATTCGTGGTTGTGAAAATTCATGGAAATTACAAGGACCATTTAAACTAAAATTTTGTGTGACCCGTCAAAATGATGTTGACTTGTTATCTTTTGGTAAGTCCCTCGTATGACACAAGTTGGGAAAGTAATGAGTTTGACAACTTGTGTCCTAATGAGATCAGATTTATTGGTCGTAGAGAGAGAGACGTTAAGATTATTAGTGGGTTAATCAAACCCCCTAAGATCTAGATCTCTATGTAAAGAAAGATGAAAAAAAGGAAAGAGAGATGGGGTTTTTAGACTAGAGAGATTTCAGAAATCAAGGAAGAGACTCCGTGAGCATGTTCTTACCACCTCGTCGTCTGATTATACACTTTGGTTTTTTTTATGTATATATTTCAGTGTTTTTTTAGTTAAGAATATTATTACTAATAATTAAGTGATGAAAAGAAAAAAAAAAGAAGAACACATCACATGTAAATAAGTAATAAATAAGTGAAAAAGGAGAGGCATGAGAAAGTGGGGAAGAAGGAGAGAATACAGCTGTGTGTTTTCCGCCGCTCTCTCTCTTTCTTTCCCCTTCAAGAAAGTTCTCCACTTCCACCGCCCATCTTCTTCTTCTCCTTCTCCTTCGTCTACTCTTTATTTTTTTAACTTTTATTCCTTTCTCTTCTAACCACTATTATTATTAGCATCTTTCATTCTCTAATTTTTAGTCTTTGTTTAAAAAAAAATTATAAGGAATACATAGTATATATACCATTTGTTCATATTTTAAAATTAACTACTCAAAATATTGATCGAATTTTCAAGTTTTTAACTTTTCGAGAAGTGATTTAGCTATATACAGTACACTATTATCATATTACTAATAAAAAAAATTAATCTACTAAAATTAAATTCTCTACATTTTAACAATATTACGAGAATTTTAATTCAATTTAATTCGTTCCACTAACAACTGTTCAACTATTTTGTTATTTGCCTGACATATCAAGCATATAGTTTATTTTCCTTTTCATATACAACTAGAAATCAGCTGTCTATTTTTGTGTAGCGTGTAATTTGGTAATATGAAAATGAAATGGGAAAATTTATATATATATATATATATATATATATATATATATGTATTTTTCATTATATGTGTAGGTGAAGAGGTATTTAAGAGTTGTATAATGTGACAGTGTGAGTGTCTGCATCAATGTCTTCAGTTTGCAACTAATTTTAGATATGAGGCTATTCAATTTTCTGTTCATCACTCCCTCCTATCTTTTATTCACCACACTCTTTACTACCTCTAATGTACTTACCCCATTATTTCACCTAATTGTTATGAGGTTTCTTTATTAGATTGTAGTATTTGTACTTTTTCTGTCGAAAAATCTGGGTACCAAAACAAATATCATCATCTTGACTTTTATTTTGATATATCAAGATGAACATAAAAGAAAATGTAATAAAAGAAAATGAACATACCATAGTTTCATCTTAAAAATCCAAAGGACTCAACTTTTTCTAATTATGTTATATGTAGACACCAATTAGAAAAGAAAACAAAGCACAGTAGGTTCAAAAACATTTAAGTCTGACATCTCATTTATTTATTTTTAAAAAGTTTTGCAAACCAACGTTTTTGATTATATGCCAACATCCAGAGAACACTTACTAAAATTTTGGTATACAAATGAGTCTCCCCTGGCTTTGTTACCTAGACAAAATCAACTATTCTATGTTAAATCCGCTGCAAATTCAGTAAAAAAAAAAATGTTGTAAAAGGACATAAGATGATGATAGTGTTTGTAGTGGGTTTGGCTTGACCATTGGCTTTTTATTTTCCTGTTTTAACAAATTATAAAAATCTCAAGTATTTAGATACAATCAAAGGAAACTAACGTATATGTCATAGGAGGTTTTGATCAATAAGTATAAGTTTTTTTATTCCGGATAAAGTTGCCTTGTATTGTATTTATCTTCTTCTATTGATAAGGCCTTGTAGTTTGATATTCTCGTGGTCTCGAGTCTATCGTTTGTAGAGAGTCTCTTGTATAAATGCTCTAATTTGTGAATTAATAAAATTAAGTTGGTTTGATATCTAATTCTACATGGTATCGGAACAAAGATCACAAAAATTTCTCCAAAAAGTTTTTTCCTTTTAATCGATAATTTCGATTTTTTCTTGTTCTTCGTTCAAAATTTGTTTCTTGCGTGACAAGTAAACATGTCTTTCGTAGAAGATAGTTCTTCTGCAACAAAGAAGGATGATTCTCCACAGTCGGTGACTCCGGTGGTGTCTCCTTACACCTTGTCCAG
This sequence comes from Camelina sativa, assembly GCF_000633955.1. Lineage (NCBI taxonomy): Eukaryota > Viridiplantae > Streptophyta > Magnoliopsida > Brassicales > Brassicaceae > Camelina > Camelina sativa. Next base: position 18,438,941 of record NC_025698.1, on the reverse strand, counting down.
CTCCGACAATCTTGGTTCCATGATCTCGTCGGTGTTTTTAAACGGTGAAAATTATAACGAATGGGCAACGGAGATGTTGAACGCACTCCAAGCCAAACGTAAGCTTGGTTTCATCAATGGGTCGATTCCTAAACCAGCTGGTGACGATCCCAATTTGGAGAATTGTCGTCGGTTGGATCAAGACTTCGATTGAATCAAAGGTGAAATCGACAGTAACCTTTATCGCGAACGCTCATCAACTTTGGTTGGACTTGAAGCAGCGTTTTTCAGTTGGGAACAAGGTTTGTGTTCATCAACTCAAGAGTCAGCTCAGTGCTTGTCGACAAGAGGGACAAACAGTCGTTGATTACTACGGCAAGTTGTCCACTTTGTGGGAGGAATACCAAATTTACAAACCTCTCACAGTGTGTTCGTGTGGTTTGTGCACATGTGGAGCTACATGTGCACCTGTGAAAGAAAGAGAGGAAGAGAAGATTCACCAATTTGTTTTGGGACTTGATGAATCCAGATTTGGGGGTCTTTGTGCTACTCTCATTGCCATGGATCCTCTTCCTTCTCTTGGTGAAGTGTATAGCAGAGTCATACAAGAGGAACAACGGTTGTCTTCCACTCGTCTTCGTGAACAACGAGAAGAAGCAGTTGGGTTTTTGGCTCGTTCTGATACTTCCAGTGGCGGTACAACAAACTCTATCATGGGTAAATCTCGTTCTTGTTCTCATTGTGGTCGGAGTGGTCATCAGAAACGAGATTGTTGGCAGCTCGTTGGGTTTCCGGATTGGTGGACGGAGAGGGCTAAGAAGAGCACTGCTGGTCGTGGCTCTGGCGGACGAGGAAGAGGTCGCGGATCTTCTTCCAATGTCGGTGGTCATGGACGTGGTCATGCTCTTGTTGCACATGCTACTAGCTCCAACCCGTCTATTTTTCCTGAGTTTATACAGGAACAGTTGAAGGCTTTTGCTCAGCTTTTGCAAGAAAATTCCATCAAAGGCACTGCTACTAGTGAGAATCCCGACAAGTTGTCTGGTAAGCCTAAATTTGGCAATGTTATTTTGGATACTGGAGCGTCCCACCACATGACAGGGACTCTCTCTTTATTAACCGATGTGGTTCCTATTCCACCGGGTCCAGTTGGGTTTGCTGATGGTAGCAAGGCCTTTGCTATAAGCATGGGAGCTTTTCCACTCTCACATAATGTCAAGTTGACAAATGTCCTCTTTGTGCCTTCACTCAACTGTACATTGATCTCTGTTTCTAAGATTTTGAAACAAACAAAGTGTCTTGCCACATTTTCTGACACAATCTGTGTTTTGCAAGAACGTGATGGTGTGTATTATCTTACGGATGTGGCTACAACAACGATTCATATGGCAAGTGCGGCTTCTGATCCTGCTTTGTGGCATCAGCATTTAGGACACCCTAGTTTTTCTGTTCTTTCGGCTTTACCCTTGTTTTCCCGCTCCTCGTCTTCTGTTGACTCTACGTCTTATGACGTGTGTTTTAGAGCCAAACAAACGAGAGCTGTTTTTCCAGATAGTCTTAATAAAACAACTGATTGCTTTTCAATGATCCATTGTGACGTTTGGGGTCCGTATCGAGTTTCCTCCTCTTGTGGTGCGATTTATTTTTTGACTGTTGTTGACGATTTCTCTCGAGCAGTTTGGACATTTCTTTTACTTGAGAAGTCTGAAGTACGTGGAGTTCTTACAAATTTCTTGCAATATACGGAAAAACAATTTGGTAAAGCTGTCAAGGTAGCTCGAACTGATAATGGGACATAATTCTTGTGTCACTCTTCTCACTTTTGTGCCAATGGAATTGTTCATCAGACATCGTGTGTTGGTACGCCTCAGCAGAATGGACGCGTAGAACGGAAGCATCGGCACATACTCAATGTTGCTAGGGCTTTGTTGTTTCAAGCAAATTTACCAGTCAAGTTTTGGGGTGAGGCTATCCTCACTGCTGCATAGTTAATTAACCGTACATCGTCTTCTATACATTCTGGTCGCAGTCCCTTTGAGTTACTTCATGGTTGCAAACCTTCCTATGACCAGATTCGTGTTTTTGGTTCTGCATGTTATGTTCACTGTCTTACACGAGACAAAGACAAGTTTGGCCAGCGAAGTCGTTTGTGCGTTTTTGTTGGCTATTCTTCTGGAAAAAAAGGTTGGAAGGTGTTTGATATCGAGAGAAATGAGTTTCTTGTGTCGCGGGATGTGATTTTTCAAGAAGATGTTTTTCCCTATGTGAATCTTGTTTCCTCCTCGTCTTTACCTTCGGCGTCTCCTTCTCTGACTTTTGGTGATGATGATTGGATTGTTTCTCCTTCGAATGTAAGGGGGAGTTCTGTTGTTTCTCCTGTGCCGGAGTCTGGTACTGAGAGTTCTCCACCGGCGGTTGCCAATGTTAATGATGGTTCTTCTTCTCTCTCCTCTGTTCCGGTTGTTTCGGAGTCGGTAGTTCCGGCTGTTGAATCATCTCCTGCTATTGCTATTGTACCTTCACCTCCTGCGGATCTGGTTTACCCGCTGTATTACAGGCTGTGCCGGCTCTCCCTCTCCAACGTCAAAGTCAACGCTCTAAGACGCCTTCTGTACGGCTTAGCGATTATGTCCTCTATAATGTTAATTACACACCATCGTCCAACGCTCTTCCTGCCTTCTCGTCACAGTTTTCGGCTACGGTTCCAGGTACTTCTCTATCTCCTTTCAAAGATTTTGTCTCTGATGATGATTTCTCTCCAGCTCATCGTGTTTTTCTTGCGGCCATCACTGCTCATGACGAGCCTAAACACTTTAAAGAAGCCGTTAAGATCAAAGTCTGGAATAATGCTATGTCTAACAAGATTGAGGCATTGGAACAAAATAAAACAGGGGAGCTCGTTGATCTTCCTCCTAACAAAGTGACGATTGGCTGTCAGTGGATTTACGAGACAAAGTATAATGCCGATGGTATTGTGGAACGTTACAAGGCAAGGCTTGTTGCTCTTGGTAACAATCAGGTTGAGGGGGAGGATTACAAAGAGACTTTTGCTCCGGTTGTTCGTATGACGACAGTTCGTACACTCCTCCGTCTTGTTGCTGCAAAGAATTGGGAGGTTTATCAGATGGATGTGCATAATGCATTTCTTCATAGGGATCTTGATGAAGAGGTCTATATGAAGCTTCCACCGGGTTTTCGTCATTCACATCCTGACAAGGTTTGGCGTCTTCGCAAGTCCTTATATGGTTTGAAACAGGCTCCTCCCTGTTGGTTCAAGAAGTTGTCTGACTCTCTTTTGCGGTTTGGTTTCTTCCAGTCGTATGATGATTATTCTCTCTTCTCATATAACCGGAAGAATATAGAGCTTCGTGTTTTGATCTATGTTGATGATCTGATCATTTGTGGTAATGATGGTTACATGCTTCAAAAGTTTAAAGATTATCTCAGTCGTTGTTTTTCCATGAAAGACTTGGGCAAGCTAAAGTATTTTCTTGGTCTCGAAGTTAGTCGTGGACCTGATGGTTTCTTCTTGTCATAGCGTAAGTACGCCCTTGACATTGTTGCGGATCATGGCAACCTTGGTTCTCGTCCTGCGTATACCCCTGTTGAACAAAATCATCAGCTTGCTACTGATGATGGTCTGCTGCTCACGAATCCTAAGTCGTATCGACGTCTTGTTGGTCGTTTTCTGTACTTGTTACATACCCGACCTGAGTTAAGTTACTTTGTTCATGTCTTGGCCCAGTTTATGCAAACTCCACGAGAGGCTCATTTGGAGGCAGCATTGCGTGTGGTACGTTACTTAGCTGGCTCTCCTGGACATGGCATTTTGCTTCAGTCCTCACCGGATTTGACTATTGATGTTTATTGTGATTCGGATTGGAGTTCTTGTCCGCTTACACGACGATCGCTTAGTGCATATGTTGTCTTGCTTGGTGGTTCTCCAGTTTCATGGAAGACTAAAAAGCAGAAGACTGTTTCACATTATTCCGCAGAAGCCGAGTATAGGGCTATGTCTGTAGCTCTTAAGGAGATCAAGTGGCTTCGTAAGTTGTTAAAAGAATTAGGCATCGACCAGGCTGCGCCCCCTCATTTGTTTTGCGATAGTAAAGCCGCCATTCATATTGCTACTAATTCCGTTTTTCATGAACGCACTAAGCATATCGAAAACGATTGTCATGTTGTTCGTGATGCAGTTCGTGACGACATTATTACTACACAACACGTTCGTACGACTGAGCAGCTCGCCGACATTTTCACGAAAGCACTTGGTCGTGACCAGTTTCATTACATTCTATCCATATTGGGCGTTCGTGACATGCACACTCCACCGTGAGGGGGAGTATTGCGGATAAAGTTGTATCTTGTATCGTATTTATCTTCTTCTATTGATAAGGCCTTGTGGTCCGATATTCTCGTGGTCTCGAATCTATCGTTTGTGAAGAGTCTCTTATATAAATACTCTATTTTGTGAATTAATAAAGTTAAGTTGGTTTGATATCTAATTATACATTTTTAATGCTAAAAAAATAGATAAACAATACAAAATAGTTAAATTTGGTTCAAAATAACGATACAAAAAAAATGAAAATATTATTTTAACAACATCTTTTATGGTTTATATTTATCAAAGTGATATATCCTATACAAAAATATTGCAGAATTACTAATCATATTTAAAGTTATCGATTCGACAAGTCTGGACCATCCGAATATAAAATTGCTAGTCTATCTGTTATAATATCCTTTATGTAACCGTTTTCATAATTTGCATTATTCAGCTAGGCTTTTACCAAATTTACTCAGCTACAAAGTTATTGATACTGAATTGAATTTACTATAGTTTTCCATTACTATTATCTTTTTTTTTTTTTTGGCATTCCTATTGTTAGTTCTGTTTCTATAACTGTGTATATATTACACAAAATGAAAAAGAGAGACTGTTGAACTGGAGAGGACAGAAGAGTAGAGGGGGGGGGGGAAGATGTCAAGGCTGGTCCAGCTCAAATCGGGTAAAAAAAACTATTTAAATTCCAATTTTGTCCTTCCCTCTTCCCCTAAAAATCTGATTGTCACATACCCTACCAATTAGACAACGCCACGTGGACACCTTAGACATGATGGTGGGAGAGGACAACAACATGGGAGGCACATGATTTTGTGTTTATTATATTTTTTTTTTTTGCCAAATAAAAAAAAGAAAAATTAACCCCCCAAAAAAATAAAAATGAATCAGATCACTGGCAATGAGATGTTTGCGGATCCAAGTTTAACTTTTAAAGCATTCCTTCTATAAATAATAATAATACACAACAAAATTGGATTTTAATTTAATGTAATAATAAAAATATGTGGACATTTTTTCTAAACAATAATAATAAGAATAATGAAAAAAAGAAAAAACAAATAAATAAAGAAAAAGGGAGAGAGTGAAGAAAAGTGGGTTTAACAATAATTTGCTGCAAAGTTAGAAGAGGGCTTCAGCTTTATTTACTTCTTCCTTTGCTTTCATTCTCTTTCTCTCTATCTATCATCATCATCCTCGTAATCCTCATCATCTCTCTCTCTCTCTCTCTCTCTCTTTCTGCATACCCTAGCTACTTGCAGTTATATATAAAAAAAAAAGGCTGCTTAGCTTTGCTTCTCTTTCTTCTTATTTCATCATCAATGGTTTTATCTAGCTAGAGATATTAAACCAAACTGTGAGAGCTCTAGCTAGAGAAGAAAGAGAGAAAGAAAAAAGATTGGTGAGACCATCAAGATTGGTGAAATCTAGAGATATGGAGCAAGTAGGAGGAGGTGGAGGTGGTAATGAAGTGGTGGAGGAAGCTTCACCGATTAGTTCAAGACCTCCTGCTAACTTAGAAGAGCTTATGAGATTCTCAGCCGCTGCCGCAGATGACGGTGGAGGAGGTGGTGGTGGAGGAGGAAGTGCGTCTTCTTCATCGGGAAATCGATGGCCGAGAGAAGNATTTTTTCTAAACAATAATAATAAGAATAATGAAAAAAAGAAAAAACAAATAAATAAAGAAAAAGGGAGAGAGTGAAGAAAAGTGGGTTTAACAATAATTTGCTGCAAAGTTAGAAGAGGGCTTCAGCTTTATTTACTTCTTCCTTTGCTTTCATTCTCTTTCTCTCTATCTATCATCATCATCCTCGTAATCCTCATCATCTCTCTCTCTCTCTCTCTCTCTCTTTCTGCATACCCTAGCTACTTGCAGTTATATATAAAAAAAAAAGGCTGCTTAGCTTTGCTTCTCTTTCTTCTTATTTCATCATCAATGGTTTTATCTAGCTAGAGATATTAAACCAAACTGTGAGAGCTCTAGCTAGAGAAGAAAGAGAGAAAGAAAAAAGATTGGTGAGACCATCAAGATTGGTGAAATCTAGAGATATGGAGCAAGTAGGAGGAGGTGGAGGTGGTAATGAAGTGGTGGAGGAAGCTTCACCGATTAGTTCAAGACCTCCTGCTAACTTAGAAGAGCTTATGAGATTCTCAGCCGCTGCCGCAGATGACGGTGGAGGAGGTGGTGGTGGAGGAGGAAGTGCGTCTTCTTCATCGGGAAATCGATGGCCGAGAGAAGAAACACTTGCTCTTCTTCGGATCCGATCCGATATGGATTCTACTTTTCGTGATGCTACTCTCAAAGCTCCTCTTTGGGAACATGTTTCCAGGTCTCTCTTTCTCTTAGCTCCATTACATTTCTTGTTCATCAATGGTGTTTCTTGCAGAATAAAGATCCATTTGCATGTGTTTTTTTTTTCTTTTTTAGTATAATTTTCTTTTTTTGGGTGTTTGGTATATAAAATAATAATATATTCGAGATCAAAGCATCTTCACCATCCCCAAGAAAAGAAAAATTTAAAGAACTGTTTGTTTATTACAGAGTTGGCTCTCATGAGTTTCTGGGACGTTTTCGATTTTGTAAATCCCAAGACTCTTTTAAAAAAAAAAAAAAATCCGATCGAACAGTAAACATAAATTTTGTTTTTTTTTTTTACCAGCTAATATCGACAACCCAAAAAAAATTAACACAGAATCNGATATTAAACCAAACTGTGAGAGCTCTAGCTAGAGAAGAAAGAGAGAAAGAAAAAAGATTGGTGAGACCATCAAGATTGGTGAAATCTAGAGATATGGAGCAAGTAGGAGGAGGTGGAGGTGGTAATGAAGTGGTGGAGGAAGCTTCACCGATTAGTTCAAGACCTCCTGCTAACTTAGAAGAGCTTATGAGATTCTCAGCCGCTGCCGCAGATGACGGTGGAGGAGGTGGTGGTGGAGGAGGAAGTGCGTCTTCTTCATCGGGAAATCGATGGCCGAGAGAAGAAACACTTGCTCTTCTTCGGATCCGATCCGATATGGATTCTACTTTTCGTGATGCTACTCTCAAAGCTCCTCTTTGGGAACATGTTTCCAGGTCTCTCTTTCTCTTAGCTCCATTACATTTCTTGTTCATCAATGGTGTTTCTTGCAGAATAAAGATCCATTTGCATGTGTTTTTTTTTTCTTTTTTAGTATAATTTTCTTTTTTTGGGTGTTTGGTATATAAAATAATAATATATTCGAGATCAAAGCATCTTCACCATCCCCAAGAAAAGAAAAATTTAAAGAACTGTTTGTTTATTACAGAGTTGGCTCTCATGAGTTTCTGGGACGTTTTCGATTTTGTAAATCCCAAGACTCTTTTAAAAAAAAAAAAAAATCCGATCGAACAGTAAACATAAATTTTGTTTTTTTTTTTTACCAGCTAATATCGACAACCCAAAAAAAATTAACACAGAATCTGAATTTTTATTTTTAATGTATTGAACAGGAAGCTATTGGAGTTAGGTTACAAACGAAGTGCAAAGAAATGTAAAGAGAAATTTGAAAACGTTCAGAAATATTACAAACGCACTAAAGAAACTCGTGGTGGTCGTCATGATGGTAAAGCTTACAAGTTCTTCTCTCAGCTTGAAGCTCTCAACACTACTCCTACTCCTCCTCCTTCTCATCCTCCTTCATCGTCCCTCGACGTCACTCCTCTCTCTGTTGCTAATCCCATTCTCATGCCTACTTCTTCTTCTTCTCCATTTCCCGTATTCTCTCAACCGCAAACGCAACCGCCTCAAACGCATACTGTCACTTTTACTCCTACTCCACAGCCTCCTCCAATGGCTCCGACCTTTCCGGGAGTTGCTTTTTCGTCTCATAGCTCATCCACGGCTTCAGGAATGGGGTCTGATGATGATGAGGAGGACGATATGGGCGTGGATCAAGCTAACATTGCCGGTTCAAGTAGCCGCAAACGCAAACGTGGGAATCACGGAGGAGGTAAGATGATGGAACTATTCGAAGGTTTGGTTAGACAAGTGATGCAGAAGCAAGCGGCTATGCAAAGGAGTTTCTTGGAAGCGCTTGAGAAGAGAGAACAAGAACGTCTTGATCGTGAAGAAGCTTGGAAACGTCAGCAAATGTCTCGGTTAGCTCGAGAGCATGAGGTCATGTCTCAAGAACGAGCCGCCTCTGCTTCTCGTGACGCCGCAATCATTTCATTGATTCAGAAAATTACTGGCCACACTATTCAGTTACCTCCTTCCTTATCATCTCAAACGCCTCAACCGCCCCATCAACCGCCTCAACCGCCCCCAGCCGCTAAACGTGCTCAAGAACCACCATTATCAACAGCTCAGTCTCAATTACAACAACCAATAATGGCGATTCCGCAACAACAGATTCTTCCTCATCTTCCTCATCAACCAGAACAGAAACAACAACAACAACAACAACAACAGCAACAACAAGAGATGATGGTGAGCTCGGAACAATCATCATTACCTTCATCGTCAAGATGGCCAAAGGCGGAGATACTAGCGCTTATAAACTTGAGAAGTGGAATGGAACCAAGGTATCAAGATAATGTCCCTAAAGGACTTCTATGGGAAGAGATCTCTACTTCAATGAAGAGAATGGGATACAACAGAAACGCAAAGAGATGTAAAGAGAAATGGGAAAACATTAACAAGTACTACAAGAAAGTTAAAGAAAGCAACAAGAAACGTCCTCAAGATGCTAAGACGTGTCCTTACTTTCACCGTCTCGATCTTCTTTACCGCAACAAGGTACTCGGTGGTGGAGGCGGTACAAGCACTTCTTCTGGTTTACCTCAGGAACAAAAGCAGAGTCCGGTCTCTGCGGTGAAACCGCCTCAAGAAGGAGTTGTTAACGTTCAACCTCATGGGTCAGCTGCTTCAAGTGAGGAGTTGGAGCCTATAGAGGAAAGTCCACAAGGAACAGAAAAGGTATAAACTTTGCTTTTCTTTCTCAAAATGTGATTTGGTTTGTGTTCTTTGATAACTGAAATATGATTTGTTGGAATTGAAGCCAGAAGACCTTGTGATGAGAGAGCTGATGCAACAACAACAACAACAACAGCAGCAGCAACAAGAGTCAATGATAGGTGAGTATGAAAAGATTGAAGAGTCTCACAATTATAACAACATGGAGGAAGAAGAAGAGGAGATGGATGAAGAAGAACTAGACGAGGATGAGAAGTCCGCGGCTTTCGAAATTGCGTTTCAGAGCCCTGCAAACAGAGGAGGCAATGGCCACACCGAGCCACCTTTCTTGACAATGGTTCAGTAAAAAAAAAAAACAGAACCATTGTTTCAAGAAAAAAATGTACTTATGTGTGCATAGTTTCTAAGCAAAAACACCCAAAAAACCCAAAACACAAACACACAAACACACATCTGACACCACAAACTGAAAAAAAAAAAAAAATCAAAAGGTCTCATCGATCTTTGATTTTTTTTCAGTGAATACAATTCTTTTTCACATTCTTTCCCTTTTGTCTCTCTTGTTTGTTTCTTCTCTTGTTCATTGTTTTCCTTCTTCAACAACATTGTTCATCACACACACACACCCACATGAACAAAAGCTCTAGTCTTTTAGATTATTTGGAGTTGTAACTCATCAGCAAGTCTCACACTTTTTTTTTTCTTTTTTTCTTCTTAAAACATTTGTTGATTGGTTAATTGGGGAATAAAGAGTCTTTTTGTTTATTTTTTTTTCTTTCTTGATAAACAAGAGAAACATATATGAATTGATAGATGATTTGAGATTGGCTTATTCACTTTGCTTTTATATTTTTATTTTGACTGAGAAGAAAGACTCATTCAACAAAAGCCTATAGTTTTGAGAGGAGAAGAGAGAAAAGAGAAGAATCTCTTTGTGTTTTTAAGTTTTTTTTGTTATCCTTTTTGCGGCGCCCACAAATACAATCCGATAAGCCATTATTCATTTTGGTGTCACAATCAGTTAAACAGGGTCGCTCAAAGTTTTGTTCTTTTGTTTCAACTTTCTCCTTTATTTTTTCATTTTTTAGCTCTTACAATCAAAAGCATGTGCAGGCTTTTGTACTTACAACGACAAGACTCGTGCCACTCTCATGTTAACTCATCGTTCATCCTTCTTGTTTTTAATATATTTTTTATGGTTTTTTCTTTAAATACTTTCAAGAAAACTGTTTCAGAATTTACCGTAAATTTAATCTATTCGTATTAAAAAAAGAAGAAGATGGTTATATTTGAATATAAGAGAATATAGAAACATGGATTGAGACANACAAGCACTTCTTCTGGTTTACCTCAGGAACAAAAGCAGAGTCCGGTCTCTGCGGTGAAACCGCCTCAAGAAGGAGTTGTTAACGTTCAACCTCATGGGTCAGCTGCTTCAAGTGAGGAGTTGGAGCCTATAGAGGAAAGTCCACAAGGAACAGAAAAGGTATAAACTTTGCTTTTCTTTCTCAAAATGTGATTTGGTTTGTGTTCTTTGATAACTGAAATATGATTTGTTGGAATTGAAGCCAGAAGACCTTGTGATGAGAGAGCTGATGCAACAACAACAACAACAACAGCAGCAGCAACAAGAGTCAATGATAGGTGAGTATGAAAAGATTGAAGAGTCTCACAATTATAACAACATGGAGGAAGAAGAAGAGGAGATGGATGAAGAAGAACTAGACGAGGATGAGAAGTCCGCGGCTTTCGAAATTGCGTTTCAGAGCCCTGCAAACAGAGGAGGCAATGGCCACACCGAGCCACCTTTCTTGACAATGGTTCAGTAAAAAAAAAAAACAGAACCATTGTTTCAAGAAAAAAATGTACTTATGTGTGCATAGTTTCTAAGCAAAAACACCCAAAAAACCCAAAACACAAACACACAAACACACATCTGACACCACAAACTGAAAAAAAAAAAAAAATCAAAAGGTCTCATCGATCTTTGATTTTTTTTCAGTGAATACAATTCTTTTTCACATTCTTTCCCTTTTGTCTCTCTTGTTTGTTTCTTCTCTTGTTCATTGTTTTCCTTCTTCAACAACATTGTTCATCACACACACACACCCACATGAACAAAAGCTCTAGTCTTTTAGATTATTTGGAGTTGTAACTCATCAGCAAGTCTCACACTTTTTTTTTTCTTTTTTTCTTCTTAAAACATTTGTTGATTGGTTAATTGGGGAATAAAGAGTCTTTTTGTTTATTTTTTTTTCTTTCTTGATAAACAAGAGAAACATATATGAATTGATAGATGATTTGAGATTGGCTTATTCACTTTGCTTTTATATTTTTATTTTGACTGAGAAGAAAGACTCATTCAACAAAAGCCTATAGTTTTGAGAGGAGAAGAGAGAAAAGAGAAGAATCTCTTTGTGTTTTTAAGTTTTTTTTGTTATCCTTTTTGCGGCGCCCACAAATACAATCCGATAAGCCATTATTCATTTTGGTGTCACAATCAGTTAAACAGGGTCGCTCAAAGTTTTGTTCTTTTGTTTCAACTTTCTCCTTTATTTTTTCATTTTTTAGCTCTTACAATCAAAAGCATGTGCAGGCTTTTGTACTTACAACGACAAGACTCGTGCCACTCTCATGTTAACTCATCGTTCATCCTTCTTGTTTTTAATATATTTTTTATGGTTTTTTCTTTAAATACTTTCAAGAAAACTGTTTCAGAATTTACCGTAAATTTAATCTATTCGTATTAAAAAAAGAAGAAGATGGTTATATTTGAATATAAGAGAATATAGAAACATGGATTGAGACAGCATGATCACACCCAAAAAAATGAAAAAAAAATAAAGAAGAAGAAAAGAAAAGATTCTGTATCTTTTTTGATAGAGAGAGTAATAATGGAGGAAATGGGTACAGGTAAGAAAAGAGTAAGTACCACTTTGATTGCCAACTTGCTTTCACCTCTTTGTGTCTTCTTACACAGCTGCCCCAACGTGCAATCATTTGTATATATTTACGTATATGTATCTAATTATACAGATATATTACAATGTAGTTGTTGTGTATAAAATACACCAATGAGCCTGTCCTACCCATGTGCCTTTGTTGTTTTCTTTTATTAATTAGACTCTCAACTTTATATTTATTTTTGTTTTAATTACGTATAATGAGGGTCACCTTATAAAAAAGCCAACATGTAATCTACATTTTCACATGTGATCTCACCATTAACTCAAAAGATTAAGATCTCTGTATAAGTAACTGATCACATGCATGTGTAGTTTCCTTTTTGATTAGGCTTTGTCTATCTTTTCTTGTCTACAAAACCATATAATATTCTCTCTATTCTTTTGTTCTGTGTCTTTTTTCTCCAAACCACGTAAATCCTCAGAACAACACAAGTGTACTACTACCTACCCAAAAAGTTACAAAAGTTGTATTCAATGTCACGAGTTCGAATATCAACAATGGAGAAAAGACCAAGGAGATTACTTGGTATAAGCCCAAAAATTCTAGGTAAAATATATTGATCCTTTGACGAGGAAGTACCAAGAACAAAGACAAAGATACAAATTTAAGTTCANCAGTGAATACAATTCTTTTTCACATTCTTTCCCTTTTGTCTCTCTTGTTTGTTTCTTCTCTTGTTCATTGTTTTCCTTCTTCAACAACATTGTTCATCACACACACACACCCACATGAACAAAAGCTCTAGTCTTTTAGATTATTTGGAGTTGTAACTCATCAGCAAGTCTCACACTTTTTTTTTTCTTTTTTTCTTCTTAAAACATTTGTTGATTGNGCAGCAGCAACAAGAGTCAATGATAGGTGAGTATGAAAAGATTGAAGAGTCTCACAATTATAACNCTTTTTTTTCCAGACTCTTAGGTCACTTTTGCCGCAAGAAAACAAAATTTATGAAAGTAAAACAAATAATGGGGAAAAAGATCNTACGTATATGTATCTAATTATACAGATATATTACAATGTAGTTGTTGTGTATAAAATACACCAATGAGCCTGTCCTACCCATGTGCCTTTGTTGTTTTCTTTTATTAATTAGACTCTCANAATTGCGTTTCAGAGCCCTGCAAACAGAGGAGGCAATGGCCACACCGAGCCACCTTTCTTGACAATGGTTCAGTAAAAAAAAAAAACAGAACCATTGTTTCAAGAAAAAAATGTACTTATGTGTGCATAGTTTCTAAACAAAAACACCCAAAAAAACCCAAAACACAAACACACAAACACACATCTGACACCACAAACTGAAAAAAAAAAAAAAAATCAAAGCTCTCATCGATCTTTGATTTTTTTTTTCAGTGAATACAATTCTTTTTTCACATTCTTTCCCTTTTGTCTCTCTTGTTTGTTTCTTCTCTTGTTCATTGTTTTCTTCTTCAACACCATTGTTCATCACACACATACACCCACCCACCCACATGAACAAAACATTTAGATTATTTGGAGTTGTAATTCATCAGCAAGTCTCACACTTTTTTTTTCTTTTTTTCTTCTTAAAACATTTGTTGATTGGTTAATTGGGGAATAAAGAGTCCTTTTTTATTTATTTTATTTTCTTTCTTGATAAACAAGAGAAACATATATGAATTGATAGATGATTTGAGATTGGCTTATTCACTTTGCTTTTATATTTTTATTTTGACTGAGAAGAAAGACTCATTCAACAAAAGCCTATAGTTTTGAGAGGAGAAGAGAGAAAAGAGAAGAATCTCTTTGTGTTTTTAAGTTTTTTTTGTTATCCTTTTTGCGGCGCCCACAAATACAATCCGATAAGCCATTATTCATTTTGGTGTCACAATCAGTTAAACAGGGTCGCTCAAAGTTTTGTTCTTTTGTTTCAACTTTCTCCTTTATTTTTTCATTTTTTAGCTCTTACAATCAAAAGCATGTGCAGGCTTTTGTACTTACAACGACAAGACTCGTGCCACTCTCATGTTAACTCATCGTTCATCCTTCTTGTTTTTAATATATTTTTTATGGTTTTTTCTTTAAATACTTTCAAGAAAACTGTTTCAGAATTTACCGTAAATTTAATCTATTCGTATTAAAAAAAGAAGAAGATGGTTATATTTGAATATAAGAGAATATAGAAACATGGATTGAGACAGCATGATCACACCCAAAAAAATGAAAAAAAAATAAAGAAGAAGAAAAGAAAAGATTCTGTATCTTTTTTGATAGAGAGAGTAATAATGGAGGAAATGGGTACAGGTAAGAAAAGAGTAAGTACCACTTTGATTGCCAACTTGCTTTCACCTCTTTGTGTCTTCTTACACAGCTGCCCCAACGTGCAATCATTTGTATATATTTACGTATATGTATCTAATTATACAGATATATTACAATGTAGTTGTTGTGTATAAAATACACCAATGAGCCTGTCCTACCCATGTGCCTTTGTTGTTTTCTTTTATTAATTAGACTCTCAACTTTATATTTATTTTTGTTTTAATTACGTATAATGAGGGTCACCTTATAAAAAAGCCAACATGTAATCTACATTTTCACATGTGATCTCACCATTAACTCAAAAGATTAAGATCTCTGTATAAGTAACTGATCACATGCATGTGTAGTTTCCTTTTTGATTAGGCTTTGTCTATCTTTTCTTGTCTACAAAACCATATAATATTCTCTCTATTCTTTTGTTCTGTGTCTTTTTTCTCCAAACCACGTAAATCCTCAGAACAACACAAGTGTACTACTACCTACCCAAAAAGTTACAAAAGTTGTATTCAATGTCACGAGTTCGAATATCAACAATGGAGAAAAGACCAAGGAGATTACTTGGTATAAGCCCAAAAATTCTAGGTAAAATATATTGATCCTTTGACGAGGAAGTACCAAGAACAAAGACAAAGATACAAATTTAAGTTCAACACCATTTTTAAGGATCTGATAATTGGAAACCCAACAAGTGTTAGTTGAAAACACGATTCAATCCATCAAGTCCCACTTCCATTTACACAAAGAAAGGGCGCTCCCCTTTTTTTTCCAGACTCTTAGGTCACTTTTGCCGCAAGAAAACAAAATTTATGAAAGTAAAACAAATAATGGGGAAAAAGATCCACAGTTGGAGACTATAAAGCTGTAGTTATATAATAAGTTAGCAAGTTTAGTCGAGTTCTGCTCTGCTTTTACTTCTCTTCATCTTAGCCTTAAACCTTGACTTCACCATTAATGTCTCTACTGTATTTATGAAGTTTCCAATGGCCATCACAACCAGAAGAATGCCACAAACCAATACCTGCCCCAGTATTCACGTTATCATCAGAAAACCATTGTGATAAACCATACTATGCGGATTACTCGGTTGGAAGTGAGAAACAAGAGGGACAAGAGTTTCCTATATCGATGATATTAATTCAAGTATCGTCTACATCACTATTTTATGTTTTTCGTCAGACTGGTGCGTGAATAAACCAATTGAATAATATTATAATACACAAATGCTGCCAGAAGATAGATATATACCTGCCATTCAGCGACTACCCCCATAAATACTGTCCTAAGCAACTGCAGTCCCACATATGCTTCAAAGCCCTGAGTTTCCAAAGTAGAATAAAAACATGTTTAGCTACAATCTGATAAACAAGCTTATGAACTTAATATGAGTCTGAAGTTTCCCTTAAACTGGTGATCTTTCACTGTTTCGACCATCTTACAAGTTTAAGAGGACATCATGAAGTTTGGTTTTACTTAGTATATATCTTCAAAGAGATTTAAGTTCCAAGTATATAATAATAGCTACCAGCCACCAGCTAACCTATACAACCCTGGTCTTATGGTGAAGGAAATATGAAGCTTTAATATGCTCTAGCATAACCTTATGTGAAATTGATTAAGGGTAAAACTGTTACCTGTAAAGTGAACAAAATAGGAAATAATAGCAACAATTGCCCATCTACTCCAGCTGTTTCTCCCCATACAACGTCCATCCTTTTAGCCTGAAAACGACCATAATGCACACTTTTACAGCCATTTTATAGTGGCAAATAGGATTCGGGCCAGAGAAAAAATGCAAATAGTATGGCACCTTTCCAAGTGCAATGCGAGTGTATAATCTTTGGCGTTGATATCTATTTTGCAGAAGCATCGCAACACCTTGCATCATAGCCCATTGGAGGAAAAGAAGCACTCCTTTCTGCAAAGATTTAGAACGATCAATACATTTGCATGGTAGCTTTTACTATGCGTATATGATAAAGTTAATGACCACTACCTGCTTCTGAACACAGTTTGGTTGACCTTTGATTTCCCAAGTGAGACTGACAAGGGCCATTGCCATGGCAAAATAATGATGATAAAGCCACCTGCAAATGCATATCAGTCCAATGGTTTAAGTCATCTCCAACACACGCGATAATATATGTTGATAAGATCATACACACTAAAATCAGTCTACATAACATGATTCACTGCAGATCAAAATCCTCTACCCACTGAGGCCTTTATAGGCCACTAAAGTTTCTCATCTATTCTCTAAATGATCTAAAGAATCAATCTCTAACTGACAACAAAAGTAAGCTACCTCTTTAACAGCTCTCCAATATTTCCAATTAATACCAAACAGGAGACAAATTATAGGTAAATCACAGTGTAAAACCTTCTGCATTACATTTCCTAGACAACAATTACTATCATTAACTAAATTCTAATGTCCTTCACCAGCAGTGCGATCAGTATAAGCCTAGAGAGGTACCAAAAAAAGAGCAAAACACAACGAGTAGCAAAACATTAACCGAGTGGCAGTGACAATAAATTTGATGAGTTTCTTGAGTCACGCTAACAACCTAAAGTTTATAGTAATTTTTCATGGGTTAAAGAGAATGGTCCAAAAGAAAATGAACCCTGCTCTCAAAGGAGGGAGAAACCTAATGAATTTTAAACCTCAGAACAGTGTAGCAAAACACAACATAATGATCTAGTCTACCCAAAGTTACATCATGTGAATTTCAGCAGCATAACAAAATTACATCAACCTAGAATATTTCAAATTTAAAACACTGGATACCAATAGCAAAACAATCATAACTAACTGTTAAGGAATAGGATTAGAGTACCATGAACGGATATCACTCCCATTAGCTCTCAAAATGTTCTCTCGCATAACCAAACCAGCATAAAGGAACAGAAGCCAAGCCTGATAAAAGAGGATTACATGTCAATCCGAAACAAACATAGCTTAAGTAACTCAAACTGAAACACAAACTCAACCATTATATATATATATATATATATACCTGATAGAGCTGAACAGGGAATGCAGGCAAACATCCATCCCACACATAAGATCTTAATGTCAAAAGAATTGCAGGGAAAACAAGAAAAAGAAGAGCTGTCCTATCCTGTTCCCATGTAAAAAGACAAGTAATTTTAACCAGATTCATACATCAAAGCAAGATCCAACCAACCACATTAATGAGGGAAATGCATAATACTAACTCTGTAGCTATTGTATTCTTCTTTAACTTTAAGCTGTATATCTTTCCGTGAAGCTTTAACATTCACAGGTCCCAAAAACATTCTTACAAAGCGTCCTGCTTTTCAAACATGACACAAAGTCTAATCCTTTTAACAATTGTATCAACACAAAAAAAAACTTGAATCTGAGATTAGATCATTGATTGATCTCAAAAGGGAGAGAGATTCAGAACCTTGAGGTTTGGAGGGAAGAAACGATGAAGTGTCTCCATCAGCAAGCATGCATCTAGCACGTTGCAGATCCTCCTCTAGCTGTAACCCAAGAAGACAAATTTAAGAATCGGAGAAATCGAGAGAGAGAGAGAGAGAGAGAGAGAGAGAGAGAGAGAGAGAGAGAGAGAGAGAGAGAGAGAGAGAGAGAGAGAGAGAGAGAGAGAGAGAGAGAGAGAGAGAGAGAGAGAGAGAGAGAGAGAGAGAGAGAGAGAGAGAGAGAGAGAGAGAGAGAGAGAGAGAGAGAGAGAGAGAGAGAGAGAGAGAGAGAGAGAGAGAGAGAGAGAGAGAGAGAGAGAGAGAGAGAGAGAGAGAGAGAGAGAGAGAGAGAGAGAGAGAGAGAGAGAGAGAGAGATTGGTTTTTGTAAAAATTTGACCTTTTCGAAAAGTTTGGGATCGAGATGCTTGTCGGAGACAAGGGTTGAGTGGAGACGGCGGATTGATGAGTCAACGACGGAGGCTCTTTTACGGAGAGAGAGCTCTTCTTGGGAAGAAGAAGATACGAAGGAGGTGGAAGAGTCGTGAAGCTCTTTAACTTGTTCGACGATTCGTTTCACTTCTTCTTCAACCTCCATGGTGTTTTGGATCCGAAGATGAATGAGATCGGACTTGTAAGTGTCTGTGAATGAGAGAGATTGAAAATAATTCGAGAAGACCCAGAAATAAAGGAAGGATTTTTAGAGACGAGAGGAAGAAGAAGAAGATGAAGAAGAAGAAGTTTGTAACTAAGGACGGATCAATCTCGCACGGATCTCTTTCTAATGCTCTTACAAAACCCTCACCGAGTCCTTCCCTACCACATCGCAATCTAAGCATCACTTTCTTTATTTTTGTTTTTCCCCTTAGTTTATTTTTCATAATACTTACAATTAATTAGAATAGTCTTTTTTTTTTTTTTTTCTTTCTTTTCAAGTCGGCAATTTTTAAACAGTTTTTGATATAATAAAAACTAAAAAGCTTGTTTTTTGCTTAGTTTTTAAAAAATCTATAAATGCAGAAAGAATGGAGAAAGAGATGGATTCAAAATGAAGGAGGAGTCTCAAAGAAAATATAAGATTGTCACAACTCACAATGGTTTTGATAACAAGCAATACTTGTCTGCATTCCTGGTAGTTTGGAATCGAAGTTAACTAGTTTTAGTTTTGGAAGAAAAATAAGAAGCTTTTGGGTGTGTCTTAGTTGTAAGGACGGATCAGTCAATCGCAAGGATCTTTTTTTCTCATGCTCTTACAAAACCCTCACCGATCGAGTCCCTACTCCCTACCACGTCGCAATCTTAAGCATCACAATCCTTTGTTTTTGTTTTTTTCTTAAAACTTAATTTTAGAATAGTCCTTTTTCATGTCGGCAATTTTTAAACAGTTTTTAATATGATATAAAGCTGTGTTTTGCTTAGCTTTTAAACGTATAAGGTGTTGTTCGTTTGGTGAAACAAACGTAGTATCTAGACGCAGATGCTTATTATCGTTTGTTTAGTAATAATTAAGAAATGAACTGGATTAGGTTTGAAAACTCATAAAATAAAAACTTAATTTTTGGATGAGTTTTTTTGGAGAGTTTGGATGAGGTAAACTCATCCATAATTGGTAAAAACACAAAATCTCATTTTCTCGCTAAAATCGCAAAATTAAGTTTTCCCGTCAAAAACGCAAAATTACGTTTTTCCGCAAAAAAATCAAAATTTTATTTTCTCGCCAAACTCACAAATTCTCGTTCCCGCCAAAACCGCAAAATCTCGTTTTCTCGCCAAAACCGCAAAATCTCGTTTTCTCGCCAAAATCGCATAAATGTAAAATTTTATTTTCTCGCCAAACTCGCAAAATCTCGTTTTCCCGCCAAAACTGCAAAATCTCGTTTTTCCGTCAAACTCGCAAAATTACGTTTTCCCGCAAAAAAATGCAAAATTTTATTTTCTCGCTAAAACCACAAAATCTTATTTTCCCGCTAAAACTACAAAATTTTATTTTCCCGTCAAAACCGTAAAATCTTGTTTGCCTCCCCCAAACCGCAAAATCTCGTTTTCCCCCCAAACCGCAAAATCTTGTTTTTTGGCCAACTCACAAAATTAAGTTTTCCCGCAAAAATGCAAAATTTTATTTTCTCGCTAAAACCGCAAACATAATTGCATTTTCCCGCAAACCGCAAAATTTTATTTTCGAAATATCAACTTACAAAACAAACATAATTGCATCCAAATATAATTTATGGACACATTAACCAATAATACAAACGAACATCATCTAGATGTTGTGTCTAAATACTCTGTCTTGATACTATATCCTGATATTATGTCTAGTTCACCAAACGAACAAGGCCTAAATGCAAAAAAAAAAAAAAAATGAAGAAGAGATGGATCCAAAATGGAGTCTCAAGAAAAATATATGATTTTCACAACTCACAATGGTTCACAACAAGCAACGGTAAATTGCATTTGGTAGTTTGGTTTGGGACCGAAGTTAATTGGTTTTGGTAATAAGAAAACGTGTTGAAGGGAGAGGAAGTTTTGTTCGTATATCCGTCGTAATGGCATCAATGCATGACTAGTTTTTAAACTCTTTTGTATAACAAGTGCTATTACGAATTGTCAATGTGGAATAAAGAAAGTAAAGATTCGTTGGATCGGTAAAGAACATTTGTGTTCGAATACATTAGCATGAAAATGAGATATCATCGTTAGTTTTTGAGTTAATTGTATGTCTTGGAGTCGGTGTAATAGTTAACATGGACATTTAGGATTACTATTAAATTTTATTTAGTAAGAGGTAAAACTTTTTTGGATTTATAAAAGATGACTAACTCCAAAAACATTTGTCAAGATTTGCAAAAACAAATTTGGGGCTCAACCCTAAATTCATATCGAAACATTAATTCACACGAGTTTCCAAAGTTAAAAGGATTTAATCTTAATCATATTATGCTAAAGAACATTGTGTAATCAAGATCGCTGTAATTATTCAACACGAATGCAGTTTGTTAAGATTTATTTAAACCTTGATTTTTGAAACAATTTGGGAGACTGATTTGCTTAACAATATATAAATATTAAAAAATATATTCATTTAAGAAATGCACAAACAAGACGGATACGAAACAAATGGCATACTCTTATGATGGATGAAGGAATCCATTAACTAAAACCGGAGAAAGTAGTTTTAACTACCAAATTTAATGTCAATTAAGTTCCGCTACGAGATCTCATCACCAATCTCACAGAAGCCAATAGCTTATCACATGTGTTAATCTCACTTATTAGTGAACTGAAAAGTCTAAGCAACTTTCACACTTTAAAATAGCTTATAGATGGGTTTCATACCAGTAGGATTGTACAACCCAAAATTCTGTTCAGTACCGGCCGGCTTTTGATTTTCGTTGAACGTTGCGAATAGAAACCCGTCGAAGCCTTTGTTGGGCCTCTTAGGCGTCCCTTTTCCGCTTACTATATGCTTCACAAAATTTCTATTGTAGGTAGCCGCGATATCCGGTGTGGTTAGGTTCCCATTTCCGGCTGATGGCCATCCGGTCTCGGACACCACCATTGGTAAACCTTTCACGCCTTCCTTCTCCATTGCCCACACGAATGCGTCGAAGATTGCATCAAACATGTTTGAATAGCCCAATGGTCCATCTTGGACTACGATGGCCTCAGTGTTGAAGGTAGCATAGTCGAGACGGATGTTCGATGGGTCGGATGCGTAAGGGAAGTAAGGGTAAATATTGACGAGGATAGGCGTACTTGTTTGAGACAACAGTTTTAGCACGGGGACAAGTTGTTCTCGCGCCTGGGACGTGAACTTTCCAGTGGACGGTGGGTATGATTTCTCGAGATTCGACATAGCCACCACCGTGCTTATCGAGATCGGAAGATTCCTTGACTTGACGAGGTTGGTGAGAGACTGCATGACCGGAAGCACTTGCGGACCGATTGGTCCAGGGATGACTTCATTACCAACAGTAATGAACGAAATGTTGACGTCGGCTAAGTAAGGCTCGATGTTGGTCACAAACCAGCCCTTAACAGCTTCTTCGCTAGCTGCAAGAGCAGCCAAGTCCTGGTCCCTAACGCCAACAGTAACTTCAATATTGCCGTGGTCGCGTAAGGCTTTAAGAACCTCTGTGCTGGGGTCGAAGATTCGGATTTTTTTAATGCCTATGGACTTGTAAAGGTTGAGAACATTGGACGGAGTTGGGAGGTTATCTCCGAGGAGGCCGTAGTTCAAACCAACGCTATTTGTTGCGGTTAAGAAGCCACTAGTGTTGTAGTTGGATATCATTATAATGCAGGAGAGGAAGAACAAGAACAGCTTTTTAGAGGAATAGATCATGATGAAACTTTTGTGTAGAGATAGCAAAAAGGTCGTACTTGCGCCTGTAAAAGAGGAAGGAACCAAACTTTGCTTCTTTATTTGTTTTGTTACGTTGCAAAGTATAGGTTGCATATGGGTGTATATTTATAGCTACATATTTGAGATCTATTTCCAGTCTTTATTGTAGTATTTTTTTTTTTTTTTTTTTTTTTTNATAATTAGTGAATTTGAGCTCTATTTCCAGTCTAGAAAAAACGTACCCAAGAAAGTACGTGAATTTGAGTAAATTGATATATTAAATATACGTAATTAATAAATTCATGTATTGTTCATATTTTTGTACAAGTAACAAAGTAAACTAAAAGGTACGTGAATTTGACTACGAATATATACATAAATCATTAAATTGATTAATAAATTTGAATATAGGTGGACCAAGTTCTCTTTATACTTTCCAAAATCATTGATAATTGATTCATCATGTATACTTTATTTTGGATTTTTGAAGTGTTGATATTTGATCAACTCCGTATAATATAAGGTTTATAAAAGTATTAAGAAGACGTTAATTTGATTAATGAAGTTACAGTTTCAAATGCTATTCACTCGACCTAATAGTTATATACAACTAAAACTACTCATTTTAGCAATCTTTATACTCTCTTCTTGTTAATAATCTACTAGTATTATATTTTGCAATATGCAAGATTTGCATTAAGATGAATAAAAAGTTCAATGAACCCTTTGGGGTTATCCGATAGGTTGTAAGAGGAAACAATAAAAAAATATATTATATTTTCTTAACTAATGAAATCCCAAGATTAGTTCCAACTTTTACAGTTTTGAAGATGATAAAAACGTTATTTAAAGCTAAAGGCTTACCACAACATGAATCAATTTTTTTTTTCTGACCAATAAAAATTGGAAACACGTTACAATTTTTAATGGGGAATTGCATTGTATAACAATTTTTTTTTAATAATTCATTCATTACTTATACTAACCATAAAAATGTGATATAATATGTATTTTATATAATAGTTACAAGATTATTTCTCTATTACCATTCTCTACCATCATTTCCAACCACTACCTATCGGCTACCACCTCCGGTCACTACTTCTGGCCACTACTTCCGGCTATCAATACCGGTCACCACCTCTGACCACCACTTTGGTTCACCACTTCCGGCCACCACTTCGGGTCACCACCTCCGGCCACCACTTCCAGCAACCACCTCCGACCATTTTCGATGGCCACCATCTCTGACGGTCACCACCTTTGGCGGCCACCAGCCACCACTGCCCTACACTACCACAAAACAATAAAATTGTAATTTTACTCTACAATCATCCTATTCTCCTATTTTTTTGAATTAGGTGCTATTTTATTAGTGATTTTGGTTATCACACAAATTGACCCTTTTTTTTGGATTTATTCCTAAAGGGCGAATTTGTTTATTCACGTGTTCTTACTTAATCAATCAAAATACAACAATATGTCATTTAATACTAGCTTTAAAATTAAAATTAAAATTAAAATTAAATTGAAAAAACAAACAAATTGGATAAACAAAATCTGTAGACATCAGTTAGGGTTTATAAATAAGAGTTTGAGTTTTTTTTTTATAACTAAACAAGGTTATATGTTGGTTTGAATTCATATAAAATGATTATGATTTCAATTGAATGGAATTATACATATCGGTTTGGATTTATAAATGAGTTTTAGAGTTTAAATTTTATAATTAAACGAAATCATATGTCGGTTTTAGTTTATAAAAGAAGAGACAATGTTAATATTTTACAATTAAATGAAATTATATGTTAGTTCGAGTTTATAAAAAAGAATTATGATTTGAATTTTACAACTAAACAAATTTATATGTTGGTTTGAATTTATAAAAGAGGGGTTAATTAGAGTTTAGATTTTACAATTAAACAAAACTATATGTCATTTTGGAAGTATTAAGGTTTAGATTTTACAATAAAAATAAAATAATATGTCTATTTTGGTTTATAAAAGAGTTGTTAGAATTTAGATTTTACAATTAAACAAATTTATATGTCGGTTTGAGTTTATAAAAAATGGTTAGAATTTAGATTTTATAACTAAAACTATAAATAATGTTAGGGTTAATGACTTTAAATTCGTATTTAGTATTATTTTACTTATTAAGTTATGTTAGATAAGACTAATTAATTTTGTTTGTTTAATTAGAGTACATGATATAAATTATGATTGATTAATTAATAGGGGGTGAACAAGAGAGGTTCATCCTTCAAGATGAACCCAAGAATTATACTTGTGGTCATGCTACATACATTACCAAGATATCCCAAAAATGAACTTTTAGAAAATCGTGATTTGAAACTTTCAGTACATACAATTCAAATTCTTCCCCAATTACAATTTTGTGTGTTTAAAGCTGAAATGAAGTTCATTTTTTGAAAGATACAGTTATATGTTTTTGTGAAAATCATATATTTATCATAGGCCAACATTTCTCTCCAACTATGTGGACAGAGTTTGATTTTTTTTTTTTT
>NC_025698.1:18368383-18413525 GCF_000633955.1 Camelina sativa | reverse complement strand
TTTTTTTTTTTTTTGGTCAGCCATTGAGGCACAACAGGTCGGCCCATTAGTCAAATACCTATATTCGTAAGGAGCGTGACTCGATCCCTGGTGTGATGGTGTCTTGTACATTAAGGACTTAATATTGACCACTGCATTAAAATAACTTCACGAGTTTGATATCTCGTTGGGAGAGACAATTTATTACACACTTGTCTCTATTCTGAGATAATTGGTGTATGAGTCTATACCCAAAACTTCAAAATTCAGAAAAAATAATTGCTTTTTGGTGAACAGAAAAAAATAATTGTTAGTTTAGATAATCTATCTCTATTGATTTAAAGGTATTAACCTAAAATTATCAATTTAGAGTTGATTATTATAAATACCGACACAAAAAGCAAAAAAGAGTGGATAAGAAAGTAATCATTAGTCAGTTAGTCGAATAAATTTAACAAACACTCTTGTTGGTTGATATCCTAAAGCCAATTAATTATGCATTGAACGAACCCAATAATTTGTGCATCCACTTTCAAGTTTAGTAAAACCAATCTACCTAAAATTGGTGCATTAATTTAGAGTGGACTAAAATGTAATCAGTCGAATAACTTTTATATCTAACAAATGAATGATCTTAATTGTTTGATTTGATATTATACAAATTTAAAACTTATTTTAATTTGCATTATCGAAGTGTGACAATCAGAAATTCAGAATATCAATTGCCTTCTTCTTTCCTTTTCTACATTCATCTCATGTGAAGTTTTTTTATAACAGTCTCTTCCATTGTTCTCGATTTAAGAAAAATATTTGCAAGAACTCTTGATTTAAAGATCTTGTAATATCTATCCAACGTGTAAAAGTGTTCATCTTTAATTGATTTCACCTGATACTTTCCAATTGGCTCTTTATAGGTGCAATAGATCTTCCATTCAGAATTCAGAAGGGATTTCATTATCTTCTACTCCACACATTGCAGAACACTTGTCTTTTATCCATCGGGTGACCATAGTATTACATCCACTTTTTAATGCATAATATACTAAGGCATCTCTGAACTCATCCAAGCTTTCAAACACTTGATGCATCTTCAATTGACCACTTCCTCGCTTGCATCTCACATAACTCACCTCGTCACCTTCATTATCAAAATTGGGAGGAGATTATGTTAGTCAAACTCTTCATCCTCATCTTCATCAGCAAAAGGAGCCACATTTCTTTCAACTCTTAGTTCTTCCTCACATGGCTCACCACCAATCTCCTCATATTCTTCGTGTTCCTCTGTTGCTTCGGTCAAAAACATGTTAACAACCTTAACCCATCGAGCTCCATCACACATCTTATTGAAACTCCTTCCACTCAATTCCTTTCGCCCCTTAGTTTCTTCAAAAGGGTAAAAATACCACAACTTCTTCCAGTAAAATGACTCACCCAATTGATTCCCCATTATTGCATAAAATTCTTCAGTCTTACACTCAATCGTTGACATCTTACCACCAATATAAGAATTCCCATCATCATTAGTCGACCAACTCCAACCGTGATAAACAAAGAGTGTTACTTCAACAGTGTTCATACTGAAAACAGCGTTCATACTGAAAACGATATTAAAAAACTAACATCAAAACAAGCGACAACTCGCTTATTTCATCAGCATATAGTGCAAAAACTGCAAAACTGAAAAACAAATTGTTACCTGATTTTATCTTCTCACGGACCCCAGATTAGACCTTCGAACACGTTTAAGTGAAACGATATCTCGACTCCTTCGATTACAAACCACATATCTCGACAGAACACTCACTCTCTGTTTTGTGAAATTCACTTTCATCTACGACAAGAGTAAGAACACAAAACCCTAATTTAATTTTTTCCCCCAATTGTAAAAGGACGATGTTTTGTTCTTTGCTAGAACAAACGCAAAAATGATAAAACGATGTTGTTTTTGTGACATCCTGGTTTGCGCAGAGGTTTAAAAGGAATTGACTTGCCCACCTATGTCACCAAAGTGCACATATCTTTTTGGTCTATAGTCCTGAGAGAACTCCAGAGTTAAACGTGCTTGATCTGCAATTGTCACAGGATGGATGACCTTCTGGAAAGTGATTGTTGGAACTGTGCGAGTGAGGAAAAAACATAGAGAAAGATCATGTGGTGATTTTTAGGGACGGTAACAAGTCTTTAAAACCTCCCGGACGTAGCAAACCGGCCGTCAGATGTGGATGGGCTCACAGGCCTAGTGAGAGGACGTGAGGCCCATTAAAGAAGGTGGGTCCATGGACTAGGAGTGGACATGGAATAGGAGTGGACATGAGGCCCACTGAGAGGTGCCGGTCGGGCGTTACAACTCCAGCACCATCGGCCACACAACCAAAATCCATCAATATCCCTAGGTCTACATTCAGTCGTTATGCTTATACTCACGTCCTAGACATTGCTTGCTCCAAACTCATCCACCCTTAGGTCACAACCTTCAAGCCATAGCGATCTCACTCTTAGACCACTGTCTTTGAGTCATACCGTCTCACTCTTAGACCACAATCCTCGAGATCTTGGTATCAAGGGAACTATTCATCTCCTCAGGTGAACACCATCCCCTCTACCACTCTCTGGGCCCACAGTCTCTCGAGCTATCGGTATCTATGTGAATCACCATCCCCTTAGGAGAAACAAGCCTTAACGTCTACAAACTTCTCCCGACCCTAAGTACCTCCCATGGCCCGAGTATAACATTACAATGTCACACATGTCCACTCAAGTTCCATAATCAAACTTGATCACCCACCAACGGAGAAATATCTGCTCTACCTGCATTCATCCACCTATCCTCCTCTCTAGGCTCGATACCTTTTGAGAAGAATCTCACATGTATCATCTACAACTGCTCCATCCTCCTATGATATGATGGAAACTCCTCAACATCCGCAGCCCTCGGCTGCACCCTGCTACATGCAGCACAACTGGAGCCTCAACTGGTACCCCTCTCGGTAACCGCTCCAACAGCACGTCAACAGATCCGCCAAGCGATCATCTCGAACCTGGGCTCCACCTGCTGCAACCCCACACCTGGGTTCCCATCCCTCTCGGCAAACTCACCGGCTAACCCCCCTCTGGTCCCTCATGATAAGCTTGCGACCCTCTGACGTGCCTTCTCGTGGAACTCTTGACCACACACTCACTGGCCTCGGGAAACTGCCCGGCCACGACCACGATCACGTCCATGTCCACGACCAACAACTCAAACATCTTTAACCTCTGCTCTTTCAAGAAAGAGGCTAACAAGCATAAAACAAAACAAAACCACAAAGAAAAACACAACATACCGTGAAATCTCATTGAAGGCTCAAAGAGGAAGTTCTAGGACTCTATGCCACACACAATTGACTAACTCACATAATCAATCAAAGCATGGAAATCCACAACATCTACAACACAAAGCCTAGCAAATCCTACCTAGAACCGTAAGGGCTCTGATACCAAATTGAAACGACCGGACCAACTTTTTTTTTTTTTTTAAATAAAAATAAATAATAATCTAGTGATCCTATACTCACTAACAACCTAACTCCAATCAAACAACAGCAGATAACATAAACAATACCATTATACCAATGAATTAACCAATAACAAAATAACTAGTATTAATTCCATAACAATTAAACCAATAAATAAATCCAATATAAAACAAAGAATCATCATTCTTAGACAACATTCCAAGGACTCAAATCTAGCAACATA
The DNA here is from genome assembly GCF_000633955.1 of Camelina sativa. Classification (NCBI taxonomy): domain Eukaryota; kingdom Viridiplantae; phylum Streptophyta; class Magnoliopsida; order Brassicales; family Brassicaceae; genus Camelina; species Camelina sativa. Next base: position 18,409,808 of record NC_025698.1, on the reverse strand, counting down.
CGGAAGCCAGACAACAACCAATCGAGCCACTAGAACATTCTCTTCTTCATTGCCTTGATTCCACGATCATAATTTGTCTTTACCTACACCACAAACACAATGAGATGCGTGAGTATTACGAGAAATACTCAGTGAGGCGATCTTCCCATCTACGAGCTATATACACAAGAAACCACAAATAAAACATAACAAACCAGTCATTAAACAGAACATCCAATAATACATGCACCACACCTACACATCTTCACACAAAACAAGTCATACAACTTAATAGCTCAGATAAGCCCATGGTCACACACTCACCATAAGAAGTGATTCACAAAAATAGCTACAACCAAAAGAGAGGCTCTCCAATTGCCAAGAATAGCTAAACTCGCTCCTACAACCAATCACAATAACAAACAAACATTAAAAACAAACTGTCAGGAAAAACAGAAAAGAACAATCTCACAAGTGAAACCACGAAATCAAAACAAATGGTTAACTTTCCAATCCATCCGCTGGTCTCAATCCGTGATTGAGAAGAAACGTCCCACGAAATTGTCTATATCTCCTAGAATATTATCTCAAATTCACTTCTGTAAAAAGGAGAGTCTACGAATACAACCCTACCAAAACTCAATACCTTCCGAATCGAGTTGAGCAGTCGGATCCTCCTTCTCCCAAACTCTGACAGTTCTGTTTTCTCTCTTTACTCTAAGGAAAAAGTTTTATCTCCTTTTCTTCCTCCTTTACAACAAATAACCAAGAGTTCTCTCTCTTTCTCTCCCTCTCTCTGATAACAATGTCGACAATAGCAAAAAAATAGAGAGGAGGTGTGACTTTATGAGGGAGATTAAGGGATTTTTGGTTTAATTAGATTAAACCATGATTTAATTAAACCAAAATCAATTAAAATCCACCCCTTTGGTTTACTCAACACATCTCAAACTCTATTCCCCAGAACATAGATGTTACAACAATAGCCATGAGAGAGTCTCCTTGTCTCTCACAATCCACCACCAAAAACTCACATCCTTCTCTTCACACATGAAGAAGATGGATCTCCCTTCTCCTCTTCTTATGCCTTAAGCACAAATTCTCTTCCTTCTCTTCACACATGAAGAAGATGGATCTCCCTTCTCCTCTTCTTATGCCTTAAGCACAAATTCTCTTCCTTCTCTTCACACATGAAGAAGATGGATCTCCCTTCTCCTCTTCTTATGCCTTAAGCACAAATTCTCTTCCTTAAGCATCCAACACGACGAAGGAGAAGCCCCTTCAAACCCACAACCCGATTTCTCTTTCTCCCTCAGGTCAAAACCTCGCTCGGCCTCATTTCCTTTTCCGTCCACCCCAAAACCATCTCCTTTCTCTTCATTTCCAAAACAGACCCACACAACTCTCTTCTCCTTCTAGAGCAGGAACAGCTGGGAGAGGAACCCCTAACATGCAGAGAACATTCTATTTTTATAGGAAATGTTCAGGCTTTCTCCAAACCACACTAAACTGCACGAAACCAAGAATAAACCAAAGAACCTGACCACTTGTAGTGTTGAGCAAGACCCACCAATAGCGTCAATCGACATACCGAAATCCCAGTTATAGTGTTCACATGTGTTACACTTTAAAACTGAAAATGGAATTAAATTATATTAAATCATAGATCATCAATCTTGAATATAGAAGTCATGTATGAAAAAACGTATAATCCAACTTTCTAAAAAAATATATAATCATCTAGTAAAGAAACATTTTCTTAATATAAAATAATGTGCTAGCGAGAAATATTTTTGTGAAGCACATATAATTTGTCATTGTAAATAGGATATTAATGATTTGTTTGTCTATATATGAATCTGACTTGAATCAAAAAAATTCAATTTGAAAATCAAATTTGTTTTTTATGGATGAAAATGGTTAATATATATAAGGTTAGTCAAATTTTTGGTTAAGTTAGATGTTAGAATATTTGGTATTTGTTTTTTAATTTCCAGTAAGGTTTATGAATAATATTTTACATGATCTATTTAAAGGCTTTGGTTTTGGTTTATATTCAAATTTTAATCAGGTATATACCCTGAGGGGGTATATATATTAGGTTTTGAATTAATTAATTATTTTACTTGTCAGTTATGCTCAATTTTCGATTCAGTTAAAGATGTTATTGTTAATCTCAAATCTATTAAAAATATAAAATTCTACACATAACTTAGTTAAGACGAAATTAGTATTCAAGATAGAAATATAGTTTGTGTCAGCTGATATTGGATTGTTTTGCTTGGTTATATCAAATTGTAAGACTTGGATATAGTCTTTTTCACTTATGATGGGCGTGCTTAAATATTTTTTATATTTGTTTTTTTTAACTGTTTGTCATTCATAGACGAACTTGTACAACAACTATTATTTTATGTTTATGTTCACTTTGACTGATGCATTTCTTTAGGCAAGATAGTCTGTTAGAAACTAATTTTTTTGACCAAATAAATATATACACTACCGTGAATTTGATGATGTAGTGAAAAAGGTTTAGAAAACAAAGATCTTAAATAAATTTTTAATAGGAATCATCAAAGAGAATTTTGTATTCATCTTTAAACAAGTATATTATATATAAACTTATTCTCTAAATGACTATTAATTTTAGCGACCAAATAGGATCGAGAGCTAAATTTCTTTTCCCGTAACCACATAAGATAGAAAATATGATTACAATAAAAACATAGATAAAAAGAGAAATAAATCATTCACATTTGAAAAAAGTAAATAAATATCTCTGTGTGGTCCACAGTCAACACTTTTAAAGAGTGAAAGTTAATTTACTTTGACCAATTTTAAATTATTACCTCAAAATAAGAGTATCTAATGGCAATAGATATTTACATTAAATAATTTATAATAAAAAGGGAAACAAATCCAAACAAAATTCTTAATATAATTCAAAATATTTCATGTAGTTTTTATAAAATTACAAAGATTTAGAGAGATTTTATGGTATATAAATATATATTTTGGGGCAGAAGAAAGAGATCATGCATTTTAGAAGTTTTCCAACAGATTATTAGATACAAATTGTTTATTCAATTGTTTTTTACATGCAAACTGTTTATTGGCATAATTACTATTGCTATGTCAATTGTTTTTATTATATATGTTGAAATCTTTGTGTTTGGAGCTGCATTTAATCTTAGAAGCATCATGTTTTTAGAATCTAGATGGATTTTTTTTTAACTCGAATTTGTTTTCATAAGTATCTAGTTTCTTGTATTTCAAAAATATTTTGCCCTCAAACTATAGATAATTTTAATTATGTATCAAACTTTCGCGCACAAAATATTTTCAGATTAAAATGTTTACAACAAACTTTCAAGTTATAAATTTATTATTAAAGGTTTTTTTTAAAAAAAATTGCATGTCTTTTGTGAAGTTTGATGTAATATTTCTTAAGCAAACATATACTTTAGACGAACAAGATTTTCGGATCTTAATTGGCTGTCAATCAGTTTATTCAAACTCTTATGTCTATTCAAATGTCTCTTTACATTTTTTTGAAATTGATATTTGCATTGAGATATGTGGATAAATCATTGAGTTCTTATTGGGATCTCTCAAAATCTGTTTAAGCACTGATCAGGAGTCTAACATAATATTTGGAATTTTGCTGAGCATATTTGGCAATATTACAATATTTTTTACAGTTTATTAATCATTTTTGTTTTATCTGGTAGAAAGGTAAGAGACGTAAAAGACTTTGTGACACTAATTGTAAGAAGAAGTGATGGAGATTGACGTATCCAGAGGAGACTATACAAGCAATAACCATCGACGTCGAGTGCATCAAACACTCAACATATGTGCTTTTGCCTTGATTGCTCAAAAGATAATTTCCGGTTAGTTTTAAAAATACAATTTTGCTCGAAAGTTAATATATAATTTGCCTTTACTAGGAGAAATACATGTGTAATAACGATCTATTTTGTTGTTTGGTCGTCGTAAATGAGATTTATCTCAATATAGCGATGAAAATAAATTCATCGTAAGTTAATTAAATAAATTCATAATTCGACGTAAATATGTCAGATTGTTGTTGTCAAATAGCCCAATCGTTAACTTGTGGATTAGAGTTATATTAATGCATCTATATATATAAATATATTCCCTTAAACAATACCATAAATAAAAACATGGTACGTTATGTTATTTGATGTCACATGGTACAGTTAATAGATGTTAAATAACTTGTGAGAAATTTTGTCCGAACTTCTTTCTTAAATTTCTTCCTTGAGCATATGAATATTTTATTTGCTATATTGCATAACTTACTACATGGATACAATCCTCAACATCAAATATTTTTGTTTTCAATACTTTATAACAAATACATTCCACCTCATGGATCATCCCCAACGAGCATCATATTACCTTCGTTGTCTTTAAAGAACACTATTTTAAAGCCAACGAAAGAAATATAATGCTTGTTGAGGATGATCTATAGTTGTTTGTGTCTCCTATAATTTAATATATGTTAAAGTATCAATATATATCTTTTGATGTTGATGATTTTGTGCATGCATTGTGTTCTGCAACATGGTCAAGAAAATATTCATCTGCTTAGGACAAGAGGTTTAGAAAACGAAACCCAGATATATATTTTCTCAATTCGAGTTAACAATTTTAAAATCTTTTGAATTATCAAGAATTATCAAATCAGATTATTAACTTTTTTCATTCATTGTTTTTCAGGTTCAAATATCAGATTCAGTTAATATGTCCATCGCTAAGTTATACATTGGTGTGAAAATGGTCCATAGTCCACACTTTTTACATTGATACAAGTTTTACTTTGACCATTTTTTTAAAATATATTATCTTTGAATAAGAAGATTTTTATGGCAATAAATAATTAAATTTAATAATTAATGCTAGCCGAAAAGAGAAAAAAATCCAAGCAAAATTCTAATCAATTATAGTTCATGTAGTTCTTATAATATAGCTATGAACCTTTTCTTCTGAAATATGAAACATTTCAAAAGTTTTCTACCAGATTTTGCTTGAAAACTGTGTATTCAATATTACTTTTTAAAGAATTCTAGTGAGAAATCATCTGAAGAGTCATATATTATTTTATTACAGTTTTTTCAAATTGAAAAAATTAATATTGATATTTCATTTTTTTATCATTTTTATAAATTTTGAAATCTTTGTGTTGGCAGCTATACAAAATTTTAGAAGCATCATTTTCTCGAATTTAGATGATGATATTTAAATATAAGAATTTGTACACATATATATATATATATATATATATATATATATATATGTTTTCAATTACGATATCTATTCAAATTAATTGTTTGCAACAAATGTTCGAGCGCAAATAACCAATATAATCTTAGTATCTTTTTAAAATTTGGCATGGATTTATTTTCTTTTAGTTTGAAAGATCACTTCTTAGGTTATTTCTTAACCAAACATGCATATACTTTAGAGGAACAATATATTTGGATCTTATTGAAATTTGGCTTTCTTTCCTTTTATTTGAATATCTCTTTACGTTGGTTTAAAATTATTTTCTACATTTAAATTCATGGGTGTCATTTATTAAATATCTCTTTACATTGATTTTAATGTTCCAAAGATTTGTGGATAAATCAATGAGGTTTTCATTTAGGAGAGAAACTTTCTCACTCTTCATCATTGTTCAAGATTTTAAGATACTATTTAGAAATTTGTTGATCAACTTTAGCTATGTTAGAGTATTGTTTAATATATTTCTTAATCAAAAATTTATTTTATTTTGTAGAATGTAAACTAATAGAAATAAAAAAGATTGATGGCACAATTTTTATGAAGAATTGATGCAAATTGACATATCCAAAATGTAAAGCAGCATAAAGGAAAATTTAAAAGTAAAAGCGATTGATGTAAAAAAAATATAAGGCAAAGAAGATGTTGGATAAAGCACTGAATAATCACTAGTCATGCTTTTCTTACAATGCTTATGTCTTGCTTGCTTAAACGAATACTCTCTGCTAGTTTATATATATATTTTGTTTGATAGTTTAGATGGAATTTGGCTTAAACTACAAAAACATGTATGACAAAAATTTATTTTTACATTAAATGTTTATGTTCACATCAACATATTGAAAAAATTAATTTCTCGTAAATTGATCAAGGTAAACTTACATTCGATATAAATGTTAAGCCAAATTTGTCCTTAATAAATGTAAATAATTTGTAAATAAATGGATTACTAAAATGTTCCAATGAAATAACGATGATATGAAAATAAAAACGAATGAGATTATAACTTAGGTCTCAAGATTTGAAATTTAACAATAATTTATCGTAAATATAATGTCGTTTAATTTGTTATACCTCTTTCCTTTTACATATGTCATAAAGTTTCATCTTTTATGAATGCCCTATTATCGACTAAACAATCATTATAGGACTATTCGTTGTTTAGTCAAAGTAGTAATGGTTACATCGACAATGCTCTTATAAAACGAAACTTGTGTATTTTAGGTTAAAATTGTATTATTGCAAAGTGAGGTTTCACCCTTTTCATTTTGCTAGTTTGTCTCACTTATGGCTCATTTACTATGATTACCTTATCTTATAAGCTGAAAGCATACATATATTTTTGTAAGAAAAATTGTTTTGCACTTAAGGAGAACATATATAACCTTAATAATCCACAATTGTCATATTGTTTCACGCTAAAAGGCATATACATTCACAAGAACCTAACAAATACCAAAAGCATCATACCTTTCCCAGAATATAAATAACCAAAAGAAAGTTTCAAAATATAAAAACTTATCAAAAGAGAGACATAAGCAAAGCTCAAACTTAAACTTCATTGAATTCTTAGTATTCATCCCTCAAAATTATCGAAAAGGGAACCTACACAAAACTGAATTAAAAGTACTAGTGTATTAGAATGTGCTGGACATCAGCTTGTTTGAAGCTACTATAAAAAAAGAAAAGGGAAACCCATATAAAGAAGATCTCAAGCTACCCATTCATCTTAGGTAAAAGATTTGAAGCCAAATCATATCGTAATCGGTTCGGCTGCAAAACATGCTTATTAACTAATCTTTTATTTCATTGGTTGAACCATTTGTCCGTTGTAGCCAATGAAAAACTAGTTGATAGGTTTCTTTTGTAGCCGAACCTATTAGGATAAGATTAGGCTTTAGATGTTTTACCTAAAATGAATGAGCTTGTGCTTTTCTTGATATGGGGTTCCCTTATTTTTTTTTATAGTAGCTTCAAAAGCTTTTGTCCAGTACACTTTAATATATTAGTACCTTTAACTCATGTTCATGCATGTTTTTTTCCTGACAGTTTTGGAAAATTGGTACTAGGAATCCATTGGTGACCAAGTTTGAGGTTTCAATATATTTCTCTTTTGATATGTACTATATATATAGAGGTTTTCTATTTTTAAATTGTGGATATACTTTTGGTTAATTATGATATAGGGAAGATATTATGCTCTTGCTATTGTTGGATCTTTTGATACAGATGTCTTTTAAAACGAAACATTATGCTCCCAATCATGGATTATAACTCTTATTCATTCTCCTTTAAGTGCAAAACTTTCCTTTTTTACAAAAATATAAATGTGCCTTTCTCTGATATGATCGGTTGGTCACAATAAACAATAACAACGAACAAATGGTTCAACCAATGAAAGAAATACTAGTTGCATCTTTATTTTGTTTGTTGTAGTTCAGTTTGGAAATGGGTAAAATTGATTCACTAATTAGCCTAACCAAAATGATATTTGGAATTTTTAACAGCAACACAATAACTAAACCGAGGAACACTAATCGAAGAATTTATGCTCGGTTGTCCAATTTCTGGGCATGTCCTAAGATTCGGCCACAGTGAATTTTGATATGAAAATAACTCGAATGATAAAAATATTCACAAAGAAGTTTTAACGTATTAAACAAATGAATATAAGCTAAATGCTTCCCTTCAACTTCTTCTAAGCTATATGCTTCCAAACGATTAATATGGTTCCAACTTCCACAAGGGTGTTCTCTGAAATCCATTATGGTAAATATGTCCAACTGGATGGGGGTTTTTTCATCATTCTTTTGTCATTTCTATCAAATTCTTGAAATATATTAACCTCAAGGTATTGTTTCCACTCTCTATGTACTCTATCACCTCCTTAATTTTGAGGGATAGTATTAAGGAAAGAGTATCATCATATAATCTGTTCATTATGTTATGTGCTTATATATAAATTGTAACATTTAATTCAATAATAACAATAACAATACAATTCGATATTCTTCATTTACAATACCAAACTAATGGCTAAAAATTGCCTAATACTGGTTTATCGCTAATCTTGTTCATCAATTGTTTTTTGCTTTCAATATTTAAAAACTGTTAATATTCAGTTTAAGGAAAAAAAACAACTCTATGAAATGTTGGTTTTCCCTGAATTTCTAAAATAACATAGAAACATTTTTAAACACAAACAATAAAAATAATTATTAGACACACAAGATAAAAAAGATTGGGATAGAGAGTTCCAAAAGAGTTCAGATGAAAGGCCGGTCCAATATGATTGTACAACGAAAAGGATCTTCTCAAGGTTGAAGGGATATTTTTCATTATCCAAAATCCGACTCTTCCACTTCCTTTCATTGGTTATGCTTTGTATCTTCGTCAATGTTTTAACATTGTTCCTAAATACCACTGTTCCCTCTGATCTTAGTAGTCTATCCATCTCAATTAGTACCAATGTCACATCCCACCTTAAATCATCAACAATGACAACATCAAAATTTACGCTTGTGAGATCTCATTTCAAACACAAAAATGATGAAAATTCACATTTTGTTAGTGGAAAAATAAACAATGTAGATCTTATTAATAAAATGTGCATTTGACTTATAAGATCACATTTGGTTCAAGTTAAGTTATATATTTGCATTTACATGAGAATTTTATATACAAAACATCATGTAACAAACCGGCCGTCGGATAAGAGTGGGCCCACGAGCCAGCATTGGACATGGCCCCCTAAGAAAGGTGATGGTTGGGGCGTTACAAATAGTATCAGAACATGACCCAAATGAGTGTGGAGTCGAGTAGGCTCACACCGTCGAAGGTGACAGTTTTGATGTGCAACAAGGACGTTGCACTCCTGGTTTTACGGCGAGGTTTAAAAGAATTGATTTGGCCACCAATGTCACCAAACTACACTTATATTTTCGGTCAAAGGTCCTGAGAGACTTCCACAGTTAAGCGTATATATGTTGGAGTAGTTTCAAGATGGGTGACCGTCCGGGAAATGATTATCGAAACTGTGTGAGTGAGGACAAAACACAGAAAAATATCATGTGGTGATTTGTAGGGACGATAACCAAGTCTGTAAAGCCTCCCGGATGTAGCAAACCGAATGTCGGATATGGATGGGTTCACAAGCCTAGTGAGAGAACGTGAGGCCTATTAAAGAAGGTGGGCCTATGAATGAAACTGGATATGAAGCCTATTGAAAGATGGCAGTGGGGACGTTACACATATAAAGTTGTACACATAACTTAGTTAAGACGAAATTAGTATTGAAGATGGAAATCTAGTTTTTGTTAGCTGATATTGGATTGTTTTGCTTGGTTATATAAAATTGTAAGACTTGGATATAGTCTTTTTCAATTACGATAGGCGTGCTTAAATATTTTTTATATTTGTTTTTTTTACTGTTTGTCATTCGTAGACGCTCTTCTTACAACTATTATTTTACGTTTATGTTCACTTTGATTGATGCATTTCTTTAGGCAAGATAGTCTGTTAGAAACTAATTTTTTGACCAAATAAAAATACACTATGAATTTGATGATGTAGCGAAAAAGGTTTAGAAAACAAAGATCTTAAATAATTTTTTAATAGGAATCATCAAAGTGAATTTTGTATTCATCTTTAAACAAGTATATTATATATAAACTTATTCTCTAAATGACTATTAATTTTAGCGACCAAATAGGATCGAGAGCTAAATTTTTTTTCCCGTAACCACATAAGATAGAAAATATGATTACAATAAAAACATAGATAAAAAAAGAAATAAATCATTCACATTTGAAAAAAGTAAATAAATATCTCTGTGTGGTCCACAGTCAACACTTTTAAAGAGTGAAAGTTAATTTACTTTGACCAATTTTAAATTATTACCTCAAAATAAGAGTATCTAATGGCAATAGATATTTACATTAAATAATTTATAGTAAAAAGGGAAACAAATCCAAAAAAAATCTTAATTCCATTCAAAAATATTTCATGTAGTTTTTATAAAATTATAAAGATTTAGAGAGATTTTATGGTATATAAATATATATTTTGGGGCAGAAGAAAGAGATCATGCATTTTAGAAGTTTTCCAACAGATCTTTACATGCAAATTGTTTTCAGAAGTATCTAGTTTCTTGTGTTTCAAAAATATTTCGCCCTCAAACTATATATAATGTTCATTATATATCAAACTTTCAAGCGCAAAAACTTTTCAGATTAAAATGTTTACAAAAACTTTCACGTTAATCATAAATATATTATTACATGTTTTTAAAAATAATTTTGCATGTCTTTTATGAAGTTTGATGTAGTATTTATTAAGCAAACATATACTTTAGACGAACAAGATCTTTGGATCCTAACAAACACTGGATGTCAGTCTATTTATTCAAACTCTTATGTTAATTTGAAATTATTTTCTGAAATTTATTGATACCATCTATTCAATTTTTTTTTTACATTATTTTGAAATTGCTATCTGCATTGAGATATGTGGATAAATCATTGAGTTCTTATTGGAATCTCTGAAAATCTGTTTAAGCACTGATGAGGAGTTTAGCATAATATTTGGAATTTTATTGAGCATATTTGGCAATATTACAATATTTTTTACTGTTTATTAATCAAAAATTTGTTTTATCTTGTAGAAAGCTAAGAGATATAAAATACTTTCTGACACTAATTGTAAGAAGAATTAATCGAGATCCACGGATCCAGAAAAGACTATACAAGCAATAACGATCGACGTCGAGTGCACCGAACACTCAACATACATGCTTCCCTTACAATGCTTTTGTCTAGATTTCTCAAAAGATAAATCCCGGTTAGTTTTAAAATATAATTTTACTCGAAAGTTAGATATAATTTAGCTTAACTAGAAGAAATACATGTGTAACACAAATCTGTTTTGTTGTTTGGTCGTCGTAAATGAGTTTTATCTCAATATACTGACAAAATTCGTCGTAAGTTAATAGAACTAAATCATAATTCGACGTAAATATGTCATATTGTTGTCAAATAGCTCAATCGTTCAACTGTGGGTAAGAGTTATATTATTGAAAATATATATATATATATATATATATATATATATATATTCCTTTAAAAAATACCATAAATAAAAACATGCATGAGATGAAATCAAAAAAAAATATGAGAGAGGTTAGTTATGCAATTTAATGTCTATATTAATGGATATTAAAAAACATGTGAGAAATTTTGTCCGAATTTCTTTCTTAACTTTATTTCCTTAAGAATATAAATATTTTATTTGCTACATTGCATAACTTACTGCATGGACTTAACCCTCAACATCAAACATTTTTGTTTTCAATACTTTATAACCGATACATACCACCATGGATCATTCCCAACAAGCATCATATTTCCTTCATTGTCTTTAAAGAACACTATTTTAAAGATAATGAAAGAAATATAATGCTTGTTGAGGATGATGTATAGTTGTTTGTATCTCTTATAATTCAATATATGTTAAGGTATTAAAATATATCTTTTGATGTTGATGATTTTGTGCATGCATTGTGTTTTGCAACATGGTGAATAAAATATTCATCTGCTTAGAAAAAGAGGTTTAGAAAATGAAATCCAGAAATAAGTTCCCTCAATTTGAATTAACAATTTTAACATTTTTTACGTATCAAGAATTATCAAATCAGATTATTAACCTTTTTCATGCATTGTTTTTCAGGTTCAGATATCAGATTTGGTTAATATGCCCATGACTAAGTTATACATTGGGTGTGAAAATGGTCCATAGGCCATATTTTTTACATTGATACATGTTTTACTTTGACCATATTTAATTTTATTCTCTTAAAATAAGAGGATTTTTATGATAATAAATAATTAATGCTAGCCGAAAAGAGAAAAAAAATCTAAACAACATTCTAATCATATATAATTCATGTAGTTCTTTATACTTGGTTGATCATTGGTATATAATATATTATGGGACAAAAGAAAGAGATCAGACATGTTTAATTCATGGTAGATCGCTTAAAACCTTATAATATAGCTATGAACCTTTTCTTTTAAAATATGAAAGATTTCATAATTTTTCTAACAGATTTTACTTGGAAACTGTGTATTCGATATTAGCTTTTAAAGAATTATGATGCAAATCATCTGATAAGTTATATATTATTTTATTCCAGTTTTCTCGAATTGAAATAATTAATATTGATATTTCAATTTTTTATCATTTTTATATATATTGAAATCTTTGTGTTGGCAGCTATATATAATTTTAGAAGCATCATTTTTTCGAATTTAGATGATGATTTTTAAATATAAGAATTTATTTTCATATATATATATATATATATACATATTTTCAGTTACGATATCTATTCAAATTAATTGTTTGCAACAAATGTTCGCGCGCAAATCACCAATATAATATTAGTATCTTTTTAAAATTTGGATGGATTTGTTTTCTTTTAGTTTGATAAATCACTTCTTAGGTCATTTCTTAACCAACATGCATATACTTTAGAGTAAAAATATATTTGTCGTAAATATTATGTCGTTTAATTCGTTATACCTCTTTCCTTTTATACATAATGTCATAAAGCTTCATCATTAATGAATGCCCTATTATTGGCTCAACAATCATTATAGGAGTATTTGTTGTTTAGTCATAGTAGTAATGGTTACATCGAAAGTGCTTCTATTAAAAAAAACATGTATATTTTTAGGTTAAAAATCGTATTATTGCAAAGTGAGGTTTCACTCACCCTTTTCATTTTGCTAATTTTTCTCACTTATGGCTCATTTAGTATGATTACTTTAGTTTATAAGCTGTAAGCATAACATATATTTTTGTAAGAAAAAAAGTTTTGCACTTAGGGGGAACATATGATCTTAATAATCCACAATTTTCATATTGTTTCATGCTAAAAGGCATACAGTCACAAGAAGCTAACAAATAGCAAAAGCATCATATCTTTTCCAGATAATATATAACCAAAAGAAATTTTCAAAATACAAAAACGTCATTAGATTCTTAGTAGCCATCTCTCAAAACTATCGAATAGGGAACCTACACAAATCTAAGTTAAAATTACTCTTTTATTAGAGTGTACTATACATAGCTTGTTTGAAGCTACTATAAAAAAAGAAAAGGGAAACCCATATGAAGAAGATCTCAAGCTATCCATTCATCTTACCTAAAATTTTTGAAGTCAAATCATATCATAATCGGTTCGGCTGCAAAACATGCTTATCAACTAATTTTTTCTTTCATTGGTTGAACCATTTGTCTGTTGTAGCCAATGAAAGACTAGTTGATAGGTTTCTTTGTAGCTGAACCTATTAGGATAAGATTAGGCTTTAGATGTTTTACCTAAAATGATTGAGCTTCAAAGGCTTATGTCCATTACACTTTAATATACTATTACCTTTAACTCATGTTCATGTATTTTTTTTTCCTGACAGTTTTGAGAAATGGTTACTAGGAATCCACTGGTGACCAAGTTTAAGGTTTAAATATATTTCTCTTTTGATATGTACTATATATATATATTTTTTTTTGGACAAACACATGATTTCATAAGGTTACATAAGAAGGTATTCCCCAATACCATAAGAAAATAGTTAAAATAGAAAAGAGACGTCGAGGTAAAACCCATGAGAGCTTTGAAACAATTGCTATGCAGCAAATTGGCACATGTGAGATCATGGTTGCTCGAGTGGTCATCCTCGAAATAATCAAAGGATGAAAAGGTTGTCATGGTCGAAGGACGCTGCGACGTTGTTGAAGGATCCAAAGCCAACTCACTCGCCGGGGCGAGGTACACTAACAAGGTAGTGGCAGGGGCAGAGGTTCGGGCGGACAAGGATTTAAGATCCCGGGTAGGCTGCTTTGGTAGCCAAGGATAATCTTTAACCCATAAAGACCGTGAGATGGAAGTGGTACTGAAGTTGATCTGCTTGAAGTCGTCGGGTGAGCAAAGTGGATTCCAGGGCGATAGACCATAGACCTTTAAGCTAGTAGATTCAGACCTTCCAAAGGAAACTAAAACCAGAAACTGCCATGAACATATGTCAAATTGTAACAATACAGATGGGTTCTCTCTCACATGGGGCCCTTGACCATGAAGATTAAGAAATCCACACAAAGCATGTAGCCAATTTGACAAAGGAAGAAACAAAGTAGGCCTGTTTGGTTTTGTTTTTGGCAACACGGACAAGGTTAGGGTGAGGATGAAAGGGTGAGGCTTGGGGTTGCTAGTTGGGTTCAGGTTGAAAGAGCTATAAAGCCACAGGTCCTTAAGACCATCAACTACAGGTACAGCTTGAGCAATAACCAGGGTTCTCATAACAATTTTGCAAAGCCAACCTTGTCTAGTTAACTGGAGTCTATGATAGAGTCTTCGGCTATCGAGTATTAACCATATAATTAGACAAAGGGAAAAGCTTGTCAAAAAGGACTTTAAATTGGACCTGGATTTTTGGAAGTTAGGCTTGAACTTTCGAGCAGCTAATGGGCCGGGTGTATATCCAAGGCCCAATCAAAGAAACCCTAGAGTTACTGTGACTGACCAGCGGATCTGATCGGAGCGGCGGCCGGCCGGAAGAGAACAAATACTCACCGGTGAAGGCTGTTTCGGTTCGGCCAAGCTCAAGAGGTGGCAAGCGGCTGAGATGGAAGTTCAAGTGAAGGGAGAGACTGTGGCCCTGAAGAATAACACCCCCAGGTATCGACAACGTCTCCATCTGGTATGGCTCAGATGAGGCTGTCGAGGGTTCTTCAGACGCAGAACGGGTTCCAGATCGGAAAATGCAAGGGTATGGGGACTTCATATCCGCCGTTGACGAGGCTGAGCGAAAGGTTGAGAGGAAAGAGTTCATCAGACCCCTTCTCCGTTTGTACGCATTGTGCTTCATGCCTTCGTTTAGATCTGGGTGGATTGGGGTAAGTGAAGCAAAAGGGGGAAAAACAAAAAAAATAGAAAACAAGCCAGCAGAGCACAAATCGTATCACCGACGCCGGCGAGCTGAAGCATCACCGGCGCCGGAGAAGGAGTATATCGGGAGAAGGGCCTCAATAGTTAGTTGCGCCTGGTAGAAAACTCGGGGAATTAGGCTATCTTAATAAATCATTTATAAAGATTTTATGAAAGTGAAATGATATGTAGAGGTTTTCTATCTTTAAATTGTCCTAATACTTTTGGTTAATTATATTATGTTTTTTTGTTTTGATATGCGCTTATATAAAAATTGTACCATTTCATACAATAATAACAATAACAATTCCATTCAATATTCTTCATTTACAATATCAAATTAATGACTAAAAATTTCCTAATACTAGTTTATCGCTAGTCTTGTTCATCAGATGTTTTTCGTTTCAGTATTTAAAAACTGCTAATTTTCAATGTAAGGGAAAAATACTCTCTGAAATGTTGTTTTTCTTTGAATTTCCCAAAAACAATCATAGAAACTTTTTAAAACACGAACAATAAAACAAAAATGAGACACACAAGATAAAGAATATTGTAATAGAGAGTTCCAAAATAGTTAAGATGAAGAACCGGTCCAGTATGATTTTACAGCGAGAAGGATCTTCTCAGGGCTGAAGGGACCTTTCTCATGATCCAAAATTCGACTCTTCCACTTCATTCCATTAGTTATGCTTTGTATCTTCGTCAATGTTTCAACATTGTCCCTAAATACCACTGTTCCCTCTGGTCTTAGTATTCTATCCATCTCAAGTAGTATCAAAGTCACATCACACCTTACAGATCAACAGTTAATGTCAACATAAATATTTACGCTTGTGAGATCTCATTTCAAATTCAAATATGAATGCAAATGCATATTTTGTTAGTAAGGATAAACCATGGAGATCTTATTAATAAATTGTGTATTTGCACTTGTATAAGATCACGATTGGTGCGAGTTTAACTTGTATATTTGCATTTTCATGAGAATTTTATTTACAAAAAAAATAATTATTTACAGTTCTTTATTTTTCTTTTAAACGTTTTCTATCAAATAAGTGTCTAGACCTACAAAAATATACACATTTTCGAGCTTAAATTATCAATAATATATATATATAACTACTTTTGTAATATTATTTAAATTATACTTTTAAAACATATATACATATTGTTCTTTTTTGAGGTTTCATTTGTAAACTCGTTTCTTCTTGTGTGGACTACCAATTATTAAGGTTTTTTTAATTAATGTGTGGTTGAAACAATTAAAATTCGTTATAAATTATAAATTATTGGACACAAATATTCTTTTCATATTGATATACTAATAGACTGGTAAATCGTCAACGCAATTACCAAACACAAAACAAGGTTCTCTTTTCATTTGTGTTTGATGCCCGTTTACGATTAACTAAGTTATTTTGCTAGGTTATAGTTTTTTTAGTAAAATATACACTAACTATAAACTTCGAAGTCTAGTAGTTGTTTATTTCTTTTTTCTTTTTGATAGGATAGTAATTGGTGTTTACCTGTTCTCGTAAATGCTGAACAATCCATCGGCATGAATCAAATCATAAGTTCTTGGATACGTTGAGAATCCTTCACACCAATCTTGATACGTCCCTATAAATCCTCGTTCGTAAATCACACCTAACGTTTGCTTCTCAGCATCCACAGGAACCACATTCATAACCCAAGATGGATATTTCATTATCGCGGCAGCAAACCCTCCTAGGTACGCATTCATGTCCATTATGTTCCTGAATCTTCCCCTTGAAAGCTCTGGCATTATCTGTTTGTAATATGCTATTCTTTCCTTCCATTCTTCATTGTCTTCTCTGAATTTTTCAGCATTAGTGTCCGGTATAGTACCCCGGATTATCCTAGGCGGTACAGCAAAAGCTCGGTCTGGCCAATCCTCCAACGCGCCTCCTGCGAATTCGTTTGGATTGTTTGCTTCTGGCAATGGTGTTACACAAGATTCCAAGTCTTTGTACCTATGATCAAAAATTATTATTCATAAAAAAATCAGAAAATATATACTTGCTCCGTTTTGTTGTATATATAAGATGTTTTAGCCAATTATTTATGTTATTTTTTTTTTCATTTTAATTATTTATGCAACATTCTTTATTCTAGTTAGTTACTTCAAGAATTTGATTTGAAAATTGTAAAAAAACAAAATTCAAACAAAATCTAGTGTTAATATCTATAATTTCGTGATTTATGCGCAATCATATAAAACATCTAATAATACGAAAAAAATGAAGTAAATATGATTTTAGGAGGGGTTGAGATTGTTACCAAGCAAAATCGGGTTGGTCTGATTTGCTGCATAGAGGAGGAGATTTGTGAACTCGTTTGAGTTTGTTACACTCAACGTGATTGATAGGCTTTTGCCAGATTGATAAATCACCCTTTTCTGTAACTTTCTTCCAACAAAGACTTCTTGCTGCATTTTCTATAGAATCTTGCTCTTGCTTCAAATCCTCTTGTGATCGTTCCCAACCTTTCCAGTATTTCTTCCAGTTGATTGGTGGACCGGAAAGGATCCAATAACCACCCGGTCTTAATACTCGATCCACTTCGGTCAAGTACAAACCATCTACACACATCCATTTTTTGTTTTTTAATTTCCACACAACAATCAAGAAACCTCATGGGAAAAAATCAAGAAAATGTTCATTACCGTTTTGAAACCAAGGAATCAAACAACGAGAACAGTGAGCAAGATCAAAAGCTCTAGCTGGATAAGGAAGTCTTCTTGATCCCATGATCCCGATAATCGCAGGAACTCCACGTTCCAACGCAAATTGAACTTGAGCTTCATGAGTGTCTCTTGGAGCAAAAGACATAGCCACAATATCCCTTTTCAATAAGTAAGCACCAAAACTCGCCACCTAAACAACCAATAATATCGAATTAATCAAACTATTATCCTTCGGATTGAGAACCAATCAAGAAGTTGTATTTTAATATAATGTTTGGTTTGTTATAAAAAAAATAATAATAAAACCAAGTCAAAGATAGATAAATCTAAAATAGTAAAGAAATCACAACTTACACCACATCCTGTATCAATAGCTGTTCTAATAGCTCCATCAGTAAGAGGAATGAGTCTAGCAATATCATCAATGTAAGCATCAGCTCCACGTGGAAACATAGTGCCACCACCAGGGAATCTGAATCTTTCGCCTTCGACTTGAATCCAATTCTGGATAGCTTTCTCAATACTGAGCTCTTTGTGTGGGATGTTGTCGTACCAAGCATAGTCTCTGCTCTGAGGCCATTTAAATGGGATCTTGTAGTTTGGTGGAGGAGGAATCAGACAATAAAGAAGCTCATCTTTCGAAGGACAATGTCTTTCTCTGTATTTCATCATGTTCCTATCGAATCTTCTCCCTCTCTCTCGATCTTCACATGGAGTGTACTCACTCAAAGACATGTCACATGGCTCAAAATACTTTACGGTTTGATTCGTAACCTTAAGCTCGAGTTTGTGATGGCTTTCGAAATCTAACCCAACTGGTTCCGAGGAGGACAAAGAGGAGGAGGAAGAAGAGAGACTCTCATCAGAAGAAGAAGAAGAAGGATTTGTCTGAGCCCGAGTGGTGGTTGTTGTTTCATCACATCCCATTCTTGAGTAAACCTCAGAGGAAGAAGTTGGGACAGTGTTGTTTTGCCAAGATCCAAGAACATACGACAATATGCATAGTCCACTTACACAAAGAATCCAAGTGAGTCTCTTTCTCTTTGCTTCTGCAAGGTGGTGACTACTGTTCTCTTTCGCCATTTCTGCTAGAGAGGATGATGCAAAAGAGTTGCAACTTTTATCTGATTTTTCGTAAAACAAGAAAAGCTAAATCTTTTTGTAAGGTGATGGAAATTAAAAAAATCAACGTAAAAATGTTATAAAAAATGTAAGAAAAGTTAAATGGAGCTCGAAGCACGAGGAAAAGGGATCCACCATCACAAGAAATCAAAATTNCAAAGAGGAGGAGGAAGAAGAGAGACTCTCATCAGAAGAAGAAGAAGAAGGATTTGTCTGAGCCCGAGTGGTGGTTGTTGTTTCATCACATCCCATTCTTGAGTAAACCTCAGAGGAAGAAGTTGGGACAGTGTTGTTTTGCCAAGATCCAAGAACATACGACAATATGCAAAGTCCACTTACACAAAGAATCCAAGTGAGTCTCTTTCTCTTTGCTTCTGCAAGGTGGTGACTACTGTTCTCTTTCGCCATTTCTGCTAGAGAGGATGATGCAAAAGAGTTGCAACTTTTATCTGATTTTTCGTAAAACAAGAAAAGCTAAATCTTTTTGTAAGGTGATGGAAATTAAAAAAATCAACGTAAAAATGTTATAAAAAATGTAAGAAAAGTTAAATGGAGCTCGAAGCACGAGGAAAAGGGATCCACCATCACAAGAAATCAAAATTTTCTTAATTTATTGTAATAAAAAAAAGGACAAATGGTCTCTATTCTTTAGCAAAAAGCCAAGAACCACATTTATTAATTTAAAAGTGATTTTAAAGAGAGGGAAAATAAAATTTTTGAGATAAAGTTGGAGGCTGACTAGCCTCATTTTTCGTTTTGCCATGTCTCTTTGTAGTTTGTAAACATAAAAAAATTGAAATCTTTACAGGTAAATTAAGTCAAAATAAGAAAGAAAATTCACAAAGTAATTCACGTGGTACCCATAACTTTGGACTCAAAGAATTAATTATTATAGGGTCCTGTCCTTATTCCAATTTTGTAATTGATACTATATGTAAGGATAACAAAATGGGGCATAGTATTCTAGACAAGCCGAGCATAGTGTCACGAATTTTCATGTCCCACAAAACTGTTGCTAGAATTGTCGACGGTGTACAAGAATTCTTATTCTTCACACGTGACATACATATGTATATCATACTATCATACGTACATACATACGTGAACATATAGAGAGGCGGTTCGTGGGTGTTTGATGATAAGCATCTATAAGTTAGAGGTTACCTCGAGGGCTAGACAATGGGGATATTATTACCTAACTATCATGTGTTTCTCCTCTTTTGAATCTGTTCCTCCATGTTTTGTGGTTGTGGAAAAACATGTTTTGTCTTCTCCATCGTATTCTTTTTTTTTATCAACAGGAATTTTTATTAATCATTTGTTGTGGAAACAAAGGTGAAATACAAAGCTAAAGCCAACGCACGACATTGACGTTCTTAGAGTCAGCAAGCCGGCGGATAACATTTATGTCTCTAGAGTCTAAAGATAAAAATACTAATTAAACAGAAATTCTATAATCAAAAACGAAAGGAAAGATACCTTAAACTAAAAATAGAAACAACTGGCAATAAAACCTCAAAAGAGACAGTAGACCAAAGAAAACAAAGCACCTCTTCTTCTGAAGCACCAGCGAATGAGATTTACCAAAGATGCCCACAGACAAACAGAAGTAACATCTACCACCTCCTATCATGGTGAGAGCTGATCTCTCAAGACTTCATAAACCGGTAAGCGACTCGCTTCTGGATGCGACGACGACGTCGGTACACCAATAATAAAAATATGGAAGATAAAATATTTTATAACACAAAAAATTATTAAACAAATAAATTACAATGAAACCTAAAAAATATAGTTCCAATATGAAACTCATATATATATATATATATATATATAAGTTTTATGTATAAACTATCACTACAAGAATATTGACTTTTCGTAGCATCCGAATAACGCTATCTAAAGATACTATAGCGTTTTATGAAACGCTCTATCATCGCCCGTGATAATAGGTCCGTCATTTTTAATAGCAGTTTTTGACATTGCTATCGTGTCTTCATCAAATATAGCGCTTTCTTCTATGCTATCGTAAATTCAACAATAGCAATAATACTTTGCTATTAATTGTTACACCAAATTTTATATAAATTACTATTTTCCAGGATTATTTTTTTGGGTTTTGGATAATTTGACAAATTAAAAAGAGAAAATGTCATAATTTAATTATATTTAAATATTCATTACAAAATGTGTTGAATTTAAAGCTAACACAAAATTCCAAATTCAAAAGCTCCACTACTGCCGTCTTGTAATCACTTCAAGTTCTCCAGCTCGACTCAACACGTCTTCTTAGTCCAAATCATCTTATGAGTCCCTGAGAAAAAGCTAATAAAAAATTCCAACATTCAGAAACTCTTAATTAAAGATTACTAGATACTAGTAGTCAGTGAGAAGAAAGACTATTACTTCACGACAAAGAATTTTTGATCTCACTTAATCATACAACTCTACCATTGAAATTTCTGATGACTTTAAGTGTCTCTAAGTCTTTAAAGGTCATCTTGAAATCAATCTATCATATTGCTATAAAGAAACATAAAACACACAACAAATCCCCTTAATTATCGAATTATTGAGAGCTAATAAACAAGATTAGGGCTGAAATTAAACTTCCCTTGCTTCTCATATGAAGATCAACTTTAGCCCTTTTTTATCCAGATCAAAATCTCCATCTTGAAATGTTCCATTCCTGTTTTCAAATCGAGTTCAATAAACATTCATATTTACAGAAGCTATTCAAACCCAGTAAAAAATGGTTCAAGACTTCAAATCTAGTTTACTTTTATCTGCAATTCGATAAACAAAAAAAAAGATAGTATAATTAGAAGTTTTGAATCAATGAATCAATGGAGAAGCAAGCAGATAACATCCTTTTGCAACAAACAAATCAGATGTACAAGTCAAAACCTTTAATCACAACTAGAGCTGCAAAGATGACAACATAATCTCATTGAACCTAACCACATAAATACTTTTCTCAATGTTCTTCTTGAAATCAATCCCACACTCGGAAGAAACGAGAGACTTGTACGGAGATCTCTAGATCTGGAAGCAAGACCTTCGGATCTGATTTCAAAAGACGAAACTCATAGCTAATCGCCTAAAGTGAAACGAAGACATGCAAGGATGTAATTACCTCAGATTTCATAATACATATGAAATAAAATGAATAGATCTGGTAAAGACGAAGAGAGATCTATGCGAAGGTGGCTAGGGTTTCGAATCCCAATCTCTCTTGCTTTGACGGTGGCTAGGGATCGATTTCAAAAGAAAGAGTGAGAGGGAGAGAAACGACATGATAAAAAATGGATTTACTGAAGAAGGCATCACTAGGTTTTTGTTATATGGAGAAGAGGAAGATGATTCATCTGGTTTTGAATCTGGGTAAAAATTTCGTTGGATGAGAAGCATGGTTCTAAATCTGGGGAATTGGTAAGCAAAAAATAAACGAGTGTGAGAAAAAGCTTGAGAATATGGACATAGATAGTAAGAAAAAAAGCTTGAGAAGTGAAACACTGGAGTGAGAGGGAGAATGAAAAATTTGTTAGCCGCTCTATTTTTTCACCAAGTACTTAGCGAAAAATAGATTTATTTTTCTGCTTCAAGTATGCATAGCGTTTTAAAAATACCAATGCTATGTATACTATAATTAAAAAATATATTCTTAAAAATAAATTATGACCAGTAAAACATAGCGTTTACATTTTAACAAACGTTATCTAAAACTAAGAGATATATCAATTATAGCAAAAAGACATAAAACGCTATGTTATAGTGCTATCAATTCTCTAATTTCTTGTAGTGTATGAACGCATAGCATACTCAGATTTGTTAAATTTTTGTTATATAGTGTAACGCCCGAACCGTCTTATTGCTTAGTGCGCCCATGTACACTCCCAGCCCATAGACCACCTTGCTTAGTGGGTCCAACGTTCACTCATGTGGGCTCACCCATATCCGACGGTCAGTTTTCTACGTTCGGGGGACTTTAAAGACTTGTTTACCATCGCTACAAATCACCACATAATATTTTCCTGTATTTTGTCTTCACTCACACAGTTTCGACAATCACTTTCCGGAATGTCACCCGTCCTGAAACTATTTCAGCTCAAGCACACTTATTTATAGAGTTCTCTCCGGACCTTTAGCCGTAAAGATAAGTGTATTTTTGTGGCATAGGTGGCCAAATCAATTCTTTTAAACCTCTCCGCAAACCGGGAGTTCACAATTCATCTCCACTAACAGATCGCAATGTCCTCGTTACACACCAAAACCATCACCCCCGATTGTGTGAGCCCATTCGACTCCACACTCGTCTAGGTTTGGTTAAAATAGCGCTTGTAACCTTACTGGGCCCCGACCATCACTTTGCTTAGTATGCTCCATGTCCACTCCCGGCCCTTGGGCTCACCTATATCCTACGTCCGGGAGGCTTTAAAGACTTGTTTATCGTCCTTACAAACCACCACATGATCTTTTCCTGTGTTTTGTCCTCACTTTGAAACGACCTGACCTGTTTTTTTTGTTTTACTTAATAAATATATAAATATATTATAATAAGAAACATCTAAGCTAATGGTACCATACCCACTAGCCATCTAACCACAATCACACCAAACAACGGAAAAAATAAAACCAATAAATAACCAATAAACTAATAACCAATATCAAATAAACCGTAATAATTCCAAAACCATAAACTAAAGATCCAATCAACATAAACCAGAAAACCAGCAATCCTAAACAACATTATAGGACTCAACTCTAGCAATCTAACAAAAGACAGACAACAACCAAGCGAGCCACTAGAACATCCTCCTCTTCATTGCCATGAGCCCACAGTCACACTTTGCCTCTACCTGCACCACAAACACAATGAGATGCGTGAGTATTACCAGAAATACCCAGTGAGACGATCTTCCCATCTACGAGCTATACACACAAGCAAATCAAGAGTACAACTTCAAATAAAATATAACGAACCAACCATTAAACTGAAAAACCAATAACACTTTCACCACACCTACACATCATCACAGAAAACAAGTCATAAAACGCAATCGCTTAGATAAACTCATGGTCACGCACTCACCTTAACAAGTGATTCACGAAACTAACTACAACCAAATGAGAGGCTCTCCAATATCCAAGAACAACGAAACTCGCTCCTACAATCAATCACAACAAGAAACAAACATTAAAAACAAACTACCATAAAAATAAAACAGAAAAGAACAACTTCACAAGTGAAACCACGAAATAAAAACAAACCATTAAATTTTCTAATCCCTTCGGTGAAAAGCAAGGTCTATACGTCCAGAAGCTTCCCACAAACTTTCAGCACGATTAGCTATCAGAGGAAACCACAATCGATCCCGAAACACCCGCTAGTCTCAATCCGCAAATGAGAAGAAACGTCACACAAAACTACCAATATCTCCTAGAATATTAACTCAAATTCACTTCTGTAAAACGGAGAGTGTACTAAATTCTCTTAGCTACAACCCTACCAAAAATAAATACCTTTCGAAACGATTTGACCAGTCGAATCCTCCTTCTCCCAAATCCTGACAATTCTGTTTCCTTCTGTATTCTAAGGACAAATCTTAATCTCCTTCTCTTTCTCCCTTACACCCAATAACCAAGAGTTATCTATCTTTCTCTCCCTCTCTATGATGACAATGTCTACAAAAGCACAAAAGAAAAGAGGAGGCGTGACTTCATGAGAGAAATTAGGGATTTTTGGTTTAATTAGATTAAACCAGGATTTAATTAAACCAAAATCAATTAAAATCCACCCTTTGGTTTACACAACACATCCCAAACTCTAATTCCGGAACATGGATGTTACAATTCTCCCCAGCAACATGGATTCGTCCTCGAATCTCGAACAACCATCAGCCAAAGACTCCCGTGCAACCATCTCCACGGCCCGCACTCCTCCGACCGATCTACGAAGGTCACCTCTAGGCGATAGACTCACGTTTCATGCATTATTTGCTCTCGACTTTTGTACTTTCCTTTACTCATAGGCCTTAACCTTGAGTTTTTATTGGCTCCTCATCAAGCGTAAGTCTGCATGCCATAATGTTGGCTCCTCATCGGGCCTAAGCCCGCATGCCATAATATATAAGGAAGTCTAATATTCGTCTCTCGGGTTACCACCCTACAGCGCGCCCCCGGATCGTCATCCGAAGTCGATATACCAACCATACTCCCAAGCCACAAAGTCTCAGAATATGGTAATACTAAGAGAACCAAGGTTACCCAAGAGTCGCGAGCAAACAATTCTGAACACGTCTGAGCCCTATCCCTATCCAGGTTTCCTTCTCGTGGCTCGCGTAAAATAACACAATGTCCTACCAACCACATATCCCCTCACTGGAATACCTCATAACCACACATGGATCATCTCTCTGCCACTAAGGCCGCCACAGAGGCCAAAAAAATGTCCTAAACATGACCGCCACAAAGGCCAAACAAATGTCCTAAACAGGACCGCCACAAAGGCTAAACAAATGTCCTAAACAAGACCGCCACCAAGACCAAAAAAATGTCCTAAATAGGACCGCCACCAAGGCCAAACAAATATCCTCAACCGGACCGTCACAAAGACCAATTGTCCCGAAGGACCGTCACAAAGACCACTTGTCCCGAAGGACCGTCACAAAGACCACTTGTCCCGAAGGACCGTCACGAAGACCATACATCCTGAAGGATCGCCTCAACAGGCCACACGTCCTGAAGGACCGTCACAAAGACCATACATCCCAAATGACCGCCTAAACAGGCACATTGGCTAAACAGCCCGCCACAAAGGCCACACAATTTGCTAAACAGCCCGCCACAAAGGCCACACAATTGGCTAAACAGCCCGCCACGAAGGCCACACAATGTCTCAAAAGACCGCCACACAGGGGCACAACCACTAATAATGGACAATTCTAACTCCCATAAAACTTCCGTTTCTAGAGCTTTCCACTTTTGGAAACTTCCTCTTTTAGAAACTTCTATTTCAGGAAACTTTCCTTTAACACCATCACAGTCCCAAAGGACTCTCATCAAAGGAATCTTCTTCTTCCGAAGTTCTTTGATCCTCCTCTCGAGAACCCTCACTGGTCTTGCCTCCAAAGTCATGATAGGCTGTAGATCCTCCGAAATTTTAGCCAACAACTGATCATCCTCACGGAGACACTTCCGCAACATAGACACATGGAAAACCTTGTGGAAAGCACGCATAACCTCAAGTAACTCCAGTCTATATACCGCCGGTCCCACCCGCTCAATCACTATGAACGGACCGATATACCTCGGACTCAACTAAGTCTCAGTCAATGACCTGTTCGGACCCTGCAACATGGCCATCTTGAGGTACACTCTGTGTCCTACCTAAAACTCAAGATCTCTCCTCCTCCTATCGGCATAACTCTGCCGATCCAGGGCTTCCTTCATGTTCAGCTTGAGAACCTGAATCTTCTTTGAGGTCTCCTAAACAAAATCTGCCTGTAAATGCTCCTCTCCCCCACTTGAGTCCATTATAACAGTGTACGACACGACCTCCCATACAAAGCCTCATAAGGCGTCATCCCAATACTCGCCTGATAGTTGTTGTTATAAGCAAACTCTACCAGGTTCAGGTGATCTGTCCAATGGCCACCCCAATCCAACTCACACATCCTCAACAAAATCCTCCAGCGTCTGGATTGTCCTCTCAGACTGCCCATCGGTCTGGAGATGATAAGTTGTACTCATATGCACCTTAGTGCCCATCGCTACCTAAAATGCCCTCCAGAACACCAAAGTGAACTTAGAATCCCTATCAGACACAATGCTCGCTGGCATCCCGTGCAACCTGACTATCTCCTTCAGATATTCTTAGCCAAGAACGCTGCTCCATTAGTCTTCTTAATGGCCAGAAAATGTGTCGACTTAGTCAAACGGTCCACAATGACCAAAATAGCATCAAAGGTCCGAGACAATAGCAATCCTACCACAAAATCCATGGTAATCATATCCCACTTCCACTCGGGAATGGGTAGACTCTTCATAATCCCACCTGGAACCTCATGCTCAACCTTCACTAGCTGACAAACATCGCACCTCGTGACCCAACTAGCTACATCCTTCTTCATCCTAACCCAGTGATAGTACCTCTTGAGATCACGGTACATCTTAGTCGCTCCTGGATGAATAGAGAACTTGCTCGCATGATCCTCCCTCAAGATCTCCTGTCTCAACTCCTCATCCTTGGGCACACAAATCCGCCTGTGCACCAAAATAGTACAATTAGCCGAAACCTGATACTCAGAATCAACATCCTTTTAGGCATTCACCAGTCCCAAATTCTTCTCTTGTGCCAACCGCACTCTGCTCTACCAGCCGCCTCCAAACCAAACGGCTCCTGTGAAACCGCACACAAACTCAATGCACTGATCTCTTCTATCAGAGACTCCATAACCTGCTCCTGAGCCGAAGCTGCCCTCTTTCGACTTAGAGCATCTATAACCAAGTTAGCCTTACCATGTTGATAGGCTATCTCCAAATCATAATTGGCCACCAGCTCCATCCGCCGCGTCTGCCTCAGGTTCAGCTCGGGCTGAGTGAATATGTACTTTAGGCTCTTATGATCTGTAAACATTTGTACCTTTGCACCATAAATATAAGATCTCTAAATCTTTAAGGCAAAAACTACAACAGCCATCTCCAAATCATGAGTAGGATAGTTGTCCTCATGCTTCTGCAACTGCCGCGAAGCGTAGGCAATCACCTTCCCATGCTGCATCAACACACACCCTAAACCAACTATGGATGCATTTGTATAAACTGCATAGGGTTCTCCCTGCTCAGGCAAAGCCAAAACTGGCGTAGTAGTCAACATCTCCTTCAGGCTTGCAAATCCTTCCTCACACTCCTGTGACCAAACAAAAGGAACATCCTTCCCTGTCAACTTAGTCATAGGACGTGCTCTGCTCGCAAACCCCTGCACAAACCTCCTGTGGTAACCTACCAAACGAAGGAAACTCATGATCTCTGTGGCATTCTACGGTCTTGGCCAACCTCGGATAGCCTGAATCCTCTCCGGATCTATAGAAACCCCTCTGAAGATACAATGTGACCCAGAAAACTCATCTCAAGCTGCTAGAAACTACACTTGCTCAACTTAGCAAACAACTTTTGCTCCTGCAGCTTCTCCATAACTGCCCTGAAATGCACTGCAAGCTCCTCAGGACTCTTGTAATAAACAAGGATATCGTCGATGAAAATGATGACATAAGCATCCAGAAACTCCTGAAACACGCTGTTCATCAATCTCATAAACGCTGCTGACGCGTTAGTCAACCCAAAAGGCATTACCACAAACTCATAAACCCCTAACTCGTCCTTCTACTTGACGAACAACACAGACGCTCCCCACGGTGAAATGATAAGACGAATGAGTCCCCTGCTCAACAAATCCTCTGGTCACTTCCTCAGTTCTATTAGACTAATAATCAAGTATGCCGACATCAACTCACCACTACCCGAATAATCAACCCCTCTTGCATGTCCAAGAGCCTCTAGTAACTTGTCTCTTAAGGAAACTTCCACAAGATAGCTTATTCCAAAAATAGCTTTTTCGCTTGGCAATTCTCCACAGCAAATCATCAATACGAGCTTAATAAAACAAACAAGTACCATATGTTCGCATATTCTGATTCACCGTATCAAATGCTTTGCAGGTCCCTAACTCAAACCACTTGACTTCTTCCCTCTAACACGCTTATCAAAACCTTGAATCTAGCAATCCTGTCCATCTCCAATGAACTTCATCTAACATCATCGCAACGATTAGTTTATCCTGCCATGAAGGCTTCTCGTGAACTTATGTATCTAGCAAACATGTCTTTCCCAGCTCATACCTGCTGCAACTCCCCTTCCCGGGACTCCAGCACCACCAGCAGCACAATCCTGGCGCAACATTCATGACCGCTCCGGTCATAAAACCATGACCCACTGGAAAACACATCCAAAACCCAAGATTAAATCACCAGCACTCTCTCGAGGTATACATTCAGTCGTTATATTTATACTCACGTCCTAGGCATTGCTTGCTCCCAACTCTTCCACCCTTAGGTCGCAACCTTCGAGCCATACCGATCTCACTTTCAGACCACCGTTTTCGAGTTATACCGTCTCACTCTTGGACCATAATCCTCAAGATCTTGGTATCAGAGGAATTAATCATCTCCTCTGCCACTCTCGGAGCTGGAAGCCCCTCAAGCTATTGGTATTCTGAGAAAACCACTATCCTCTCAGGAGCAACAATCCTTAAAGACTATAAACATCTTTCGACCAAAGATACTTCCCGTGGTACTAGTATAACATTACTATATTACACATACCCACTCAACTTCTAATATCCAACTGGACTACCCACCAAACAGAGAAATATCTGCAACAACTACATATGTCCATCTATCCGCCTCTCTAGGCTCGATACCTCTCGCGAAGAATCTCGCACCGGTCATCTACCACTGCTCCATCCTCCTAACATAAGATGGAAAGTCCTCAACATCCGCAGCCCTTGGCTGCAACCCGCCACATGCGGCACAACTGAAGCCTGCACTGGTAGCCCTCTCGGTAACCGCTCTAATAGTACACCAACAGATCCGCCAAGCAATCATCTCGATCCTGGGCTCCACCTGCTGCAACCTCACACATGGGTTCCCATCACCCCCTGCAGGCTCACCGGCTAACCCCCTCTGGTCCCTCCCGATACGCTTGCGACCCTCTGACGTACCTACTCGTGGAACTCTGGACCACACACTCGCTGGCCTCGGGATCCGCTCGACCACGTCCCCGTCCACGACCATGTACCCATCCACGACCACTTCCCCGTCCACGACCAACAACTCAAACACCTTTAGGCACTGCACTTCCAAGAACAGAGGCTAACAAGCAATCTTAACATAATACAAAAACACAAAAATAAAACTCACTGTGGAATCACACCGTAGGCTCGAAGAGGATGTTCTAGGACTCCATGCCACACACAATTGACTAACTCACATAATCAATCAAGACATGCAATCCCAAACATCTACAGCACAAAGCCTAGTGAATCCAAACCTAGAACCGTAAGGGTTCTGATACCAAACTGAAACGACCTGACCCGTTTTTTTTAATTAATAAATATATTAATATAATATAATAATAAACATCTAAGCTAGTGGTCCCATACCCACTAGCCACCTAACCACAATCACACCAAACAAAGGAAATAATAAAACCAATAAATAACCAATAAAACAATAACCAATATCAAATAAACCGTAATAATTCCAAAACCGTAAACTAAATATCCAATCAACATAAACCAGAAAACCATCAATCCTAAACAACATTCTAGGACTCAACTCTAGCAATCTAACAAAAGCCAGATAACAACCAAGCGAGCCACTAGAACATCCTCCTCTTCATTGCCATGATCCCACAGTCACACTTTGCCTCTACCTGCACCACAAACACAATGAGATGCGTGAGTATTACCAGAAATACCCAGTGAGGTGATCTTCCCATCTACGAGATATACACACAAGAAAATCAAGAGTACAACTTCAAATAAAATATAACAAACCAACCATTAAACTGTAAAACCAATAACACTTTCACCACACCTACAAATCATCACACAAAACAAGTCATAAAACCCAATCGCTTAGATAAGCTCATGGTCACGCACTCACCTTAACAAGTGATTCACGAAACTAACTACAACCAAATGAGAAGCTCTCCAATATCCAAGAACAACCAAACTCGCTCCTACAACCAATCACAACAACAAACAAACATTGAAAACAAACTGCCAGAAAAAAAACACAGAAAAGAACAACCTCACAAGTGAAACCACGAAATCAAAATGAACCGTTAACTTTCAAATCCCTCCGGTTAAAAGTAAGGTCTATACGTCCAGAAGCTTCTCACAAACGTTCAGCACGATCAGCTCTCAAAGGAAACCGCAATCGATCCCGAAACACCCGCTAGTCTCAATCCGCGAATGAGAAGAAACGCCCAACGAAACTGCCAATATCTCCTACAATATTAACTCAAATTCACTTCTGTAAAAAGGAGATTGTACAAAAATCTCTTAGCTACAAACCTACTAAAAATCAATACCTTTCGAAATGATTTGATCAGTCGAATCCTTCTTCTCCCAAACCCTGACAATTCTGTTTCCCTCTGTATTCTAAGGAAAAATCTTAATTTCCTTCTCTTTCTCCCTTACACCCAATAACCAAGAGTTATCTATCTTTCTATCCCTCTCTATGATGACAATGTCGACAAAAGCACAAAAGAAAAGAGTAGGCGTGACTTCATGAGAGAAATTAGAGATTTTTGGTTTAATTAGATTAACCCAGGATTTAATTAAACCAAAATCAATTAAAATCTACTCCTCTGGTTTATACAACACATCCCAAACTCTAATCCCGGAACATGGATGTTACATACTCGCATAGTTCCGACAATCACTTCTCGGAAGGTTACCCATCCTGAAACTACTCTAGCTCAAGCACGCTTATTTCTGGAGTTCTTTCAGGAGATTTGACCGAAAATATAAATATATTTTAGTGAAATAGGTGGTCAAATCAATTTTTTTAAACTTATGTGCAAACAGAGAGTTTACATATAGTAGATAATTAAATTAATATGTATTTTTGAAAAATAAAAATACAACTATTCAAATAGCTATTGAAATAGCAAAAATTACAAGTATTTATATCTCTGTTAAAAAATTAGCAGTTAAATCTATTGTAATGCACCTGTAAAAAAAAATCTATTGTAATGCACATCTAAGTTTAAATTTTATTGACAAATTGAATATTTAATAATATAATAATCAAAGACAAAAAAATATATGTAGAGAGGAGTTACTGTACACCCACCCAAAACAAACATACTATGTAGAGAGAAGTTTGCAGTCACTCTTCCAACCACTCAAAATCTATTTTAAACGTTCATTCTAGTTACCAAATCCAACCAATCTTATGAACTGCTTTCTCCAAACACTTTGCTGAGTGGTGAACATGTGAGTCATTTTTGAAACCAATCAGAACCACTAGTAAGATACAGAGCCGTGCCTACATGATGGAAAAAGAAACACTCGCCAACGGCCTGGAATTTTTTAGAAAGATTAAGAAGCCATAATTTTGTTACTAATGTTTTTTTATGCATGTATCAAGGTAACATTATGGAAATTTATACAAGTAATAAGAGAGCGAATATGTGAATATAGTGCAATACTGCAATATATAGAATCTCTAAATAAAAGGACATGTTATTAATGAATCTATACTATGAAAGATGGTCAACTCTCTTCATTTGAGTGACGAATCAGCAGTGAAAAGAATGTCAACTGTCTATCATCATTAAAAGTAAACAGATTTAAACTTAAAAAGAATATGAAACATCATTCATGTCTTTTATTTGTTTTTATATCACAAACAGTTTCAATATTTACATAAGAAATTTTGACATGCTTAGGCCATGTCCGAAGAAAATAGATGCATCACCAAAAGACAAAAGGCATCGAGAGTGAATCAAAGAGCCACATTTTCCTCTTGGCGTAAACCATGAATATATGTACATGTTGTTTAGGCGCTACAATTTTGTCAATAGTTTGAAGAGTTGCAAAAGTGATAGAGATATTGGTTAATATTATAAAGAAATTCATAAAATTTTTTCCTTAAAAAAAAAAATATATATATATATATATATATATATATAAGGAAAATTAGGGTTTTGTTCACTATCAATTGGAAGATAGTTGAATAAAACTATAGAATGTTGGTTTAGCAAAATAAAGAGACAAAAAGAAGATAGTTGAATAATTTCATGACTGTTGGTTTTCATATTCTAATATTTAGAAGTTGCAAAAAGAAAACTGAATTCTATAGTTATATTCAAGAAATTGAAAAGCTAACATGAAAGGAAGATATCTATCTTAATTATATCTATTAAAGAGTTAGCCAAACTGCAATTCTTGAAAAAAAAAATGTTAGTGTTTCATAGTATTTAGTTGAGAAGCTTAAATATGAATATATCTAAATACTTAAGTTTTTTTCTTTTGAATTGAATGAAAAATTCATTCAACCAAAAAACTCTATGTTCCAAATATGCATTTTTAGATCAAGCTTTCATTAATTTTTTTTTTTGAAGTTTTAGACAAGAATTGCACAATGTTTAAATCTCTCAAAACAAAGTTGTTCATGCATATTTCTAATAATTCAATTAAAAAATGAGAAAACGTATGTAAAGTATTAAAATAATCAACGTCAAATTATAATTTTCAATATTTCAACAATTAAAAAGAACAAAGATAAACTTTACATAAAAAATAAATTAATAGTAAAATTGTTTTGAAAACGGTAAGTTATAAGCCCGCGCATAGCGCCGATATTCATCTAGTCTTATCTTAAAACCACGAGAATTATTCTCATTCCATTGGAAAAGCCAAACAACTCTTTTAAAATAAAATCAAGAAAATGATATTTATTAAAATAATAATTCGAATTCAAAAACTCAATAATCCCCCCTCCCTCGTAGAAAAGATTAGACCACTAATTTTGTAACGTTAAGAAACTGTTGTAACGAAATGGTAGGGATTTAAGGGACACATGTCGATCACACAATCTATAAACATCACCGATCTATCAACGACGCTGTCAAATATCCCATTACACTATTTCTAGTCTTTATTAATAGGGAATTTAATTAGAAATGTCATTTTCCAAACAAAAGTTATGTAAAATGCCATTTTCCAAATTTCCATTTTAAAACTGCCATTTTTTTATTTTGTGTCATTTATGAAAAAGACAAAAATACCCTTAGATTAAAAAGAAAAGAACATGGGCAAAGTTTTGTGCGGTTCCCAAAGGAGCATTAGTTTCTCCTTCATTAAATCATTGATTTTTAACATTTACAATTAAAGTTTTGATTGGTTTTGCGAATAAATCATGATTGACATTAATTGCTTATAAATATGTTGTTCATCATTCTGCAGGCAAATAATTGTGGTGGACAAAAACATTGACTGTTTTGGTCCACCGGAATTACAGTCTTGCAGTGTGGACATTTTTTCTTCTTAGCAGTGGACACGCAACGTCAGACCAAATTTTGACTAAGGTACACTCAAGAGACGAAGGACATAATAGTGGTGGACAAAAAAAATCTTGACTGTTGGATGTAGTGTGGACAAGTTTTTAGTTATTTAGCAATGGACACAAAACACATGACCAAACAGATATGGTTCAATCAAGATAAAGAAGGACATGATTGTGGTGGACAAACCTGGCTGGTTGGATCTGGTCCACCAGATTTGTAGACTTGTGGTTTTGTTTGCCTGCGTTTGGGTATAAGAATTTCAGAACTAGATTGATATCTCTATATTTTACCATGTTTTAGCTTGCTTTTGTTCCCTATTTTGCATTGTTTAGGACTTGTCTCTTGAATTTTTGAGTCTTTATTTCCCACATTGTGCACTTAGGTAGTTTTGCATCAGCATTTGCATTTGCATTGCATTTGGTGTTGATTTAGATACAAAAAGGAGAAAATGGAGCTAAAGAGGCGAAATGAAGTTTTGGATCAAGAGCCAAGAAAATCTCAGCCATCTGGGAAGACATCTGGACTAGACTGAAGAGAATCAAAAATAAGAAATGTGGGTCGAAACAGAAGTGGATTTGGTGTTATGGTTAGAAAGTTATGTAGCAAACCAAATCGGATCCGATCCAGACCCGACCCAGTTCGAACCGGGTCGACCCAACTCGGACCAAAACCTCTTTTTAAGCTTTTTTTACATTTTATTTGAGAGAGTTTTTTTTGGTTGTTCAAAGTTTTAAAAGGGATCTATACACTTGTTGTTGAATCGTTTGGGTGATTGGGATGATTAAACTTTAATTTCATTTTATAATTTCATATTTGTTTATGATTTCTTCTTCTCTTTACATTTATTTTGCAATTTTCACTATGATTTATTCTATAATCATGTGTGAGTAAATCAAATCTATGGGTCTTTAGGCTAAAGGTAGATTAGGGAGATTTGATGGTTAGGATTTGGTTCTTAGGATTAGTTATTAAGATTTCTATCATTAGGAATGAATTTGTGGCTAGGATTTGATTGAGAAATTGAAACTCTTAGCTTAGACATTTCATGCACACAAGGTGTTTGATGAAATGCCAATTTCAATCCTAAAGAGCAAAACATATTCTAGCTAATGGAAGTTGATGTTTAGAGTGTTTTGTAGGGTGTTTAAGCATGAATTTAATTATCACTAAGTTGATGTTTAGAGTGTTTTGTAGGGTGTTTAAACATGAATTTAATTATCACTATGTTTCTTAGATGCAATTGAGGAATCTAGCATGATTAAGAGTAATTAGTGAATGAACTAGTGCCATGGAAGTGGATTAGTTTATAATTAGGGGCTTAAGCTGCTAGATTTAAGTCTTATAACATATATAGGAACCAAAACCTAATTGATGATCTTCCTAGTGGCAATCTACCAAGCTAAAGAGACCCATAGACCTTTATATTCTTGCATTTCCGTTATTGACTTTTTGTTGACTTTCTTAACTTGCATCTCTCTCTTTTATTTTGTCATTGCTTTATGTTTTTGGGTAATTGCTTAGCTTTGACACTTGTTTAGGTTGGTTAGTTGTCTTTAGTTTGTCCATTTCATTTGCATTTTAGCTTCTTTGATTTCATTTCACTTAGGTTGTTAGTATAAAACCAAACATTTGCATTGTCCTAGCTTAGTTTAGTTCTTGCATTCTTAGTGTGCACACTCTATTCCTTGTGGTTCGACCCTAAGTGCTATAATGATATGATCACTAGTGCTTTGGATATTAATTGGTAAAAATCACTATATCATAGATCTAGCTGTTTCGTCTGCCACGATGGAGGTGGGCGGATCAGACGGAGGTCTCGGTTGAAGAATTGTTTCTGGATTGGATGAGTAATTTCTCCATTTTATGCGCCCGACGGACTGGAATAGTTGGAGTTTTGCATAAATAGATTCAGTTTGTGTTGCAACGCGAACGACATACTAAGAGAGATTGAGATGGAAGAAGATGAAAAGTCTGGAGAGAATGAAGATGGAAGAAATGGAAAAGTTGAGGGTTAGAATAAGGAGAGAGAGATTTGTGTGTTTGGGAAATAAATTAATGGACGATTAATTGCTTTACTCATTTATGTCAATTCCCAAAAAAATACAGAAAATAATTATTTTTTTGTTTTAGAAAAAAGAAGAGTATAATGGTGTTTCAGTTATGAAGTTGTGGCAAGCGAGAAAAGGAATTAGAGAAAGTGGCATTTACAAAAATGTTTGGTATTGTACATAACAATGTTGATAAAATTCTCTTATTAATACTCAACTAGGAGAGGCCCATACTACAACACGTGATTATATATTTTGTTAGTTATTTTTTTTGTAATTTGTATTTTTGTAATGTAGTTTTTTATTTTGGCTTATTTTCTTTGTTTATATAGTGTTTATTTGTATATTTGGGGTTATACGGTAAATTGGAATCCTAATAGAGTAAGTAGTTTGCAGAATGTAGCTTTTCACGGAAACAGATATACCACAATATTGGATAGTAGTTTTGTAAGAGGATAGACACTCCGCAATATCGGATAGTAGTTTTGTAAGAGGATAGACATACCGCAATATTGAATAGTAGTTTTGTAAGAGGATGTATTTTTTATATTTTGGTTTGTCGTCAAAAGAGAAGAAGTTGCTTGTTAAATTCTGGTATGAGATATTTCAGTGGTTGAGAACCATTGTATTTATATTGAGATTATGTATATTTAGGTTATATTTGGTATATCAAATCTCAGCAAAATATATCTTGTTTCTTATTTTATTATAACTAAAAGATGAATATTCAATGTGTAAGATTATCCCAAATGATTGTTTTAGATTTATAGTTAAAAACAATCTCGGCAATCAAGCTTTGTAAGATTTGGAAATCAAAATATATGGTTTTAATTAAAACCATTGAAAAATATGTGGTCAAGATATAATTTTATTTTGAGAATCAACGGATAATGTTTGATGAGAAAACCAGATCAAATATTCGGATACTAAATGATCCGCGCGAGATCCGACTTAATTTAAATGGTTAGAGAATTTTAATGACATGATATACTAATATATTAATAATTATTAATTACTAACTATTTTATTTAAAAACTATCAAAACAAAGTTATGCTCCAAAAGTTGGTCCACGAGTACTACTACTTTAATAGTATAGATAATAGATAAAATATCAATATTTACAAAAAAAAATATTAACAATATAAGGAATGAATATAATTTAGTTAATCATTTTTTGTTAATTTGTATTTATATGCAGGGGTAGTTGTTTTCTTTTTTCACCACATTAATTATCTTTTCTTCTTTCTCTACCATTTTTCTTTGTTAATCATTTTTAATTTTTATATATCTTTCATGTTTATACTTTATATTAATATTTTCTTATACCAATTAGATATCATACACTATTTTTATATCACAGTTTATTTAAAATTCAAATATGAAACATTTTTTATAAAATATTTCAAATATGAAACTTTTTTTTTTTTGGCTTACGGCCTCAAAAGGCACGGCTCTGGTAAGATATATAACGACGACGCACAAGAATCACTTGGGTATTAGAAAAAATTAATGTAATTATTTTAAACTTATGAATTATTCAACATTAAAAGAAGTTTTCTTGTCATGCGAAAAAGTTTTATTGGAGGGCAACGAAGATGGAATAGCTCTTAACCTAGCTAGACGCTTATGATCACTACTAGCAAAACCTTGCCAATACCATCATCAGAATGGTGCATGATTTCGTTTCAATATTCTCCTATCTAGTTCTCAGTTTTTTTTTAAATGTATTTTTATTAAGGATATGAGTTTTCAACACTGTTTTATGCCATGTTGTATATCTGGACTTGTTTCTGTAGTTAAGACACTAACTTACAAAATATAATAACCATCACTAAAACATATCAGAACATATTCTTTAAGGTACATATGTCTATTTTGCAATCTTGAATCATCTTCTCATCCACAACCCCACAACGTTCGTGTTTCCATTTCTAGAGTTTCGATCTCCAATTCATTATCTCCTAAAAGGCTAAAACTATTTTGTAAGGTGGCCAAAGCTTCTTCAATATTATCCACTTTCTATATCAAAAAGAAATTGCAAACTGCAAGCTACATAAAGAGGTTGTCTAGAAGCTTTCCTGTGAACAATGGCTGGCCTTGATTCTTTGTATTCTGCTTTTGATATCCACATCTGCATTTTAGAACAAGGTAACCAAACATCACTATCTTCGTGTGGATCACTGAAGCATCAACACGGTTAAAGAATTTACAATACCTGTTGGAATGTGCTAGAAGTCAAGATGGAACCCCCAATCCATACACTATACTTCCTCACAATTTCTCTCTTAGCGCTTGTGGTGAACACGTACCCTCTCTTTCTCTCTGTCAAGATCTTCATCAAAGCATTAGTAAGATCACTTCCAGCTAAAACAAGCCTGAGAATAGCATGAGGAAGTGCATAGCCTTCATATATAGGAACCGTGTGACTAACTCCATCACCTGAATCCAACACAATAGCTGAAGAAAACAAAATCTGTCGCATCAACCTAACATTCCCTATATATAAAGACTTGTATGGCCACTGACATAAAGCGAAAGCACAGCTTGAATAGCAACATACATAGCAGGGACATCAAAAGTCTCAAACATCATCCGAGTCATCTTCTCTATTAGCTTTATAGGATTAAGAAAAGCTTCAGTAAGAATCACAGAATAGTCTTCAGGAGCAACATGAAGCTAATTGTAGAACGTATGACGCCAAATTCTTCTCCATATCATCCCAATTACAAAATATACCATGTTCAATGTAAGTATACCTCTTTTGGATTGAGCTTCATCGCCAACATAAGCATCCTTCTGTCCCATTCCTACCATAACACCAGGATGCCTAGGACGACCTTATAATACTAGGGAATACAGCTCTTGGTGCATCATCACCCGCAAACCCAGCCTATATCACTGATCGAAACAGGTTTAAGTAGACTTGATCAACAAGTTAGTAAGAAGAGAAAAAGAAGACAAAAGGAGCTCACCTTGAGCATTCCAGTTCCATTATCAACAACAAGTGGTTGAGTCTCTTCTCCTTCTGCCATAATCTTAAGACTATAAACCCCAAACCAGAGGACGATGATCAGATTTCGACTTTAAAACGATTACATCAGAGTGAAACGAAGATCTAAACGAAGTATGAGTTGAATCAATCATAGAAAGTTGTAAGCAAAATATTATCGTGTAGAACGGGGGGAAGTGATCACCAAATCAAAAACAAAGTGTCTATACTGAAGTAAAAGCTAACGCAGAGATCGGGACCGCAATGATGCACTCTGAATATGGGATTAAGGAAGGAGTCTGTACTGTGTTACAACATTAGTGCCTTCAGATCATTTATGGTTCCTAGCTTTTGGGTTAATCAAGAACTCTGGTTCAAGTTAGGAGGGTTTATGAGATCTATGACTCAGGAATCAATTCAATACACAACCCGTTCTTCCAAAATTAAATTAATCCCAAAACCACACGAGATGATTTGAATAGGTAAAATAAGATTGATAGCTTGTTTCCAAAACTTGTGAATAAGTAAATAAAATCTCGAACAAAAAAAAAAAGAACAAGAGATAAGCCGAGTCTTGCAACAAGGGAGGATTTAATCCATAACACAGAAACTAACATTCAAAATAGAGAAAATGGAGCTATGATGATTGATAAAAACTATTCCTCTTCAACGATCTTGCTCTTCTCGCTCACATAGATACCATCAAGAAACTTCCTGATATCCTTCTTCTTTACGTGACATTTCTGCACATTACAAAATAACAACCATTGTCAATTTACAAATCTCCATATCACTAAAAGCCTAAGATACACCAACAATATGCAAACTAGGGCCAAAGCTTATGAACCATTCCGTATGTCAACTATCTAACACACAAACTACACACAAGAGAACCATTAATTGTATTTGCTAGTGAAAGAGAGTAGTACGTACCTGGTTGATCAAAGCGCATGACCTTGACACAAGCTCAATGTCATTACCATCAAGAACGATCTCATCCTTCACCTTCTCAGATCGAACAATGGTCACACCATCCAACATATCTACCTTCCTCACCTATCATTTCCAATAACCACATTTCTAAATAAAGTTCACCTTCCAACATCTCATTCCTAAATCTACATGAAAAATCAGATCAACAAAAAAAAACAAACCTTCTTCTCGCCAAGGAAGTTACGGATCTCAATAGACTTGCCATCACCACCAATGGAAGCATTAATGGGAAAATGAGCATACACGAACCTCATCTTGTACCTGAAACCTCTGGTCACACCGGAGATGAGGTTATCAACGTGGCTAAGTGCGGTTCTGATGGAAGCACTGGTTTTGCGGGATCCAAACCACGAATCGATCTTAAGCTTCTTCTTACCAGTCTCGGGGTCCTTGATCAGCTGGAAATCGAGGTTGAGATGCTTGAAATCGCGAACAAGTTTGCCGCGAGGACCTTCGACTTCGATCACTTTGGCGTGAACCTTGATGGTCACGCTGTCGGGGATGTCCATCGTCTCGGAAGATAGAATAGTCTTCATCTTCTCCCACCTTTGTTTTGCTCTCTCTCTCTCTCTCTCACTGACGACTCTCTCGCTCTCTCTGGTTTGATCAAAGGCTGAAACCCTAGAAAAATGAATCGACGGCGGCTTTTAAAGGGTAGAGGAAAAAAAACTCGGAAACCCTAGATAAATGTTTCAGCCCACTATAAGCCCACTATAAAAAATTATTATCAATAAGCCCACGGCCGGGTGAGCAGGGTTGGAATTAGGCTAATTGATGACATTTTGTAACTTCGATGTATTATGAACTGTAGTTTCGGTGTTAAAATGAAACTTTGGTACATAAATATAATTTTCATAACTATCAAAAATGTGTTTCGAAAATTCCAGTCAAAATTTGTAATTTATTTTGATGTAAAACGATAAATTGAGAGGATATATAATATAAACTAAGTTCATAGTAATCGTAAATGATGGTAATTTAGATTGTCGGTTGTTTTGGATGATGAAACGAATTGTCCAACATATTAAATCATATTTGAGTGCTCTGGGACATAAAGCATAGAGTCATGTACTCATGTTGAAGGCTACTGTCCCTTTCTAAGTTCTAACTTCTAACCATATATGTATTTTTTTTTTTTTTTTTTTTTTTTTTT
>NC_025698.1:18343977-18367880 GCF_000633955.1 Camelina sativa | reverse complement strand
CACTAATTTTCTGTTGAGCTTTGAATTGTTAATCCAAAAATGAACATCTTATCACAGTTAGCTACGAGGACATCAAATCAACTCAAACTTGTGAATTGTGATATTCTTCACAACCTTTTAGAACAAAGTTACATTGAAAAGAAGAGTAATGATATTTCTAATGAGAATTTCCAGAATCCAAACTAATTATTCGGTTCCTCTGATGAAATTTTGTTTGCATCTCTAGATTCTGGTACAACCCACCGGTTTAGATTTCTCAAAGACGTAGATACCTAGAAAAAGTAGCAAGATTTAGCATAAGGTCCAAGAACATAGCTTGCTTGGCCAACCTAATTATTTTGTACGTTTGGAGAATAACCAGCTACAAAAACAAATTCTTTACACTAACCTGTTGATCCCAATCTGTTCTCAGAGTCATGATGCTAAGCACGCAAGTCTGAACGAATACTCCAAAGATCATTCCGATCCATACACCCTAAAATTTAGAGAAAAAATAAATAATTTTATGTTATTTTCAAATTGTTAATTTTGGTACCTTTACAAATTTTTGTTTCCAAGACCATTGACAACGAAGGAGAACAACATGTTAAAATTTGTAAGGAAAATGAAACTTACTTTGACTTGCAAACCAACCCCGTAACCAAGGAAAAGCCCAATAGGAATTCCAACAATGTAATAGCAAGCGAGGTTAACGTAAGTAACATATCCTTGCCATCCCGCTCCAACCGCAACTCCTGTTCCGGTTCAAAAAACACATACTTATTTAAGTATCGGTATAATATCAATATCATGCGTCAAGTAGAAAACTTATATGTATACCAGAGAGAACGGGTTGAACACTGTTCAAGAGAATGGAAAAGGCTAAAAGTGGAGAAAGATCGGCAACTTCTGCGGCGACAGCTTCACTTGTAGTGAAAATGTAGGAAATTCTTCCTCTTAGAAACAAGAATACGAAGAATAGAATTGTTCCTATAGAGAGTGATGTCAAAACCGCCATCAACGTTGCAAACTTGGCTGCTTTTGCATCTCCCCTACCCAGCTCGTTGGACACTCTTACACTATAAATAGAGATAGTTACGTTGCAAAGAAGAAAATAAATATCTTAACATTAAAGAAACAAAAATCAATATATGTATCTATTCTCACCTTGCTGCTGCCAAAAACCCAAGTGCTATCATCATCTCCAGTCCATTTATGTTGAGGCTATAAAAAAGTTGGTATATAAGAGTTGCTTTATAAATACTTTACATATTACTATCTATTTTTACTTATACCATAGTTTCACTTTAAGAGTCAAGGAAATAAAATGTATAGATGTGTGTTTGGAGATTGTATTGGCTATGGAGACTAGAAGAAGGCAATTCTTGTTAATATATATACCAGATTGCTAGTGCATCAAGAGCCACCTCTGCGTTTTTCAAATTTCCAGTGAGTAGTACCAAGATCGAGTTGTACCATAACTCCAAGCTGTTCAAAACAACCACCACAAAAATAATAAACGTTATATAATAGTAATACTTAAAATTTCTCAATATGATACGAGTAGAATTATTTTAAACGAGAATAGTCATTCCTGACAACTTAAAAAGCTCAAAGAGCATGTGGTTCTGACTTGACTCATACTAATTTGGAAACTTCATCTCATCTACATTTAAAAAAAAGCTTTATACGAATTTACTACGTTAAGCTAGGATTAATTCCTAAACTTATTAATTTATTTGGTCTGAAGCCACAAAACTAATACAATGAGTCAATGACCACGTAGATGCATCAAGTGGAAACCAATCTCGTGTTTTAACTAACAAAATAGGAAAGGAAAAGGTATTAATATGAAATTGTGTCACTATATATTTTTTTAAAAGAAGGCCGCTTACCAAAGCATTCCACCGGAAGACATAGATAGTTTGAAGACGTGCCATAAATCTTTGAAAGCCATCATAGAGAACCCTCTCCACGTGTCCTTACACCCACCACATGTGACGAACAAGAGCTGTGCAATGTTAGGCAACCAGAACGCAACTAGCGTCGAGGTCATAGCACCAGTGATCCCGAAATCAAAATGAACCATTAGGAGCCAAGAGAGGAAGACATGGACCACTAAAGAGACAGCAGCCGCATAGGCAATGATCTTGTTCTTGCTCTGAGCTTGGAGAAACATTTGGCAAGTGAAGGAAGGCACGAAGGAAAAGTTGATGCCTATGACCCACAATGCTATTATACGAGCCACACGGACAATACGTTCCTCTTGACCTAAGGCTAAGAGAATAGGGCCAGAGAAGATGTAGACGGGCATGAGGCAAATGGTACAACCTGTGAGGACGATCCATGACCTTTGGAGGTAGATCCCGAGCATATGGTTTTGTTTGGCTCCGTAAGCTTGACCACATAGGGTTTCCAATGCACTGGCCATGCCTAGCTGCATTACGGTAGTTATTACATAATAGTTAGAAAGAGTTGTATCAACCAAAGTTGAGACATCTGTACAGGTTCATAATAAAAGTTTGTCAAAATAACATATATATTCGAAACAAAATCCTCAAAAAGTTGTATAATCGAACCAACTTTCAATGAGTTTTATGAACGTTTTCAACCTGATGATTTGATTTCTAAAACCGTATTGTCTAAAACCTTATCT
The DNA here is from genome assembly GCF_000633955.1 of Camelina sativa. Lineage (NCBI taxonomy): Eukaryota > Viridiplantae > Streptophyta > Magnoliopsida > Brassicales > Brassicaceae > Camelina > Camelina sativa. The sequence continues at coordinate 18,365,245 of NC_025698.1, read as the reverse complement.
AATGTAAGTTTGGTTTCTTTACATAAATTTTTAAGCGGAATAAATAGCTGGAATTAATGATTTTTAGTTAAGAATACTAGTATATTCTTGTGATTTCTCGCATAAGTGCTGAGTTCAATGCTTTTAAATTTAAGAATGAGTTCAACAATACTTAGATTCTACAATACTATTTGGATCTTTATGGCGTCCATTATATGGCTAGAAAAGCTTCGACAAAATTTGATATGATGGGATTTTTGGATTTCTCTAATGAAAACATGAAAACATGTGTCAAACTTTATTTTCAGGGAAGAAAGTGGTTAGGCCTCTGAAGTGGACTGCTAATGAATCTTGTCAAACTCGCTGACCCACAAATTTATATACTGCAGTACTTTTCCAACGTTATAGTATAAAAGTCACATATATCTTAAACTTTTGTAGAAAATACGTTCAATTTCTACTATACTATTGAACTTAAAATTCTATTCAACCTACTTTTTAATTCGATAAATTTCCAAGAAAAAACCAACCACATGTTACGATAGGAGAAGAAGATACTACGAACTTGGTATGTAGTTGTCTTGTGTTACGTAAATAGATATGTGTGGTTGACAAGAAACCACCACATGTTACAAGCAGTGTCTTCTGTTAGTATTCACATGATATACGTAATTTCAAATTTCTGTCAAAAGGGATATATTATTAGTAGTCTTTTCTTATTATCATTCGCACGAATCAAATACATATTTTACCGTCATCATTGTACTGTATAGAGTTTTGCAAGAATTTGATAGTTTTCTCATTTGTAAGAAAAAAGGAAATTTCTTTACCAAAAAAGACGTATCAGATTCATTTTCCTACAAGGTCTTTTGTTTTTTTTTTTTCTGTTTTCACTTTCCCACACATTTGTTGTCAGACAATCCCGTGGAAAAATTAATGAAAAGCTATCTGTAATCATTATGACAAATAAAAAACATACTCCTGTATTTCATTTATTAATGGTCAGTAATAGGATGACCACTAGATGCGAGTTTTCGATGTAGTGTGTTGAAAGAAATCTAGTAGTACTATTTTATTTTATCAAACATAACAGTAAAAAAAAAAAAAAAAAAAAAAAANGAGTAATAATTGAAGTATGGGATACTAACCAAGATACCATTACTGAAACGGAGGAGAACGGTGAAGGTGATGGAGTAAGCGGCCAACTCAGTTGGGCCAAGATGGCCGATGAAAGCTTGACTTATCATTGAAACTCCGAACGTAGAGAATCTCGTGAAGATCGCCGGGGCCGCCACAACCCATAGCTTCTTTGATTCAATCCACACCTTTTCCTTCATCCCCAACTCATCCTCTTCTCCGCCAGTCTCCACGGTCTTTTTCAACAGAGCCGTCGTGAGCTCTCCTTCTCCTCCGGCCATCTTGGACTCTCAGTTTGTATCTGATGGACCAGAGGGTATGAGGAACTAAATAGAAGAGAGAAGGCAGAGAAGGATAGAGAGGAGAGAGTTTGTGTCTGAATTGGTTTAGAGAACCAATCTTGTGTTTATTTGACGTGTTTTTTTTCTTTATTTTTTTGTATCTACTCGTCATATTTTATTGGGAAACGAAAAAGCCGTCTACGCCTCTTGCAGGAAGTAAGCAGTGAGATTTAAACACTCTAATAAAGAAATTAGTTGTATCTTAAATACGTGCATTGGGGGAGCATACCATACTATTGGCACATTCTTGTGCTACCAAGATTCGGAGCGATAGATTTTTTATTTTAATTACGATTATGATAATCCAGAACTCTCCAAATCAAAAATTCATTTTTATTGACCGTACATTTTCGTAAGTCAAACAAAATTAGAAAAAGTTAATATGTTCTTTTTGATGAAAATAATTCACATGTTTCTCTTAAATATCGTTCAAAATTAAATAAGTATTTTATTATTGTTTTTATGAAGTTTTGTTTAATCCTTTACATTATGGTTCAATCCAACAATTCAAAAATTTGAGCGAAACATTTACCAATATAAATTCTTAAAGAAGTAAGATTATTTTTTAACCCATTTCTGTTTTTATCTTCAAAAATATAAATTTTCATTTTTTTCTTTATATTTAAAGATCTTTATGTTTACACTAAAATTTGGAGATCAATTCAAAAATAGAGTAGAGTTGGAATAAACCAAACATTTTTAAAATATCCTACTATATTAATTGGGAACTACAAATATGAAACTAACCTTAAAATGTGTAAAAAATTACATTTAATTACCATTAGAAAATTTAATTAAGATTAATTAATTAATTAAATAAATATAATTAATTAAAAATAAAAAATGCTGAAAGATCAAAAATAAAAAAAAATAGGAAAGTAAAAAAATATATTCAAATCAAAACTAATTTGTACTTGAAAAAAAAAAATTTAACAGCTAAGATTTTTTAAAAATACAGATAATTATTAGTTTAAAAAAATATTTTCTCTCTCTTAAAATTATGGATGAAAATTACTAATTTTCTTTTTTTTTTAAATAGTAACCAATCAGAATTTCAACATTTTATATCCAAGTAGACAATAAAATTATTTTTAATAAGTAGATTTCAAAGATTTTATTAAGATTTCAAATTATGAATTTGCTATCATCTTTCGTTTATTTTATTTCATTTCAAAATAACTTTTAAAAAGAAATATAACAATAATTTTTTATTATATTATAATTTTTTTTATTATATTATATTTTTTTTTTAAATGTTGACTCATGCTTTAAGCACGGAATATCTTCTAGTAATATAAAACAAAAGAAAAAAGAAAGTGGAAACTATTTGACATAGTAATCAAGAGTTCAGAGGCTTGTACACCAAGTGTCAAGTTCAATTCCTAGGATTAGCAGTTTCTTGTGATTTAATGGTGTAAAGTGTAGGGAAATTCCATAATATTGCATACAAAACCTTAAGTTGTGGTCTTGTGTATTTTAAAGAGAATTTATTCACCTGAGTGTTTCAAGGAGAGTTGCATCGTGGAATCATTATTTAATGAAATTTGTAGCAGATGTTCGATTGCCGCATGTGATCGAAGAGTATTACTAATAATAAAAAGGACAATTTGAGCCTTCAAAGAATGTCCATGTCACCAAAACTAAGGGTATATGCATCGGTAGAATCTATGAAAGTCTCTCAATATATATTATTATAATAGTTTTAATTTAATATTATTATTTATTTAAAAATTAAATTATAAAAATAAAATTTGGCCATTAATATTTGCCAGCTGTTGAAAAACGTTTCTCAAAGTTTCTTGGAATCGTTTCTCACATTTTTTCCTTCTCTCTCCTCCTTTTTTATTATTTATTAATATTTAATTGATGAAAATTTCGGTGAAATACGACCGATGTTTATGGTGAAGGCATTTTTATAGGGAGAACAGTTTAAAGTGTTTTTAGAGTATAAATATTATGAAAATAATGTAAAATTAGTAATTAAGAACTTTTAAAACTTATAAAAACTTATAAAATAAAATTTAAATTACAAACTTATAAAACTTTTATTAAAATTCAAAATACAATACCAAATTTTTATGAAACAACAAAAACATTCAAGATAAAAAAAAAACATATTACTTAATTAAAGCATACAAACATTTTATTTAATTAATATATAGTTTAATGTCCAAATTTATTCCATATATTCTCAATCAAATCCTCTTTTAATTTGTGAAAAATTGTTTGTAAAAAATTGTATCCATTCACAGCTTGCCACATCACTTTAGAACTGAACCAATATCAGTTCTATATCAAGAACTAAAAAAAATGTTCTAAACTACTATTCATTATTTTTCTATTTTTTTTAGGCTAAGAACACCCTCATGTTCTCTCTATAAAGATGGCCTAACATGTTCAAAAACGATGCCATGTGGCATTCTTCAACCAAAGGTGTAAGAGTTTCTCCAACGGGACCTCTTAGCAGGGCCCTTATGTTAAAATTGGGTAAAAAGTAAATCAAAAACACATAAAAGAATAAGAGGCAGTTCTAATTTCGGAGCCTCTTATTGCTACGTGTCAGCTTCTTGTTCGATGATGTTTTAATACTTAAAAAAAAAAAAATTATATCGACTCATTTTTCTTCTTCCTTCTCCCTCTCTCCCGATAATATCTCTGCAAAGGCGAGATCGACCATCAGAACACCAAATCAAAGCTTATACAATTGTCTTTGACATGATATGTTTCTATTTCTGTTTGTATGAATTAGTGTTTAGTTAAGGTTTAGAGAATTGGGTATTTGATTCTGGAAATTAGGGTTCTTCTAAATCCTAATTTATTTATGTGATAGGCATGATTAAACTTAGGATTAATGAAATTATCCATGATTAAACTTAGGATTAATGAAATTATCCATGATTGAAGATGAGTTTAGGCATATATTGTTTGTTTCCACCGGTCTTGTCCATTGTTTGAGAGTAGGAGATTGGTCTCATCACCCTCACTTTAAACCTCGTTTGTGTAGTCTTTGTTTAAATGTGTAGTCTTTGTTCAAATGCAGATCCGTATGAGCCAATTATATAATAATGCTCGTTTGATCTGATCCACGTTTTGGAGCAAAAGGGCTTATTATATTATTTTATTTGCAGAGTTGGTTGTGTTCAATTATCAGTTGTTTGAATCTGGGAAATGTATAGATAAAGATCGTTTCTTGTTGTGCATCTTGTCTGTTTCCTTTGTTATTCTGATCACTTTTCAAAAGCTTTTCCTTTGTTATTACTCCTTTGAGATCACCAAACCTGTAATTATTGGAATGAAGTCATAAGTGAATCGATATAGAGATTAATTAGCAAAAGTTCTATGCTTTTTGTAGCAGTTCTTGTTTCTCTAGTTAACTGGATCCAGAACTAACCAACCCTCGCAAACTGCTAGTGATCCATGAGTTTATATTGTTCACATCTGATTTGGGTTCTAGACTTTGAATGCTCATGTTATACTCTCTATGTTTTTAGTCAAAGCCAGTAAGTAATAGTATTACCAATCTTGAGTTACTAAATAAATGGGCTTTTGAAGGCGAAAAGATCATCCATGGGAAACCTTCTGGGATAGACAACACCGTCACTGCATACGGTTTGTTCTAACTGTACAACTCCAAATCCTCGGATCTCTGCTCAGGCGAGATAACTCGGTGACAGTCCAACATGCCACTGAGAGTCGGGCGGAACACAAAAGCTCTGGTCTCTGATGTGTCACAGAGAGCGGTGAGACATCCCGATGCGATGAACTCGGTGTCCAACGCAGTGGGTTCTATAAGTAAAGAGTTCGCTGCGATCATTCAATCTAAAGACGGGACCTCAGTTACAGAGAAAGAAGAGAGTATAAAAGAACTCATGGAGATGAACCAAGGTCTGCTCCAGTCAATGGGGGTTAGCCACAGCTCGATCGAGACTGTGATCAAAACCACGGTCAAGCACAAGCTTGTCTCTAAAGTAATTATGTTTTACTTAAAATATTTTATTTTTGAAAAACATTTTTTTCAAAATTAAGAACTCCAATAAAAAGCTTCACCATTGCCATTGGAGGAGCAAAATTTTAATTACTCTTTCACAAGTTCTTATTTTAAAAAAGTACAAAATATAATCTTAAAAAATTTAAAAACCTCAAAATAGCATTCTCACCGTTGGAGAAGCTCTAAGAAAGAAAAAACGATTTCTAATTTCATCTTCTCTTAACCTAAATTGTATTTATGTCTTCTGGAAAATCTCTTCGTCTTCTATCTTCCAAATAAATGCGACGTCTTAACCCTTCGACTTACATATTTTCCGTTTTGTAATATATAGATGGAACGAGGGACGGTGATGTTCTCCAAAGTAAAGAATGACGACAAAGTCGTGACGTTGGTCGAGTGTGAGACGATGTTGTTATCACTGTTATGGAACACTTTACGAGGTCATTCCGCCAATGTGTGTCTCTGGCTCTAAATCAGCCACAAATCGTTTTCAGTTCTTCTTTGAACATAAGGTTCACTCTTTTTTTAATCCTTTGAACAAAATTTGTCTATTTGATCTTGTCCCTTATTTAAACATTTCTTCTTTGTTTCTAATCGCTGGCTAATCTGTCTACTAGAATAAAGATAGGATTTCGACATTATCATCTCTGAATAGGTTTGGATCATCTCTCAATAGGTTTGGATTGATAGCTAATTTTGTGCTGCAAATTGAATAACATAAAAAAAAACTTTCAACGAAAACTAATTATGTAAATCTTCAATACATGTTTTGCATTCTCATATGTAGTGATTTAAAGCACATGATTTAGAGATTTGGGGCTGCGATTCTACCAAGAACAAAGAGGATGATAATCAAGAGAGTTCTTCAGTTCAGAGTATTGAAAACTTTGACATACGAAGAGGAATATGTTTGTGTGTAGACCAGCTCATCTATTTGGAAAAGAAGGTTTCTTCTGCTTTCTCAAACATGTGTTCTTTTAGTTTATCTAAAGTCCTCTCAATTTTCTAACATGTTTCTGTCGTCATACATTGCTACTCTTTATATAGTTTGCTGTTCTAAATCTATCATATATGTCTCCCATCTTTGTCTTTTTAGACTTGGAATAGATGATATATATATGCTCGAATAAAATACATGTTATGATGATTGCAAAGTCAAATAAATATGCTTTTAATAGTTTATGAGGCACACCTTTGATATTGATAACCCATAGGGAGTAACTTCTGTTCATGTGTCATCAGCAGAGAAGGATGTGGAAGAGGCCACCTGGAAAATAAGCAAACATAATTACCACTTATGTGATAAACAAGTTACAGTTAGTTGAATAAATATCTTTAAATAATTGATTTCTCATCTTCTCTAGATTTGTATAGTAATACCTTACTAGAAGTCTAGAATTCATGTATTACTCTCAATACAGTGCAAAACTTCGGCCGAGTTGGTGGAGGATTGCGTGAGATGATAGTTGTAGAAAAACTCATCATAGTGAAGTGGGATTACGCCTCTTGCTCCTCCAGAAATCGATTCCAATCAAGTGTTCATTTTTTCCTAATCTTTTGAATGAAATTATATTCATTTGTTTCTTAGAGTTCTTCTTCCTAGAGTTTTAAAGTTATGAATCCTAATCATATTAATATTACAATTGTCCGTTTAATATGTTAATTTCACACTCACTTATGTAAATCATGAACCTGTAAGAAACAGAGGAGAGTACAAATTTTTTTAAAGCCATTATAAGAGGTATGTTGCTCAGCTGTTAACATTCTCGAACCTTCTTACATATCACATAATACAAGAGGACAAGGCATAAAAAATGACGGCAAGCAGCCTTCAATTCATGGGTGCAAATATCAACAAATTGTCAAAGAGGCAACCACATTTATATACTTCAAAATTATAGACATAACTCCTACACTTATTCTAGGATAGATACCGACGTCCTCATTACCGAGCTACATAGTTCTAAACGAGTGCCAACTGAAGATGAAGAAAATAACTAATGTGTGTGTTATGTACCTAGAGACATTCAAAGGACGAGAAGACAATCAATAGCCTAGCATGTAACTATATCTACTACCATAAATGTACAAGTATATAGTTGTATACAATAATTTCCCAACATGTAGAGAAAAATCTATAAACTTTTTTTTACAATCAACTAAAAAAATTAAATGTTTCATTCAAAATTTTTAATTTTAAAACAACTCATAAAAAACATACCCGCACGTAGCACGGTGTAATCCCTAGTCTATATATATAAAGGTAACATTGCTCACTTTTCCTTCCTCCACATCAGCATCCACCTAATCAATTTTTTTATTTTTTTTGCATAAAATACTATTTTTAATATTCATTCATTGCATATTTATTAATTATAATTAATAATAGTAAACAATAAATAAAAAAATTAATTAACTAAAATTAATTAAATTTTAAAATAGTATAAACAATAATATAATTTTTTAGTAAATAATAAAATAATAACTATCTAAATATGAATTAAGTAAATTAAATGAAAATTTTAAATAGTAAAAGTAATACTATAAATTTGTTTTAATAATAATGTTATTATTAAAATTATAACCAAAAATAATTCTATCCCAAAATTTAGAATGGGTTAATGAGTTTTAGAATGTAAGTAAGATTTTAATGCATGGTGGAGTAAAAAAACAAGTTATGTAATTGTATTTATAAAAATCTAAACATGAAAATAAAATTGAAGTGAAACATTAGTTTCTAAGAAACATATACCTTAAAGATTTATTATTAAATTTTACTTATAAGAAAGAAAAGATTAATTACTTAACTTAACTTAACTTAAAAGTTTTGATCTAAAACAAATACATTGTAAGGGGTACACTTTTTTTTGGGAAAACTATGAAAAAGAATTTTGAAAAATAATCTATCTAAAAAAACAAAATCAATGATCAGGAAATATAGAAAAAATGATATGCAAGTCGTTACAAAAAGTGGCATGTGATTTGTGTAGCATATTTCATAAGATATATTATCAACTGGAGCTACAATTTTATAACATGGTATAAAACATGTATAAAAAATATAACATATACATATATATATATATATATATATATATATATATATATTATCAAATGCTTTTAACCCAAAACATTGGCAAAAACAACATATTTAAAGTACACTATGTTTTTTTTGAGAATACGAAGCTAGAGTTGCATCACAAAATTAACATCTGCAAATAACATACGAGATTTTAGAAAAATACGTAGCTTGGATTAATGAATAGATATTCATTATGGGGTTTAAATGTTTCATCATTTAAGCATTCTTGACTTAGTCTGAAATTCTATTATGGCAAATGATGCATTTGGACAACCTCATTGTAGCGACATAGCAGTAAAACTGTTCATGAAACTTTGTATATTCGCATTTAAGGTAGGGTATCGATATGTTTAAATGGTCTCTATAATTAGATAAACGATCGACATTTACGTTAGAACTTTTAAAATTATGTTTTCATGATATATGAATATGGAATGTGTTCTTTTAAAGATAAAGGTCAAAAGATTGTCGACAATATTATTGCCACACTAGGCAATATATGTTATATATAGATTAGTAAAATAAGTACTACATTTATATAGATTTATCTTTTAATCTTCAAATTATATTCATATTCAATGATTCTTATTATCTTAAAAAATATATATGTTGTATATCACTGAGTAAAGTAAGTTATATATTTATACTCAAAAGTTGGAATGATTATATTTGAGCTCAACAATTTCTATTGATAAGAAATATTTTAAATTAAAATCCCGCATGCGCGCGGATACAAATTCTAGTCATTAATAAAATAATTTTTATTGAGGGTGCTAAAATGTTAACAGTTACAGATGTTCAACCATTTCTGTTTGATATTTCTTAGTTTCGGGCGAATTTGCCTAAATGTTAAGGTTACATCAGACAGTACCGGTCATGAGGCCAAGCAAGGCAAGCAAGAGCTTGCGGCCGTAAATATACTAAGTAAATAACTGACCGTAAAAATTTTAAAATATCTTAGTAGTCTAGTGGTTAAAGTGGTTGATTATTAATAATAGGTGTCGTGTTCGATTCCTCTATCATGGTGTTTGTAATAAATTTTGTTTTTTCTCAACTAACCAGCCTTCAAAATTATATTGTCTATAGCCTTATTATTCCTAGCGCCGGCTCTGACATCAGATGTTGTGGAGGTGATGGTTCGAAACTGAGTATATGAGTTCTTTCTCTAAAAAAAACAAATCAATTGTGTGGCCTAGAAAATGTCGATGAATGAAATCATAGGATGATGGCTGATTTATTTTTCTAGATTTTTTTTATATTTGATCTGTCAGCATTTTTTCTTTTTTTAATTAATTATCTTATTTAATTAATTAACTAAGTTTAATTAAGTTTTTTTAATGGCAATTAAATGTAATTTTTTTACACATTTTAAGGTTAGTTTCATATTTGTACTTCCCAATTAATATAGTAGGATCCCGGATAAATATAAAAGCATTGGATTTAACTCGTTACAAATCGAATTCTTGTTATGATGCTACCTATACCTTGACAGGTAGAGTAGCACAAAAAACAAATAACAATAGTATCCCCTTTATAATAAAACGGAAGTACAGAACATTGTTTTGTAGACTATATAAATTTTATAAATTGGTTACAAATAGGTTATAGATTAATTGGTTACATGTTAAATAGTGGGTGCAACCTTAATTTATTTTCGGAAGATTTTATTACTAGAGCATGTTGTTTACAAAAATCTTAAACAGAATATTCTAAAGAGTCATTTTATATCATACAAATTATCATATTATCCCTTTATTAAATTATTCATCAAAGAAAATCCTTTAATATCTAACTTAACATATTAATTTGTTAATTATCATTATACTTCACCTCTCATTTTTATATATGAGTCTATTTTGTGAAACAAATAAATTATCATATTATTTATTATAATTAAAAATAATTTTATTTCCGCATATACCATAAGTTGAATTTTAAAAAACAAATATAAATAGTTTAATATATAAAATATTCAAGCTTTATTAATATTATTCTTTAAAAATAATCTATATTGAATTAAAAAATTTACTGAGTAATGGGTCAAAATTTGAATATTTAAATTTAATTTCATATTTTTTGTTGAATTTTATAATTTTATATTATATAATAAACTTAAAATAATTTATTTTGAAATATTTTAAAATATTGAACCTTGATATAAAAGTTAGAAACTATAAACACTCTAAATTGAATTATTATAGCAATGTTAATATTATGTCACTATAATATGAAAGAATTACAAGAAACCAAATATATTAAAAAAAGTATAACAATATATTAAATTACTCATAATATAATAACTTGCTTTTTAAAAACCAAATTTACAAAATTATGTTTTATAATTACATTCAACTCATGATGTAGAATATATATTGTTGAAATAACTTCACATATATAAACTAATACAACATATTAAAATAAAATTTTGTATAAAATAAAATTTAATCAGTGTTATAGCACATATACTTATCTAGAATCATAAACAATATAAAATTTCAAAATTTGTGTTTTTTTTCAAGCCATCATATTTAGCATATGATTTTACTGCATAATGTTTTATCAAAAAAACTTATAAAAACAATCACATAAATTATATTTTATATAAAAATTATAATATAAATAAAATAAATTTCAATGGTAGAGCACGGTTTTAATCTAGTAACTAATAGAATAAGCAGACAACTCGGTGACCAAATCATCGTAGAAGAATATTATTCCTCTGATGAAATTGGATTTGCATCCGTTGATTCTTGTACAGCCCACCGGTTTAAATTTCTCAACGACGTAGATACCTAAAAAAAGTGACAACAAAAAAGTATAAGGTCCAAGAACATATATAGCTTGCTTGAACAAACTCATTATTTTTGTTTGGAGAAAAACTTCAATTCTTTTATCTTAAACTAATTCACGAAAAGATTTAAAACACTAATAATCAATTTCTAACCTGTTGATCCCAATCTGTTCTGAGAGTCGCGATGGCAAGCACACAAGTCTGAATAAATATTCCAAAGAGCATCCCCATCCATACACCCTATGTACATATAGAAAAAAAAAAAGGTTATGTTATTTTCAATAGTTTAATGTCACTTCTACACATTTTTGTCTCCAAGATCAGAAAACTAAACCAAGTAAAACGAAAAACTTACTTGGACTTGCAAACCAACGACGTAGCCAAGGATTGCACCAAAAGGTATTCCGACAAGGTAATAACAAGCAAGGTTAACGTAAGTCACATATCCCTGCCATCCTGCTCCCACTGCAACTCCTGTTCCGGTTTAAACCAATTCAAACACACAAACTACTTTGAACATCATTGATTCGAATATTTCTATGCGTTCTATGCGTCAAATAGAAAGAAACAAAAAAATACATACCAGAAAGAACGGGTTGAACACTGTTCAAGAGTATGGAAACGGCTAACAGTGGAAAAGACCGGCAACTTCTGCGGCGACAGCTTCACTTGTAGTGAAAATGTAGGAAATTCTTCCTCTTAGAAACAAGAAGGCGAAGAACATAACTGTTCCTATAAGTAGTGACGTTAAACCCGCTATCAATGTTGCAAACTTGGCTGCTTTTGCGTTCCCTCTACCGAGTTCGTTGGAGACTCGTACACTATATATATAGATAAGTTAGAAGATGATATGTAAATAGTATCAATTATAAAGTGAAGTGTGTATGTATGAATCTATAGAGATGCATCAATTCACCTTACTCCTGCCAAAAACCCAAGTGATATCATCATCGCCAGTCCATTAAAGCTGATGCTGCAAGAAAAAAAAATTGGGAAAGATTAGTCGATTTGTAAAATATGATTTATACGTCACTATCTAATATTACTAATACCATAGTAGATACTTAAGAGTCAAGTTAATACTAAAGATAACGTATATTTGTTTAAATCGGTATTGGTTATGGAGATGAGCAGGGACACAAGGTCAATGCTTGTTGATTTACCAGATTGATAGTGCATCAAGAGCCACCTCTGCGTTTTTCAAATTTCCAGTGAGTAGTACCAAGATCGAATTGTACCATAGCTCTAAGCTGTCCAAAATAACGACCACAAAGTAAGTACTAATTAAGTAACAAAAGAAAAAGTAACAATTATCATTATAACTAAAATTATAAAATTCTCAATGACATATGTAAATATAGTAAAACTTTAGTTTAGAGGTAGTTTACAGTTTTAAATTATATATCAATATCAATCTTTGACAAAGTCGTTCCTGGAATCCTGGTAACTAAAGGACTTTAGTCTGTGGTTTTGACTTGAAAAATGTTACTAATTGCAAACTTTATCTTAATTTGCAAAAATGTTATGAACTTTCTTTGGTAACCAGATTTATCCTAAACTAGTTGATAATCATTAAGTGTGTAGCCAGAAAACTAATACATTGACCAAGTAAATGCATCAAAGTGGAAACCAATCTCTTGATTTGGCAAAAGACAGGGGAAACTTAAAGCTATCTTTATGAAATGCTGCCACACTGACACTAATAAGACCTTTTATTTTCTGTGTAAATGTTTGGTTGATGAGACACTAATTCCTCCGTATTTTATTTAAAATTAGGAAACCTTACCAAAGCATTCCACCGGAAGCTAAAGATAGTTTGAAGACAGGCCATAAATCTTTGAACGCCAGAATAGTGAATCCTCTCCACGTATCCTTACACCCACCGCACGTGACATACAAGAGCTGTACAATGTTAGGGAACCAGTACGCAACGAGCGACGAGATCATAGCACCAGTGATCCCGAATTCGAAATGAGCCACTAGGAGCCACGAGAAGAAGCCATGGAGCCCTAAGGAGACAGCAGCTACATAGGCAATGATCTTGTTCCTGCTCTGAGCTTGGAGAAACATTTGGCAAGTGAAGGTAGGCACGAAGGAAAAGTTGATGCCTATGAGCCACAGAGCTATGATCTGAGCCACACGGACAATACGTTCCTCTTGACCTAAGGCTAAGAGGACAGGGCCAGAGAAGATGAAGATGGGTATGAGGCAAAGGGTACAACCTGTGAGGACGATCCATGACCTTTGGAGGTAGATCCCGAGCATATGGTTTTGTTTGGCTCCGTAAGCTTGACCACATAGTGTTTCCAATGCACTGGCCATGCCTAACTGCATTAGAAATAATAATAATTTAGAGTTGAGAGTTGAGACACTGTAGTTTCATAAGTCTTAGCTGAATAAAGTTTGGTCAAGCAAATTTTATTTGAGTTTGATAAACGGTTTTAGTCTGATGGGTTTAATTTCTAAAAGCAATTTTTGTCTAATCTTTTAAAGCGGTCAACGAAATTGGTATGTACTTATGTTATCTATCATCGACGAATAATAGTAACCAGGAGATATAAGAGATATAAGGCCTATAAAGCACAAATCAACATTTTTTTAAAGATTATAATACAAAATTATTGTTATATTTGTTTTAGAATGTTATTTTGTTTGAGATAGTATTTATTTTTAAGTTTTAATATTACAATTGTTTGGTAAATCTATATATATATTTTTTAAATACTTATTTTAAAAGATTATAGTATTTTTTTTTAATGTATATTACTATTTTATATTGTTTATTGTATTCGCATCATTATTTTGTGAAATATTTTAAAATATTAATTATTATATTATAATTGTGACCAAATAAAATTTATTAATTTGGGAAGAAAGTTCTCTATTATATTTGGGAAAAAAGTTCCGTCTGATCGAACGATTCAATTGAAATCTGTTATCGGTATCTCCAAAGAAGGTGGTATGGGTTCGTATCTAGGTATTCCCGAGAACCTCCAGGGTTCGAGAACTAAGGTTTTTAGTTATGTGAACGTCCGTTTGGATGATCGAGTGAATGATTGGTCGGCTAAGTATTTATCCAAAGGGGGGAAGGAAGTTATGATAAAATCGGTAGCGTTGGCTCTCCCAACTCATGTCATGTCTTGTTATAAATTAACGTAGGAGCTGACGTCTAAATTAACGAGTGCTATCTCAAACTTTTGGTGGAATTCGAATGATAAGGCACGAGGCATGCATTGGTTAGCATGAGATAAGTTGTGCACGGATAAATGTGATGGTGGTTTGGGTTTCCGGTCTTTGGAACAATTCAACGATGCAATGTTGGCAAAGCAGTTTTGGTAGTTAATTCATTATCCGAATTCGCTGATGGCTCGGGTAATGCGAGGACGTTATTTTCGAAAACAACATCCCTTACAAGCCAAAAAGCCATACTCCCCCTCTTTTGCTTGGATGAGTATTTTTTCAACTAAAGGTTTGGTGGTACACGGATCACGTTGGGCGATAGGTTCAGGTTGTCAGGTTTCAGTCTGGCGGGATCCCTGGATTCCAGATAATCCACCATGACCAGCGAATGGTCGAGGAAGATTGTTACTTCCCAGTTTAATGGTTAATCATTTGATTAATCCAACTACTAAGGAGTGGCACATGCCAATTCTTGAGGAGTTTTTGGACCTCTTGGATGTCCAAATTATTCACTCTATGGAGATTAGTAGAGTTTATAAACCCGATAAATTGATTTGGCACTATACTAAATCAGGGAAATATACGGTTAAATCGGGTTATCGGTTAGCCCGAGAATTAATCAAGGAGGTAGAATATGGACCGTCGTGCACGACGCTTAGGGCACACGCTTGGAAACTTGAGGTTCCTCCGAAGGTTCAACATTTTTTCTGGCAGATTGCTTCCGGCTCCCTCCCTGTAATGGAGCGGCTGGCAGATCGGGGTGTCCGGTGCGATACTCTATGTAAACGATGTGACTCGGAGGTGGAGACTATAAATCACGCTCTTTTTGAGTGTTCCCATTCACGTCGGATCTGGGATTTGTCCCCGATTGCCTCGAACCCTGGGGGTTTCCCTATGGTTCAATATATTCGAATATGGATTTTCTCTTTTGGCGGGCATTATCCCAAACGGATGTTCCGGATATATGTCTACGTATACCGTGACTCTTATGGTCAATTTGGAAGGATAGAAATAAAAAAGTTTTTCAAGGAATTGAAGCGGAACCAATTGAGGTTATTAATCAGGCGACCAATGACAAAGTGTTATGGGAAGAGGCCAAGTCCTTCTACTCAGCTGCACTAGATCCTTTGCCTGTGGAGGTTCGGGACCCTTCTCCCCGGTGTCAGGTTGATGGTTCTTGGAAGGTCTCGGACCCTTTTGTAGGATTGGGTTGGTTGTTTTGTGACAGGGAGGATATCACGGTGTTAATGGGAACACGAAGTCAACGACGGAGCCCTTCTCCCCTACATTCGGAGCTTCAGGCCTTGATTTGGGCGATGGAATCTCTACTGGCGAGGGATATCGATTGTCAACGTTTTGAGACGGATTGTACAGAATTAGTGGCGATGGTACAGTCTCCTGATGAGTGGCCCGCTTTCTCCAACCTGTTGGATGATTTTTGCTTGCTCCGCTCTTCCTTTCCTTCTTTCACGCTTTCGAAGATTCCAAAGACATCTAATGTTCGAAGATTCCAAAGACATCTAATTTTTGCTTGCTCCGCTCTTGCTCGTTCCTCGAGATCTTTACCTTCTGAAATTTCTTTTGTAAACTCTTACCCTCCGGTTTGGGCAACCAACCTTGGAGTTATTTTCTAGATTAATGTTTGGTTGACAAAAAAAAAAAAAAATATTAATTTATCAACCACAGAAATTTAGTTTTACCAATCTGGCGATGTGGAACATTAAAACACATATTTTTCTTCATAAATTGAGTAATATATCTTTGTTTTTAAAAATTCAAATCACAACATATGCAAAAAAAATGTACATATTTATTTATCATATATATTCTATGATAATTCAAAACAATTTTTAAATTAAATAATAAAAAAGATGTTAGGTGAATCATAATTTAAAATATTCCAAATTTTGTTACTAAATTAATGATTTGTATACTTAGAAATAAAATCTTACTTTTTAAAATTCTGATTGGTTTACAATTTTTAAAAACTAATTAGTGATTTTCGTCCATAATTAATTAAAATGATTTTTTTTAGAAATTAATAATTATTTAAAAAATTGTATTAGTCTAATATTAAAATTATATTTTTATCTTTACTAAAAAAATAAATATATGCTTTAAGAACAATGGCATGACAATGTAAATTTTCATACTTTATAAATTTGGTTTTATATTTATACTTTTCGATTAATATAGTAGTATAAAAAATGCGTTATGTTATGTATAAAGATATTTGCGGTTGGCAAGAAACCACAACATATATCTTTTATCAAAAAAAGACAAAACAACAAAAAATCATGCTACGAGAAGCATTGTTGCTGTCAGTAATCAGCATTCACATGAATACTACGTTATTTCAACTTTCCGGCAAAAAGAATTCAAATGATATGTTTTCTCTCTAACTATAAACATATTTTACTTCGGCTGTGATTAAAACATACTAAAAGGTTGAAGAGATTTTAAAAAATAAAATTTCGTCATAGTTTTTATACATAAATGAAAAGGTTATACAGTTATACTGCTTTTACTGTTTTTATGGAGTTTTCAGATTAAACGAGCGACAGCCATTATTGTTTTTTTCTTTTCCTCAACCAGCCTTTATTGTTGATTGGCTAAATTTTGGTAGGTATCTTGGAAAAAAAATTCCAACCATTTTCTTTCCTTCTATTTATGACATCCAAAATCAAACTAATATTGAGTAGTAACTATTTTAATAGTACAGTACTAAAGAATAGATGGAAGTTTTGGAAGAATTTTATTTCTAATAGTCTTTTTTTTAAGCTGATTTATTTCTAATAGTTTTTAGTCCATAAGATTTTTTTTTTAAATTTTCATTTTTCCTTTACCTAAAAGGATTATCATAATCATTTTTCTATGAAAGTTCCCTTTTTTCCAGTATAGCTTCTCATTTATTGTAAGCCAATCCGGTGGAGAAACTTATGGAAAGTTATTTCTAAGCAAAACGTGTTTGATTATTAATGGTCAGCAATAGTATGACGAGTAGATGTTACTCTTTCATTGTAGTGTTTTGGACGTTGGAGGCAACCTAGTACTATTATTCTGATATATACTATATATAATTAGTTATATATCTTAATCCACATTAAGCAAGGGATTTGAATCATAAAAGTACTAACCAAGATACCGTTACTGAAACGGAGGAGAACGGTGAAGGTTATGGAGTAAGCGGCCAACTCGGTTGGGCCAAGATGGCCGATGAAAGCTTGAGTTACCAATTGAATTCCGAACGTAGAAAATCTCGTGAAGATCGCCGGCGCCGCCACAGCCCATAGCTTCTTTGATTCAATCCAAACCTTCTCCTTCATCCCCAAGTCATCCTCATTTCCGTTGTTCTCCGCCGTGTTTTTCAACAAAGCCTCGGTGAGCTCTTCTCCTCCGGACATCGTGGAGTCTTTGTTTTTTTTGTATCAAAGAAGGGTGTTGAATAATTTAGCAATGCACATAGTCTAAGACAGGAGAGTAGGAGGGAATAAATAGAAAAGAGTGAGAGAGAGGGGGAGGAAGAGTTTGTGTGTAATTAATGCTTGCGATCATTTTTTGGGACACATAGGCCTTGACGACGTGTTGCATCATATACCCATAAAAACAAGAATCAAGTCACGAGCACAATAAAGTGTTATCACTTTCTTTTTGCTAACAAGATTGAGAAATCTAAGCAATTACATTATTTTTAGTGAATTAAGATTGTCATATTCAATCTAAGAATTTCGAGAACCAAATGTTTTTTTTTTTTTTTAATTTTTTCTGTGAAGTATAATGAACATTCTATATCGTACATGTTAAAATTTGATTATTAAAGTATTCAAATCAATGCCATATGTATATATAAGGACTTGATTTTTGAGCATTTCGCTTTATACTCTACCATCACAAATGTATTAAGTCAAAGAGAAGCGGCAAATGTAATCAACCACCACACCACAATCTCCACAGCCACCAGTCGTCCAAATAGTCTCCCACTCTCATCGCCGTCAACATATTTTTTTGTTCCATTACCACCTATACGTCAGATATAAAAATAGCCTGATACAAAATCAAGTTATTTGTAATAATTAATTTTCTTACAAAGTTGTTATATAATTAATAATTAAATATTTATGATCCTAAATATTTTAAAAATAATAATAAATAACAACATTCTACTGGTGACAAAAAAAAAAAGAATAACAACATTCTACCAATGTTAAGTCATATGTTATTTTCATGGTGTAGATTGATGATTTATTACTATTGAAAACACATAAAATATGTGAAGTGACTTTAGTGCAGTGATCCAATGGTTGACAAAAAAAANAACAAAGCCTCCGTGAGCTCTTCTCCTCCGGACATCGTGGAGTCTTTGTTTTTTTTGTATCAAAGAAGGGTGTTGAATAATTTAGCAATGCACATAGTCTAAGACAGGAGAGTAGGAGGGAATAAATAGAAAAGAGTGAGAGAGAGGGGGAGGAAGAGTTTGTGTGTAATTAATGCTTGCGATCATTTTTTGGGACACATAGGCCTTGACGACGTGTTGCATCATATACCCATAAAAACAAGAATCAAGTCACGAGCACAATAAAGTGTTATCACTTTCTTTTTGCTAACAAGATTGAGAAATCTAAGCAATTACATTATTTTTAGTGAATTAAGATTGTCATATTCAATCTAAGAATTTCGAGAACCAAATGTTTTTTTTTTTTTTTAATTTTTTCTGTGAAGTATAATGAACATTCTATATCGTACATGTTAAAATTTGATTATTAAAGTATTCAAATCAATGCCATATGTATATATAAGGACTTGATTTTTGAGCATTTCGCTTTATACTCTACCATCACAAATGTATTAAGTCAAAGAGAAGCGGCAAATGTAATCAACCACCACACCACAATCTCCACAGCCACCAGTCGTCCAAATAGTCTCCCACTCTCATCGCCGTCAACATATTTTTTTGTTCCATTACCACCTATACGTCAGATATAAAAATAGCCTGATACAAAATCAAGTTATTTGTAATAATTAATTTTCTTACAAAGTTGTTATATAATTAATAATTAAATATTTATGATCCTAAATATTTTAAAAATAATAATAAATAACAACATTCTACTGGTGACAAAAAAAAAAAGAATAACAACATTCTACCAATGTTAAGTCATATGTTATTTTCATGGTGTAGATTGATGATTTATTACTATTGAAAACACATAAAATATGTGAAGTGACTTTAGTGCAGTGATCCAATGGTTGACAAAAAAAAACACATAAAATAGTTTTATTTGCGTTGAAACAAAATTTGGTGATATGTTGAGTATATAAAATCAAAAAAATTCTATCTCTTAATATATTTAGATGATGATCTTGCTAAATTTTAATATATAAAATCAATAATATATATATATATATATATTACTAGAATAATTTTTCAAATTTTGTTTATTTATTTTCTTTAAAATTCTATTGTAGTTTTGATTTACTAGAAATATAGGTTTAAATTTAATTCTGGAAAATTTTACATTTTACATTTAAAAGATTGTATTTTTTATTAAAAAGAGAAAATGGGTATTTTCCAAAGGATAACTCAAAATCAGGGTAGTTTTCAAAATGACATTTTTAAAAATGCCTTTTTAAAAAGCCTTATCAAAAATGCTTTTAAAATTTTGAAATATACTCAAATAAGTGTGTAACCTTATAAAAGTATATGAAACCTATTTTTATATGTGTATAAAATTTTATAAATATCGTATAATTTTTTTATAAGAACCTTGTAAAACCTTTTAACATATATTGTAAAACCTTACAAACACTTGGATCGAGTTTCTAGATATCATTTTTCATCAAGTATTACCTTCTAAACTTTACAAAACTTTATAATTTTCACATTTAATAAGTGATATTTTCAAAGAATGGATAACTAAGGGGGTATATTCAAAATATAATTTTGGAAGATTTTGGAGGATTTATGAACTTTTGGATTTTAGGAGATTTTCAGTGAGTTTTTAAGGTAATTTGGTGGATTTGTTATTACTTTCCATTTTTGAAAAAAAAAATAATTTGTGATTTGATGAGATTTGGTGAGACTTTAATTGGGGCTTTAAGAAGATTCTGAAGTCCATAAACGAGATTGTGGCTCAGAAAATATAACTCCATATCAGAGTATTACTCACCGTGAATTACAAAGTGGTGAATGAATTTGGTCACATTACTCTGTTTTCTCACACCAAAATAGAGCAACACTCCACCGTGAATGAATTTGGCCACAATCACTATTACCTCTGTAATCGAGAGAGAAGAACAGTGGATTGAGATAATATCATAGCCAATTAGTTACCAGCACTAATTGAACAGAGAAAGGTACAAAGTACTATTACCTCAGAGGTTGAGATATATAAGATAGAAAGAGAGTCCAGAATTTGTTTTTATAACAAAATCGTATTTTTTTTTTTAACCAATCCTTCAAAACCATTCTCGAAGGTGGGATTGTTTTAATAGGATTTTCCTTACAAAAATGTATCTAAAGTCTCTCACAATCACTATTATGTTTTAAAAAAAAAAAAAGGAATTTGGTTTTGAATAAAAGTGGATTTGTTATGATTTTTGCAAATTGTTGATTAAATAACAGTGGATTGTGAGTGATTTTTAACAAATTTTATTTTCAATAACAGTGGATTTGAGATGTGATTTTAAAATCACTAGTTGAATAACAGTGAATTTTAAAAAAACATCACAAATCTTCCAAAATCCTGTTTTGAATACACCCCCCCCCCCCC
>NC_025698.1:18329128-18343566 GCF_000633955.1 Camelina sativa | reverse complement strand
AAAGAGCACACAAAAATGGGAATTGTCTCAAAAAATATCTATATATTAACATACTCCCTCTATGTAATAATATATGATATTTAAGATAATTTATTTTGTTTTAGTTATATAATGTTTTCAACTTTCAATGTAAAATTAATTAGTTTTTAATTGGTAATTTATTTGGACCATTCATATTTTTTTAGATTGTTTTAGTATTTGTTGAATTGTGTTTAGATAAATAATAAATGATGTTTTAGTGTGGAGTGTAAAAGGTATATTGTGTACGAAATGTAAAAGGGAATATACTTAATTAGTTTGTCACCAAAAGTTAAAAGATTTTGATTGACATTTCAATTCATAAAGGCGACGGAGGAGAGTTGAGACAACTCTCAACGTTACAATCAAAGTTCTCTTTACATATCTATATATAGTATGATTTTTCTTCTTGATATAACCCCTAATCACAAAGACATCATCACATGACTTGAGTTTGTTTTACAATATATATGGAAATAGAGATTAAAAAGTCGATTACAAACTCAAATTTTTACTTCAATTTTCACGATTATTCTTTTCGTTAAGTTTGGTTTTGACTTCTGGATTCTGGTTCAACCCAACGGTTCAAACGTTTCAACGACGAAGACACCTGCAGTGTATTTAAGAAGAATAAGCCAAATATACAAATCAATTATTTTCTTATAACAAAAAAAGCTTAGAATTCGGAGTAATATTCAGTTTATACCTGTTGATCCCAGTTTGTTCTCATAGTCATTATGGTAAGCACACAAGTTTGAACGAAGATTCCAAATATCATTCCTAACCACACGCCCTAAAATTTAAGAAAAAAAACACTATATATATTACCTAGTATATTATCACTAAATGTATATTATTTCTTGCGACAGTAAACAACTATAAACAACTTTAAAAATTTTAAAAAGACTGATAAAAAGTGAACTTACTTTGACTTGCAAACCGACAACATAGCCAAGAAAAACACCGGAAGGGATTCCAACAAAGTAATAGCAAGCAAGGTTAACGTACGTGACATATTTTTGCCATCCTGCTCCAACAGCAACTCCTACAACCAGTAATAATCAGTTCACATGTAATGAAGGGTTATAAGCAAATTTAGTTTGTCGTGTAACGATATTAATATAGCTACATTCTGGATTAAAATTTCAGATAATGATAAATTGTTAACTCACTATACGTGAGAGTGACTGAATACCTAAAATACCAGTTTCATGCATGAATTAGTGTGCTCACTAAAAAACGAATCCTTATAATGTTTCATTGATTGAATGTATCATGTTAAACGTTATAGGAAGATCAATGTACCAGAGAGAACCGGTTGCACACTGTTCAAGAGAATGGAGAAGGCCAAGAGTGGAGAAAGATCGGCTACTTGTGTGGCAACAGCTTCACTTTTTGTAAAAATGTATGAAACCCTTCCTCTTAAAAACAGGAAGACAAAGAAGAAGATGATTCCTATTGAAAGTGATGTCAAAACCACTATCACTGTCGCAAATTTGGCCCCTTTAGAGTTTCCACTCCCGATCTCATTTGATACTCTTACACTATTGCAACCATTATAAAATAAAATAGAAAGTAAGAGGAAGAGAATAAGATGTTTAAATGAAACTTGAATAATCTAATATTTAGGATGATTTAAGATCAGGAAGAATATAATCAAATCATTGACCAAAAAAAAAAAAAAAGAAGAAGAATATAATCAAATATATCACTCAAAAATTATAGTCAGCCTCTACATCCTATGATATAATATGTAATATATTATATTTATGTACCTTGCTGCTGCCATGAAGCCGAAGGCTACCATCATCTCTAGTGCATTTATATTGATGCTGCGAACAAAACAAAACCAAAAAAAAATTGAAAAACATAATATTGAATCTCAATAACAATAAATTTTCATTTGATTCTATTATCCTAGAATCATATATATGATTACATACATGTGTGAAACTAAGAGTATAAATAACAACAAAAACATCCAACAAATTTTTACCTAGCAGTGTACTTAAAAAAAGAAGGTTTAAGTAAATTGGCGTATAACTTCAAAAAAAAAACATTTGATGAGCGTAAAAGAGACCGATGGACACATTGGAAATTGAATACATTGAGTTACAAAAACTAAAATTTGAATTGTAATAATAAATCATTCCACAAATTTCATCAGATTTTAATTTCAACTAAAAAGCTACAATAGTACACAAAGTTACATTCATACCAAAAGAATTCATTCGTTCTTTAACTAAGTTTCTTGTGGGTAATATTATTGTAGAGTAGCATAATTATATAACCAATCGAATCATGGGCAATTAATTGCAAAAGCATTCTGCCATTCCACAGTTGCCAATAAGCTAGAGAGTAAAATTAGTACGATTAGTAACCTAGACCTATCATTTCCACTGGCATCAGTGTATATAATGTATGTATTAGAATTCAGATCAATAATCTAAAGATAAATGTACAAACGTATGAATATAACTTCAAAGACAAGAGACATAAAACTGAAAAATATAGTTTACCAGATTGCAAGTGCGTTAAGAGCAACTTCAGCATTTCTTAAATTTCCAGTGAGCAGAATCAAGATCGAGTTGTACCATATCTCCAAGCTGCCGAAAATTAATATCATAAAGGACTTGCTATTATGTATTAATAGGAGTAGTATTATGTCACGAATATGCAATACTAATTTCTCTATAACGTATATTTTAAAATTTTCAATCTTGTTTACATATATATGATGCATAAATATTTATCTCTTATTTCAACCAACGTGACAGTATTATTAGATTACGAAGGTATTTGTATAATTGTATGACTAATATATATTTACGTAGATGCTGGTTTGACGAGACATGTGTTGATACTTTTAGGAGTTGACACAATATAAACTTGAGAAGACTAGAAAATCATACCAAGCCATTCCACCGGAAGATAGGGATAGTTTGAAAACGGGCAAAAGATCCTTGAAAGCCAACCAAGAGAATCCTCTCCACGTGTCCTTACACCCACCGCACGTGACAAACAAGAGTTGCGCAATGTTAGGCAACCAGTGCGCTACGAGAGACGAGGTCATGGCACCAGCGATCCCGAAATCATAATGAACCACTAGGAGCTACGACAAGAAGACATGGACCCCTAATGAGACAGCAGCCACGTAGGCGATGATCTTGTTCTTGCTCTGAGCTTGGAGGAACATTTGGCAAGTGAAGGAAGGCACGAAAGAGATGTTGATGCCTATGACCCATAGAGCTATTTTCCGAGCCACACGAACAAGGCGTTCCTCTTGACCTAGGGCCAAGAGGATTGGGCCCGAAAAGATGTAGATGGGCATGAGGCAAATGGTACAGCCTATGAGGACGATCCATGATCGCTGGAGGTAAATCCCAAGCATATGAAATTGTTTTGCTCCGTAGGCTTGACCACATAGTGTTTCTAGTGCACTAGCCATGCCTAACTGCATATATTGTCATTGTCACCATAAAAAAAAAACTATTTCATGGTGAATGACACTCATAATGTGATAATGAACCCAATTCAGTACACATGTATATTACTAATAATTATAAAACAGGTTTAATAAACGCATATAATATGTCCATTTTAGAAAAGTAGAAAGCATAACAATTACCCTTTAAAAGTTTTAAAAGTCTAATAATTAAAATCATAAGCACTATTTCATACCATAAGTTAGGAATCTCACACAGACGAAAAATAAAAAAAGATCGGCATTGGCAGGTGACCATTGGACATTAGTGGCCAATGAATCTTGTCACTTCTTGATAATGTTGTCTTTGCTACACTACGGATCGGAGCACAAATGAAAAAAAAAATATTTCGTCATAATTTATATTAATCTTCTGACCATTCTTTATTTTGCGTCATGTTTTAGCAATATACCCTTTAACAAAAAACAATTGATGTAATAATCAAAACTAATGGAGTTCAAATTCGTTAAGACTTGTCTATATATGTGTAAAGCAAAAAGGGTAACGACATTAACACTTACACTACAAGAAAACACCCTTTTTGCAAGGACGAGTTGTAATGGATTAAAAACTTCGCAAATTTGCGATAGATTTGCGAAGAATCTGCAAAAAATAAAAAACCACTATCAAATCCCTCACAAATTTGCGAGGAAGACAGTCGTTGCAAATCCGCTGCTCAGTTGCGAGGGATTTACGACAAATTCGCAGGGAAGGTCACCTCCCTCGCAAATAAATCGCAATATTGCGACGATTTTGCGAAAACATAATCCATAGCAAAATTGCTATGGACTTGCGAGTGAATTGCAAAAACCATAGCAAATTCATTGCTAAATTAGGAAATTATTTTTTTATAAATATTACAAAACTTAATATAATTATTCTGAAATACATTTCAATGTGTTCATAAGGTGAATTATTCTGAACTACATTACTAATACATTACTATTAATAATTAAAAAGATGATAGAAAAGAGTATGATGAGACATTGGACCTTATGATACTTGAAAGTTAATTTTACTAACTTTTAAAATTATTTTGATGGTTTTTATAAATAAGATATTCAAAGTTTGTTGTTAAAAAAAAATATTCAAAGTTTGCGACAAATTTGCAACAGATTTGCTAGATATATAGCAAATTCTTCGCTAATCCATCGCAAAACACACTAATTGTAGCTATTCCCTCGCAAGTGACAACTTCAAACCCTAACCCCTAAACCCTAAACCCTAAACCCTAAAGACTAATAACACTACTATTAATGATTAAAAAGATGAATCCAAGACTTATAATCATAGATAGGGCAGTACAACACAAAATTGTTGGAGAATTGGAAAATTTTGGAATATTTGGCTCAATGTAATGAACATGTATATGATATAGTGTAGAAGATAGTTAATGATTAGAGGAAGATGCAAAATTGGACAATTTTGAAAAGTTTGATGATAGAGAAGAGTATGATGAGCCTATTGGACCTTATAATATACTTGCAAGTTCATTTGACTAAATTTTTAAAATTATTTTGATGGTTTTTGTAAATTAGATATTCAAAGTTTGCGACAAATTTGCGTTCGCTAGATGCATAGCAAATTCGTCGCAAATCCATTGCAAATCACTCAAACCATAGCAATGCCCTCGCAAATGACACTTTAAACCCTTATGACTAATTACAATACTTTTAATGATTAAAAAGATGAATCCAAGATTTATAATCAAAGATAGGGCACAAATGCCAATTTCAAAACCTAAACCCTAAATTAGTCGCAAATCCATCGCAAATTTCTCAAATCATAGCAATTCCCTCGCAAATGATACTTTAAACCCTTGAACCTTAACCCTAAAGACTAATTACATTATTATAAATGATTAAAAGGATGAATCCAAGGTTTATAATCAAAGATAGGGTACAAATGCCAATTTCAAAACTTAAACCCAAAAGACTTTGCGAGGGATTTGCTACGGTCTCTCGCAATTCTCTCGTAAAGTATGGAAATATTAATAACATATTTTTATATGGTTGCTAGGGATTTGCGAGGGACCATAACTAATCCTTAGCAATATTTGCGAGGGATTTGCGATGTAGTGTTTTTCTATATAAATTGAAAACCTAGTTTGAGCGTAGCTCAAACCTCGACTAATCCGCAGCCAAAAAAAAACCCTAGTTCCCTAATCCTTCTCTTCTCCGATTTCTTCTCTCTTCTCAGATCTCTTTTGTCTTTTCCGGTGAGTCTCATCCTCTTCTCTCAGGTCTGGTGAACCCTTCTCGAACCCTAACTCCTCTTCTTCTCTCTTGTCCGATTAATCTCCGACTCGATCTCTTCTTTCTTTGCCGGTAAGTCTCCTCCTCTCCCCTTCTATCTCTTTGTAGTTAGAATGTTTTCTTAGATTTGGGTTTTAATTCGAATTTAGGGTTTCAAAATTGGGGAATCAATTTGGGGTTTAGGGTTATGATTCAATTAGGGTTTTAATTTGATTTTAGGGTTTTGAATTTGGGAATTCGATTTGGGTTTAGGCTATGATTCGATTTGGGTTTTAATTCGATTTTAGGGTTTCGAATTTGGGGATTCAATTTTGGGTTCAGGGTTTTCATTTTGGGGATTTAATTTTGGGTTTAGGGTTTCGATTTTGGGGACTTAATTCTGGGGTTAGGGTTTCGATTTGATTTTAGGGGTTTTAATTTTTGTTTTTAATTTTGGATAATTTTAGGGTTCTAATTATTTTTACATGTTCTCCTTCTCTTCTCAGATGTCTTCTCGAGACCAAAACGAATCCGTCAACCAAAACCATTACACAAGGTTCATATCTTCACAAGGATTATCTCCTCCCATCCCTGCTCGAGGGGTACGCTCTACTGGCTCTGCTCAAAAGCTACATTCTACCGCCTCTTTTCAAGGTACCTCACCGGTGCGAAATGATCTTCCTCCGGTGCAAAATGATCTTCCTCCTCAGCAATCAACTTCGCGTGTCAATGGTGTAACTGCCTCTCAAACTTTTTTCACTTTGGAAGAGTTACTTGCAAGTCCTGGGCATGTTGCCTTACCAAAACTGGATCCTAAGCGACCTCCGGGTACTCTCTGGTAAGAATGTTATGTATCTAACCTATAGTTTATATTTATGTTTTGTATTTTCAATGATCCTCATTCCTTTTATCTTATGTTTTGTAGGTTTGACCAGGATTCTTTGGTTGCTGCTACTGTCCGGACCATTTTTGAAAGAGATTTCAAAACAGCTCATGCCAATTGGACCCAAACACCAGGTCCGGTTGTAAATCGGTGGTTTGAAACTTTTGCGGTAAGTTACAGATTTGTTGATGTGTTTAAATTACAGATTTTGTGTGTTTATCACTTGATTCTGGTTCTGATTCTGATTATGATTCATGTTATGTCTTTACAAGCAAACATATAACTGGGATGCGTCCATCAATGGAAGAGTTAGAGATGAGTTTGATCCTACCGTATGGGATGGCTTGGTCAAGTTTTGGTGTGAACCAAAATCAGAAGCAAAGAGTATCAATAGCCGTAATGCTCGCTATAGTGATCCTAATGGCACCAGAATATATAAGCATTGTTCTGGTCAAACCTCTT
Source organism: Camelina sativa (assembly GCF_000633955.1). Lineage (NCBI taxonomy): Eukaryota > Viridiplantae > Streptophyta > Magnoliopsida > Brassicales > Brassicaceae > Camelina > Camelina sativa. The sequence continues at coordinate 18,336,484 of NC_025698.1, read as the reverse complement.
TTAAAGCCCGAGCACGAAAGCTTGTAAGTATCTCTGTTTAACACAAGTTCATTAATCATATCATATCTCTGTTTAGCACAAGTTCATTAATAATATCATATCTACAATATAGTAATATAGTTGTTTCATTTCTCTGTTTTTAGTCTGAGAGGACTGGTGAGCCACTACCTGATTTCCTGCGAGTCCTAGAAGACATTCATAGGAAACCTGATGGGTCGTTTGTTGATGGACTGTTTGAGAAGGTGTACAATGAAGTATCATCAAAGATAGCTGAAGCTGAGTCTGAGCTATTATCAGCGGATAACATGGAGAGTAGTGCTTCCGGCGGGTTATCAGTAACTGTAAAGAACCAAATTTATGCCAAGGTAAAACATGCTTCATTGTTTATGTTAATGTTTGTGTTTGTGTAAACTATGTGTGTAAACACTTATGGTGTGTACATGTTTTGTTGGCAGGTTGCTCCGAAGAAAAAGAACCGGATATATGGGGTTGGTAACATGCAAGCAGAAGCATCTTCAGCTCAGATTGGTCAACCGCCTCCTCCTTCTGAAGATCCACTTGTTCTAGCTGCGAAGCTTGCTGCTGCCGAAGCTGTTCTTGCAATTCATGCAACTCAACTACAGGCCAATGCAGAGAAGATGCAAGAAAATGCTCTGAAGATGCAAGAAAATTCAGAGAAGATGCATAGTTATGATGCATACCTCGATTATCTTGCAGAGAAAGATCCAGACTTTGTTGCTAGATTTCCCCGAGAAGATTCGGCGACTAGACCTGCGACCGGAGATGCAACCGCCGGACAGTAAACACTGATGAATGCTCTTTTATCCTTTGAACCTCTCATATGTAATGTTTTGTGTAGAACAAANTATAAGCATTGTTCTGGTCAAACCTCTTTTAAAGCCCGAGCACGAAAGCTTGTAAGTATCTCTGTTTAACACAAGTTCATTAATCATATCATATCTCTGTTTAGCACAAGTTCATTAATAATATCATATCTACAATATAGTAATATAGTTGTTTCATTTCTCTGTTTTTAGTCTGAGAGGACTGGTGAGCCACTACCTGATTTCCTGCGAGTCCTAGAAGACATTCATAGGAAACCTGATGGGTCGTTTGTTGATGGACTGTTTGAGAAGGTGTACAATGAAGTATCATCAAAGATAGCTGAAGCTGAGTCTGAGCTATTATCAGCGGATAACATGGAGAGTAGTGCTTCCGGCGGGTTATCAGTAACTGTAAAGAACCAAATTTATGCCAAGGTAAAACATGCTTCATTGTTTATGTTAATGTTTGTGTTTGTGTAAACTATGTGTGTAAACACTTATGGTGTGTATATGTTTTGTTGGCAGGTTGCTCCGAAGAAAAAGAACCGGATATATGGGGTTGGTAACATGCAAGCAGAAGCATCTTCAGCTCAGATTGGTCAACCGCCTCCTCCTTCTGAAGATCCACTTGTTCTAGCTGCGAAGCTTGCTGCTGCCGAAGCTGTTCTTGCAACTCAGGCAACTCAACTACAGGCCAATGCAGAGAAGATGCAAGAAAATGCTCTGAAGATGCAAGAAAATTCAGAGAAGATGCATAGTTATGATGCATACCTCGATTATCTTGCAGAGAAAGATCTAGACTTTGCTGCTAGATTTCCCCGAGAAGATTCGGCGACTAGACCTGCGACCGGAGATGCAACCGCCGGACAGTAAACACTGATGAATGCTCTTTTATCCTTTGAACCTCTCATATGTAATGTTTTGTGTAGAACAAAATCGGTTATTATGTTTTGTTAACTTATTTTGTAAACTTAGTACTTCTAATTACAGCTTTAATTTGCATAAGTTTTCAAGGTTTGATTTTAATTACAAGTTTAATTTTAATTACAGGTTTAATTTTAATTAAGCTTACCAAAATGAAAATTTTTAATTTTTTTTATACCGTTATTAGAATTTGCGATGGAAATATTAATTGCAAAAGCATCGCAAATTTGCGAGGGATTTACTAGATACAAAAGTTGCTAGGATATTGCTAGACAAAAAAGTTCCTCGCAATATGCGTGGAATTTGCGAGGAAAAATTATTCCTCGCAAAATTTGCGAAGGATTTGCAACGTTGACCAATTTGCGAGAAACTGACGTTCCTTGCAAATCTCTCGCTTTTGTCGATTTGCGAAGGATTCGCGATATATATGTCCATCGCAAAAGGCATGTTTTCTTGCAGTGTTAACGACAAGTACGACCAACAATTTCTTCCAAACCCGTCTACATACAATCTATAATGTAAAGATATGACATATTTTTATTTCATAAGGCCAAAGAAAGAGTTGTATGGTTGTGAATTTATGACTGGTTAAAGAAGAAACCAAAACAATCTCCGACAAGAAGTCTATCTAAGCATTCACGTCACCATATATGTCATTCAAATTACTCCAAACATATATATCATTCAAACTACTCCAAACACCCTAACATAGATACTCTAGTCTTTATTACGAACAAAAAAAATATTCTTTCTTTTTAGTGAAGTATTAGTGGAAGAATAAGTGATACTACTATTGTTGTATTATTCTCGTTAATTAATAGTGCGCATATAGTACTAACCAAGATACCATTACTGAAACGGAGGAGAACGGTGAGGGTGATGGAGTAAGCGGCCAACTCGGTTGAGCCACGGTGGCCAATGAAAGCTTGAGTTATCAAAGATAGTCCTGACGTAGAGAATCTCGTGAAGATCGCTGGCCCAGCCACAACCCATAGCTTCTTAGATTCCCTCCAAACCTTCTCTCTCATCCCAAACTCATCCTCTTCTCTGCCGCTCTCCGTGGACTTTTGCAGTAGGGTCTCCGTCACTTCTCCTCCCATGGCTTACAAGAGAGTGAAGAGAGAGAGAGCATATAAGGCAAGGGAATTAAGAAGAGAGAGGAGAGAGTTTTGTTTGGTGGGTCGTTTTTGTTTATTAACGGAGGAGGTTAAAAGCCTCCCTATACATCTTTTTTAAGATTCTTTGCTAAATTGGTTATTTAACAAAAAAATACTTTTCCATGCATTTTCGTATACATGGTTCAAAACTAGTTTAATAATTTATTGGTTATGTGAAAAGAAATAAGAGAATTTTATAAAAACTGTCATGTACAAACATTTTGGTCAATGCAATTTTTCTCTTTTTTTTTGGAAAAATGATTGGCACCTAGACAGAGTATGTTCCAACACATCATCACACATGCAAATTATATTAATGTCTTGTAAACTACATGAACTATTGATTATACATATGGACATGTATAAACTAATGACGGTTATGTGTTGAACACCATAACCATAAATTCCGGTACCGCTCCAATGTACGGCTCGACGGAATCTAGTACCGTCGATTAATCCCGTTTAAGACCCGATTAAAATTTTGACCCGCTAATCAAACCGTTTTTTTTTGGCCAAACCCGATTTATATCGCAAACCCGATTATGATATTAACCAGACAAAACCTACCTCACCAAGTAAAACTCGAGAAACAAAAACACATTTTATTATCGAATCTATGTGTTCTTATCTCTAAAGAGAGTACGAGGAAGAAGCGACATGGTTTAGAATAGAGGATTTGTGTAGGTGAGGGGATTTGGTGAAAGAAAATCTAACTACGAATCCAGCAAATTTTGGAGCTTGTAACAGGTTTGGTCATACTTGAATTTCTCGAAATTGACAAAATAGATCTATGAGATGAAATTGGCAATATAGATCTATGATATTGTGGTTATTTCGGTTTGAAACGTAGATTAGGGAATAGATGCATATAAGTTGTTTGATGTAATAGATGTTTGTGTGAATTTGCTAAGATGGATTTAAGCACGGGTTCATCTAGCATGAGTAGATCTTCTGGAGTTATGAAGAAGTGTGATTGTGGATTCCCAGCAAAGATATTTACATTAGAGATTGAAACTAATCATGGTAGAAATTTTTTTCCAATGTACAAGGTATGTTTGTTGTGTGTGTTGTTTATTTGTAAATCTGGTTAAAATTGGCAACTTTTGAGTGTTTTAAATGGTTGTAGGATGGTGGAACTGAGCACTGCAAGTACTTTAAGTGGTTTGATAAAGAAGAGGTGAGTGGGTGGCCGCGAAACGCCTTGATCCAAGCTGTAGCCGAAAATCGTGAGAAGGTTAAATTGATAGATCACCTCCAAAAGACAATTATGGAATTGCGGAGTGATTTGGAGAAGCATGTTGAAGATGCTGAAAAAGTAATGTTTAAGCATCGATTAATCATCACTGGGTTATCCGGATTGCTTGTATGTGCTGTTGGAACCATTGTGTGTTTGCGTTAAACCCAATTGTCGTATGTGGGTGTGTTGTCGGTTGTTTGTTTCTTGTAAAACTAATTGTCAGTAAGGATTAATTATGGATTTCTTCTTCTGAGTTGTGAGTAACAAACCACATCAAACAAATAAGTCCATCAAACAGATTAATCCAAAACGAGTTTGCTTAAACACATCCGAAAATATTTTGTCTTGAACTACAAAACCCTATAAACCCCGATACGAGTTTCTCTTTGTCACAAATCCATCAAAAAGAGACAAAAAACCAAGTGACAAGAATAAAGTTTACTCGCATACCCATCTAAAAAGGGCTAAAACATTGTTTTCATTACCAAACCACATCAATGTTGAGTAGTTTATCCAAAGAGTAACCTTTGGATCCTTTGGCTTCCTTGTGGTGCAGTTGATGAAACATTTTGGACTTCAACTTCACATTGGGCTGAGGTCCCAGCTTCCTCTTGACCTTCTAGTGCAGCTTCTGATATAAGATTGGAATCACTCCAACTTAAGATCACACAAGGATCAAGAGATCCCAAGCTTATCTTGCGGAAGGTGGAATTCACGAGCTGGCTCTGAAGCACTCTCTCGTGAATCAAGGGGTGGTACGATGGATAGATGGGTGATTGACATGCTCAATCGGTGAGATAATCGACTCGTTCGATCAATGAACGAATGAAGGATGTTGAATCACTCAACAAACTTAATCTGCAGGATTCTGAAGCGCTAAGTGAATCACTCACAAAGAACTAAAGAACAAAGCAATACAAAGACTCAAACTTTGTAAAGAAGAAAACATTTCTATTACTTTAAAATGATCAAGGGTCCTTTACAATGAACAAACAAATGAGCATATATAGGCTCAGCTACACGTTCTAGTGTTCTAAAACAAGAAACAAATCACAACAATTAATGGAAATATGGCGTTGGACTATTAAGTGTAGAATCGGTCCAAATAAGGCGAGTGAGGTGTGCCTTGTATCTCGTTAACTTGGGGAGGAAGTGGTGACGGCTTGGAAGCTTCTTGAATACTTGTGGAAACTCGAATATGCACAAGAATATAATAGGAAGTAGTCGTTGTGCATTGATGACAATTGGGTCCGAAAAAGGCAAGTAATAAGATTGAATCCGCCTGATCCAATGGCTATTATTGCTTGTGAATATCCTCCAAATATTCACTGGTGGCTGTAGAGGTACTCCTGGTTTCCATATGTAGCTTTGGGACACGTCCAAGTGAAGGTAAATGAAAGTTTCCTTATCTAGCTTCAATTAGATCAATGGACATGATTCATAGGGTGGTTTGGACTTGGGTCTTCTCTTGGGTTGTTCTCCATGGGCTTGGGACTTGTGGTGAATCAAATTGGTGTATGGGCTTCCTCTAGGGCTGGTCCAAGTGTCAAAAGGCCGAAACTCTTCATAGCTTGCAATGATGTCTGATTCATTTGCGAGTAGTTCAAGTCCATCAGCGAGTAGTTCATCATGTCTGTGAGCGAGTAGTTCAGCAGGTCCAGTGAATAGTCCAACAAGTACTTCAGCGATGACTTCTTGTGTCATCTTTGAATCAGATGAATGGTAAGTGATTCCTTGATGACTTGGTGTTGCCTCATTAAAAACCTTTCTAGATAAACCCAGTGGGAAAAACCCTAGACAAGGGAAAAAGAGTACAACAGTCATATCCCAACAATGAGATAACTTGACTTGCTGATGCTTGATCCCTCTTGAACCATTGGACTCCTTGGGGTTAATTTGATGATGAATAATTAACCCTTCTCTTTGTGCTTGATCGGAACTCCATTTGGGAAAAGATTATCCAAGATGCTCTTCTTGGACCGGTTTTGTGTGTGGCCTGGTTGGTTCGTCATGCTCCCGGTTTGGTTTAGATCTGATGTCCGCATCATACCCTCTCCCTTGAAAAAGTTTCGTCCTCGAAACTGTACAATCTGCACCAAGAAAAGCAAGTTAGCTTTCATTCGATTTTGGGAGTTTAGGGTCTTACCTCGGTATGGTTTTGGTTTGATGATGCGTGGCGCATCAAGTTGCTCTCCTCTGAGCAAGAAAGATAGGATCACGCCTCTGTTTTGATCCGGTATCATGGTTGATGGTGTAGCATCCTTAGCTCCTCCTTGGATCTGAGCTTGAGCTTTGAGATCCGGTGGTTCCTCTTTAATTAAGCAAGATTTTGGGACTCTTCTAGTCTCCTTAAGGAATGGTGTGAACGTCGGGACTCTTCTAGTCTCCTTAAGGAATGGTGTGACCGCAAATGGTGCTGATTTACCCCGGTTTTGATTTGGAATATTCATGGGTCTCTTCATCCCCGATAAATTGCCTTTATGATCCTCTCTTGTACCTGCAATGTTGTTGACACTTTTGGCGAAGAACAAGTGCATTATTACAGCCATGGGATCAATACAAATATGTAAAATATTTTTGGTTTGAACCATTTCTTTTCTACAAAGTATGGCACTAAGTATATCACAAAGTAAATCAACTATTCGATATGTATTAATAAAAGAAACTGGTTCAATAGGTTTATTTAAAGAACCTACATTTTTCTCACACTCTTTAGATTTTGATAAGTTTATAATGACATCATTCAAATGATTAGAAATAAATTGAAATAATGGGTTACTTACTTGACATAGTTCAACGATGAGTGTATCATTCAAAATCAACAAGGTTGGTTGATTTAATGTTTGATATGGTGGTTCTTCTTGCAGCAAGATGTCAGTGTTAATCTCATCTTCTTTAGTGGCTTGTAACCACGTTTTTAACTCTTGGTTTGGTTGCATGTTATCACACCTTGCTAACCTTTCTGTTTGCTCCACATTTAAGATCCTTTTGGATGTGGTCTCTCGCTCGCCACTATACATGTCTATGGTACCTGTATCTTTCTTGACACTTAAGGATAAAATCAAGTGAATTATACTTGAAGTTGAATCATTTAAAACAAAGTGTTTGAAGCTACGACCAATTGTTAAATTATTCCAATATCGAACAAGATCATATGTTTTACTTACTAGAGTACCATGTAAAGTGCTTGACATCAAATCTCCCCCCCCCCCCC
>NC_025698.1:18280293-18328677 GCF_000633955.1 Camelina sativa | reverse complement strand
GTGTAGATGTTGTTTCCAACAGTTCTGCCTTAAGACTTGTGTCAACATCATCTACCTTTGAAGTTAATACCTTGTAGTCTACCTCTTTAGATATGTCATCCATGCTATGAAATTTACCTGCATCAATAACTTTTGGCAAAGGCAAGCACATTAATCTAGAATTGGGAATTTCTAAACTTGATGTTGATAAACTGTCGTTTGAACTAGATGCATTCAGTTTTAATTCTAGCAATGTGACATCTTCTACTTGTCTTTCAGGACATGTTGCAGCAAAATGACCTCTCTTATGACATCTATAACATGTCGATTAATTTGACTTTGAAGAATTAGAGGACTTACCTCTCTCGGGTTTGTCTTGCGGTTCTAGCGAAGGTGTGGGATCCGATTTTCCTTTTGCACATGTACCTTTCTCATACCTTTTGGATGACAACAAGTGCATCATGTGGTCAAATTGTTGATAAAAATTAAGCTCAGTATTCTTGCCACTTACCTTGGCAGAATTTTGATTAGAACTGACACATTGATGTATAGTTTTCTCTTGCATTGATTCCTTTGAAGGGTAAGTGTTTTGACTAGGCTGGGACAGCATTTGAGGTGAATATATCTTCCTCATAAGCAACTTTAGTTGTCCCCACGTTTTGAGTGACCTTCGTCTAACTTTTTTTTCTTGGTTCCACCAAAGACTTGCGTTTCCCACGAGTTGTTCAAGACAGTATTCGAGCTTTTCTTCTTTGGGAATGGCATAGTACTTAAAGTACATGTCTATGTTATGTTCCCACTGTGGATAATCTCTTTTGTGTCCTGCAAACTCAAAACTTTCAGCTCCAAAATATTTATAACTATTGTTTAGAGATAACCTGAAATTTGTCTTGTAGGTCTGGTTGGGATTAGATAGCAATGGGTCTTTGCTAGTGCCATGTTTGAGCTCGCCTCCTCTTATCTTACTGGCCCTTGCGTCTCTCTCCCATAGGGGATCACGTCTACCACTTGGAGGTGGTTTAGGTCGAATTGATGCTCCTTGAGTCACTTCATGTACCACTTGTGGCTTTGTGCGACATAACTTGTCTCTCGGTTTTGCTTGTAGTGAGGTTGTAGGCACTTGGTGTGAGAAGATGTGATGGTTGGACTTCTCTTCCTGCCTATGAGAACATCGATAATCGTAGCCATTCATTGCTCCTTTTTCATACTCCGTGTTCCCTCTCCACTTTAGGTAATTACCTTTTCCTGCAAAATACATATATTGGGTTAATGGAGTTTTTGAACCATGACTACAAAAATCATCATTAAATTTAATCCATGGTTTAGAGTAGCCTTTATTGGTGTTGTATGAGTCGGGTGGTTCTGGGTCTGGTGCTTCACGATCTGGTTCATCACTTGAATCAAAAGCTGAACTACCATCTCGTTGCCACGAGATAGCTTCATAGTTGTCTTTCTCATCCGACGTGACTTGATAAGGCTCTTCTCTCTGGATTTCTTTATCCGAATCAAAATCAATGGACTCCATGAATGCTCTTGTCTTTGTTATAGAGGAATCTCGCATAAGCAAAAGAAAGAGGTATCAAAAAGTAAATCAAACAAAAAATAATAATAATAAAGAAACGATTAAATATAAAATAGAAATGCATTTTTTTTTATATAACAAATCCGAAAATTTCAATAACAAAATAAATCAATTTTTATTTTTCTTTCTGGTTTTATAAAGTTTCAAAAATTATTTAAAATAACAAAAAAATGTGATTTTGTTATGGTTTTTTTTTAAATAATAAATACGGAAATAAATAATAAACTAAAGCAAATAATAATTATTGTGTTTTTTTTTTGACACTGAAACTAATAAACAAGAACAAAACAGGAAACAAAAAAATTATTTGGTTTTAGATTTTATAGAAAATTAAATAACAAAAATTGAAAAAGATATAGGTTGAAGAGATACAACTTTGGGGATAGGAGCTTTTGAAGCTCTGATACCAGATGATATAAGATTGGAATCACTCCAACTTAAGATCACACAAGGATCAAGAGATTCCAAGCTTATCTTGCGGAAGGTGGAATTCACGAGCTGGCTCTGAAGCACTCTCTCGTGAATCAAGGGGTAGTACGATGGATAGATGGGTGATTGACTCGCTCAATCGGTGGAATAATCGACTCGCTCGATCAATGAACGAATGAAGGATGTTAGATCACTCAACAAACTTAATCTGCAGGATTCTGAAGCGCTAAGTGAATCACTCACAAAGAACTAAAGAACAAAGCAATACAAAGACTCAAACTTTGTAAAGAAGAAAACGTTTCTCTTACTTTAAAATGATCAAGGGTCCTTTACAATGAACAAACTAATGAGCATATATATTTTCAGCTACACGTTCTAGTGTTCTAAAACAAGAAACAAATCACAACAATTAATGAAAATATGGTGTTGGACTATTAAGTGTAGAATCGGTGCAAATAAGGCAAGTGAGGTGTGCCTTGTATCTCGTTAACTTGGGGAGGAAGTGGTGACATCTTGGAAGCTTCTTGAATACTTGTGGAAACTCGAATATGCACAAGAATATAATAGGAAGTAGTCGTTGTGCATTGATGACAATCGGGTCCGAAAAAGGCAAGTAATAAGATTGAATCCGCCTGATCCAATGGCTATTATTGCTTGTGAATTTCCTCCAAATATTCACTGGTGGCTGTAGAGGTACTCTTGGTTTCCATATGTAGCTTTAGGACACGTCCAAGTGAAGGTAAATGAAAGTTTCCTTATCTGGCTTCAAGTAGATCAATGGACATGATTCAAAGGGTGGTTTGGACTTGGGTCTTCTCTTGGGTTGTTCTCCATGGGCTGGAGACTTGTGGTGAATCAAATAGGTGTATGGGCTTCCTCTAGGGCTGGTCCAAGTGTCAAAAGGCCGAAACTCTTCATAGCTTGCAATGATGTCTGATTCATCTGCGAGTAGTTCAAGTCCATCAGCGAGTAGTTCATCATGTATGTGAGCGAGTAGTTCAGCAGGTCCAGTGAATAGTCCAACAAGTACTTCAGCGATGACTTCTTGTGTCATCTTTGAATCAGATGAATGGTAAGTGATTCCTTGATGACTTGGTGTTGCCTCATTAAAAACCTTTCTAGATAAACCCAGTGGGAAAAACCCTAGACAAGGGAAAAAGAGTGCAACAGTCATATCCCAACAATGAGATCATTTGACTTGCTGATGCTTGATCCCTCTTGAACCATTGGACTCCTTGGGATTAATTTGATGATGAATAATTAACCCTTCTCTTTGTGCTTGATCGGAACTCCATTTGGGAAAAGATTCTCCAAGATGCTCTTCGTGGACCAGTTTGGTGTGTGGCCCGGTTGGTTTGCCATGCTCTCGGTTTGGTTTAGATCTGATGTCCGCATCAGCTTCCTCTTGAGCTATCATTGCTGCTTCCATTTCTGCTTCATCTTGAGCCTCCAATTGAGCAGCATTTTAAGCATCAAGGGCAAGTTTCTTTCTTTTTGTTCTGCTCTCCTCAGACTTCAAAATAAGTGTGAAACATAGTTAACAACCAAAAAACAGAAACGGATTTTATCAAACCACAATGTACTATAGTTAAAAGCAAGAATCATACCTCCTTAGGACATTTTCTTGAATTATGCCCTGCTTCACCACATAAACCACAATGTACTATTCTTCCTTGTCGGCCAACCTTATGCTTATTCTTATTCTTACTTGGTGATTCATGTAAGCTTTTAATTCTTGCTTTTCCCTTAGGTCTTCCTGGAGGTGGTTTAAACGGCGGTGCATAAATGCGTCTTCCTCCAGTTGCCTCCCAAAACTTAGTTCCATTAACTCTAGACAACCCTCTGCGATAGTTGTCTCTCCATTTTTCTGTCAAGTAGTAATCGGAAATGTAGTCCTCAACCTCTTGACAATTCTCTCTGATTGCACATATAGCATGCGGCAAGGAATGACAGTTAAATCCCACTTCCTACATGCGCACTCTCTCTTAGACAATGTCACACTAAATCCATTCCCAAACTCGACAATCTCATATTTTCCACATGTGCTTGAAAGAGAGTAGCAATTCTGGGCCTCCTCACATGATTTCTCAACCTTTTTCCTTGCTTTCTTTGTGTACTTGGCAGTCTCCTTCTCAGCTACCTTAAACCTTGTTGCGATCCGCTGCATTGCATCTCTTCTTATTAGCTCCAACATCTCCACAAATGGTTTTCTCTTTGCTTTCTTCAATGTTCTGTTGTAGGACTCTGTGTGATTGTTGTGTGTGTCACCACAACAAGAACCAACCCTAAAGAAAGCTCTGCACCATTGACGATGATCCTTCTTCAAAAGATCAACACAAGCCTTTGGATCCATCTCTCTGAAAACAGCCAAGTTAGTCTTGAAATCAGCTTCATTGTAACTGCTTGCAACTCTCCAGAACAATGGCTTCAATGTATCAGGTTTGTGAACCTTTTTCAGGTTGGCGTAGATGTGTCTAGCACAAGATTGGTATTCTGCCCTTGGTAGCTCCATTGGCATCCCATGAATGAGACTTCTATGCATGTCAGATATGATGGTAATGTTTTCACCATCACCCAAATCCAAGTCTACCTTCAGCTTGTGAATAAACCACTTCCAGTTGTCATTGTTCTCCCCTGATACAACTGCCCAAGCTATAGGATATATTTGATTGTTAGGATCTCTACCAACTGTTGTAAGTAGAATCCCTTGGATATTGTGCTTCAAAAAGGTACCATCCAATCCTATGATCAGTCAACAGTTTTGCTTCCATGAAGTCCTCAACGGTTCAAAGCATATATACATCTGGTGGAATTCATCAGTTCCATCTGCTCTGGCTGTAGTGTTAATCTCCATTGTACTATCGACCATTGTCCTGAATGATAAAGCGAAATCAAAGTTAAAAGCCGAGATATGTTATTGAGAACATACAATATGAAAAGATTGTTACATTAGCTTACTTGGTGAGTTGATACTGATAAACCCTAAGCCTTGAAAACTGCTCATTGCATTCGTCTTGCAGCTTCTTAAATGCCCTTCTTCTTGCTGATTGTGACTGTGCAGGTGTGATGATAATGTTGTATATCCTCTTCATCTCGTCTTTGATCTCCGGAGCACTTTTTATGTCTTCAACAAATAAGTCTACAACCACAGGGCTCTTTATTTGCTTACATCTTCCCACCGGATGACATTGATGTTCATCATAGTATGTTTTCACCATCCATTTCCCTATTGGATTCTCAATAGCACAATATATATGCTATCCACAACCTTTTTCAAAACACTTAGCACCAAGTCTTTCCTTTTCCCATCTATCATACACAACTTTACGCCTTGTCTTCAGTATATATCGGATCACATTCTGCTTAAACTCCTGACCACTGGAAAATACTTGCCTTAGGCTGAACACACCATCAGGTAAGTTTCATTTTACTAACCTCTCTGCCTGTTCTTCTTCATCACCAGACGAATCATCAGTAGCAGGGTAGACATCATCTTCATCTGGAATTTGTTCTTCGTAATTGTTAGTTAAACACCTCTATATCTCCTTCACCAACCTCATCCTCATCAGCTGATTCTGCATTATCAGATAAACCATCTTCTTCATCAATAGCGTCATCATCTGATGCATCATTTTCACTTTCAGGTTCATATGTCGGGTCGTTTTCTCCATCACTCTGATTATCTTGAGGTAACGTTGTGCCAATCTCCATTTGTAACTCCTCAACAACTGGTTTCTCAACATAAACGTCTAGCTCTCTCATTCAACACCCTCCGGCCTGCATCTTCTTCTTATTCGCATCCACATTTTCCCAGAGATGATGCTTTTCTCCTACTTCTTCAAATGGTAGCTTGTACCACATTATCCCGATGCCAATCCTCTTATCAAGCAACTTCAATATCACATCTGCGAATATAACACCAAGATCCACTTGAATCACGTCCATCACGCCGTCAACGTAAGCCAGCGAACCATCAATTGTTTTGAATTTCCCAGAATGATAGCAATTCAATTTGACAAGCCCCTTGTTACTTCACAAACCAAAAAAAACACATATCAGCTTAATCTCTCAATAACATGACTTAAACAATGATAAAAATGGTAAAAAAAAAAGTAATACTTTGACTCCGACAAAATCCCGACACAAACAGACAAGAAACTTTGTTTTCTTTACTCGACAAACCAAACCCCACATGTTCGTTTCCTTATATAAACCCCACAAAACTCCACTTAACTCCACAAAAACCATTCAATAACAAACCCATAAACTCAGAAACTCTACCCAGAAACTCTACTGTCGGAAATTTAAACATATACATAAAGTCGCCAAATGAGAGCTCTTACCTCATTGTAACGAGATTCGAGTTCGATTCACCCTGAAACCCTACAAAACAAGTTCGATTCACTCTGATTCGTGTTTGATCTGAAACCCTCTTCTCTCAAGAACCCTAGGTAAAGAGGATTTTTTTTTTTAGGTTAGATCGAGAAATGAGAAACTAAAACCATCGGGATTATGTTTTTTACTTTTAGCTATGTAATTTGTAATTAGACCGGGTTTTGGCTCAATTAAATGTGGTCCGGTTTGATTAGCGGGTCAGATTATTAGCGGGTCAAAATTTTAATCGGGTCTTAAATGGGATTAATCGACGGTACCGGATTCCATCGAGCCGTACATCGGAGCGGTACCGAAATCGATGGTTATGGTGTTCAGCACATAACCGTCATTAGTTCATACATGTCCGTATGTGTAGTCAATAGTTCATGTAGTTTACAAGGCATTAATATAGTCTGCATGTGTGGTGATGTGTTGGAGCATACTCTGTGTAGCTGCCAATCATTTTTCCTTTTTTCCAGTCTGCCAAAATCCCATAACTGAAAGACCATTATACCCTTTTTTAACACAAAAAACGTAAGAAAAAAAAATCTCTCATCAATTTTTTTCCCAAATCAAAAATTCTCTCTCTCCTCATTCTAACTCTCGACTTTCCCATTTATCCATCTTCAGTCTCTCTCAATTTTTCATCTTTTTCCATCTCAATGTCTCTTAGTCTGTTGTCGGCGATGCGGCACAAACTGAATCTCTTTCTGCAAAACTCCATCTGTTTTTGTCCGTAGGCCGCATATAATAGATAAATTCTTCATCTAGACACAATTCTTCGCCCAAGACTTCCGTCTGATCCGTTTGTCTTTGCCATGGCAGGTGAAATCGCTAGGTCAAATTTCAGAGTTCTTATACCCGACCGCAGACAGACAAAACCGCAGGTCTGTAAATTCGATGGACCAGATCCATCCGGCCAGGTTTTTGTCCATCTCTATTATATCCTTCGTTCTCTTTAGTGGACTATATACGTTTGGTAATGTGTTTTGTGTCCATTAATAACAATAAAACTTGTCCACACTCGAGGTCTGCAATTCTGGTGTCCGGTGGACCAGATCCAGCTGACCAAGTTTTTGTCTACCACTACCAAACTTGTCTACACTGCAGATCTACAGATCCGGTGGATCAGATCTAGCTGATCAGGGTTTTTTCCATCCCTATTATGTCCTTCGTTCTCTTTAGTCTACATATGTTTGATAATACGTTTTGTGTCCATTGCTAACAATAAAACTTGTCCACACTGGAGGTCAGCCGACCTGGTGTACGGTGGACCAGATCCAGCCGACTAAGTTTTTGTCTACCACTATCAAACTTGTCTAAACTGTAGGTCTACAGATCCGGTGGACCAGATCCACCCGACCAGGTTTTTGTCCACTACTATCATGTCCAGTGGACCATATCTGTTTGGTCATGTGTTTTGTTTCCATTGCTAACAAAAAAACTTGTCGACACTACAAGTTTGCAGATCCGGTAGACCACATCTAGCAGCCAAAGTTTTTTTCCATCACTATTATGTTCTTCGTCTCTTTAGTGGACCATAGCCAAGGTTTAGTACGATGATTTGTGTCCACTGTTAACAGAAAACAGTATCTATACTGCATATTTGCAATTCCAGTGGACCAGATACAACGACCAAGGTTTTTGTCCATCACACTGGTGCAGAATGATGAACAACATCATTCTCCTGCCTGCACTTTAAATTCTCCCGCTTTCGCTTTTCTCAGTTTTTAGGAGGGATTTTTGCCATTTCTGCCATATTTTTCAAAATTATTTCCAAATGTGTCATATGTTGTTTCATCTTTTCAAAAATATCATATCCATTAAATATGACATACTCAGTTTTACTAAACACTTAAATTTCTATCGATGGTGGCAAATGGAGAAAGATGGACGCGTTAGCATTTCCCAGCCGCGTGGACGAGAATTGATGGACAACAGATAAATATATTGTAACAAAGTGGTGGACAACATAACAATATCGAAACAAGTCCACGCGAAGTTGTGGACAACATATTAAAGTTGAGACAAGTCCTCGTAGTGGTGGACACAACATGTTCATATTAGAACTAGTCCATCCACCCATACCAAGTGGACAACATATAAAATGGTTGACAATATTTTTTGAAAACGAGTCCATCTGCTGATTTATTAGGGTGTCAAGAACAAACGATCTTCCAATTACACATGATAGACAATACATACTAGACAATAATTATAACAAAACGATTTTGTTTACTAAAATTTAGTCTACTGAGTTATTAGGTTGTCCATACGAAACGGTTTTCCAGATACCATATCTGGTCCAACCGAGTGCGAATTTATCCACTCCCATTTCTATAACTTCAGAAAGACAATATCACAGTAGATAACAACAAGAGACATGACTTAACTGGACCGGAGAAATAATGACAGACAAAATCTAACACAAAATAGACAAATTTAAAAGAACACTACACTTCATGGTAGACAATATCTTTGTGGACAATAATAATAACACACCGATTTCGTCTACTGAGATTTAGTCTACTGAGTTTCTATGTTGTCCACAATAAACGCTTCTCCAGATTCCAGATCTGACCCATAATGTGACGGGAACCTGCTGCGATTTCTTTCACTAGAATTTCAAAGGATAATTACAGAAAGCGACGGGTCATATGTATCAGAGAGCGACGGGCTGCCAGAAATTTGGAAACAAAATTATAGTTACGGTAAGTTGATTTGTTTAAAAAAAAAGAGCAACACACACAGAGCTGCGTAAGAGAGAACATGGGAGAAGACGAAGTGAAGGATAAAACGTTTTTTGTGGTAGGGTGTTTTGTTTTTTGTTACTTCAGATTTTGCCAAGGATAATTTAGTCTTTCCCTTTCTCTCTCATGCCATCATTATGACACATTTGGAAAGACTCTAACGATTATGGCTCATTTGAAAACTAACTGTTCATGGTATATTAGTTAGATTTCTTTTTTTAGGATATGAATAATTTAGTCTTCTCACACCTTTTTTCAATTAAAAATGATATTTTTGAAGAACAAAAAGTAACATTTTTAATAAGTTTTTGTGGATAAATAATATTTTTAACCACATTCCCAAGTAACTTTATGCCGGTAGAAACAAGTGCAATTTAGATCTAACGTGTGGCCCAATCATGAAACTATAACAGACCAAAAACTTAGTGGGCCGAAATACCAGCCCATTGAAAAAATAGGAGCAAATAATTGGGGACGGAAGTTACGGACACGTAACTTTTACAGAGCAGGGAAGGCTTTTTGTACTTTATGAAACTTTAACTTTCTTTTTTTTCTTTTTAGCAATGACTATAGTTATAGTATTTAGTCCTAGTAGACACTTATATGCCTTTAACACGGCTCTATGGAAAACTTTCCACATAATAACCCCGACAAATAGTATACTTACTATACTTACTATCATAGTATCATATGCAAAGAAATTATGTGTTTGGTCCTAGACACTTATGCCATGAATGGAAATATGGAATGGTTTTTTAAATTGGTTTTTAGTTTTTAGTTTTTATTTATTTGGTTTTTGGTTTCTGTTAAAAAGATTAAAATTTTTTAAAAATGTGAAAAATGAAAGAAAAAAAATCACGTAGAAAAGAAAATGAGAAACCAATATAAAAGGGTTTTTAGTTTTTCTTTGAAAATGGATTAAATCTTTCAAAAATTACTAAACATTCACGCCTAAAAAGTTAGAATCTAGTTTGGTTGTCGAATGAATCATCTCATACAGTCATACTACAACAAATAAAACAAAAAAATATTAATCGTTCCAAAGCCGTAAATAGAGATGAGTATGTCAAAAATGTATTCATTGATTATGACAAAAACCGACAACAATGTAATCTTGCCTGAGGTTGATCATATGATGCATAATGCATAATGCATTCACGACATATATAGTAGTTTACTGTATAATATACAAAACATATGCCAGAAATGGGAAAAGTTAAAATACATAAATCAACTATATTAAGCAACTTTATAGAACCACGTGAAGGAATCTAATGTGTGTGGTGGACCCTGACGGCACGTACGTAGCCTTACTTATCATCGAGTCAAAAAAAGATAGCAAACGGCGCCTAAAAGGATTGAGCCGTGGTTCCCGTAATTATATTGACTTAACCGAGGGTAAAATAGGTAAATCAATTACACTGACGTCACACGTGCGAGTCAGAACACGGCACAATTGGCACACCACTGCAACCAAGTGGGTCAAGCTCAGCTCAAAGAGCTTGCTTCAGGTTTGTTTTGTGAACCAAAGAAGACCCAAAAAGAAAAAATCAAAACTTTACCGGAGATGACGACGGAGTAAGCTTTGTTGTCTATGGAAGCTTTACCTCTAGGTTTCAGATTTAGACCAACGGATGAAGAACTCATCAATCATTACCTACGGTTAAAAATCAACGGCCGTGATTCAGAGGTTAGAGTCATCCCTGAGATCGATGTTTGCAAGTGGGAGCCATGGGACTTACCTGGTTAGTTCTCTCTTTCTCATCTTCTTTATATGGTAGAGAGGAACACAAAGAAACAGAGTTTTACAGAGGTTGAGAATTGCAAAAGGTTGAAGCTTTTTGTGAAATTTTGGCTTTGTTTTGAGAGTGATGATGTTAAGGGTTTTGTTCGATTGTTTTTTAGGGCTTTCGGTGATAAAGACAGATGATCAAGAATGGTTCTTTTTTTGTCCTCGTTATCGTAAGTATCCGAGTGGTCATCGTTCTAATAGAGCTACTGACATTGGTTACTGGAAAGCTACTGGGAAAGATCGAACCATTAAGTCTAAGAAGGTGATTATTGGTATGAAGAAGACTCTTGTCTTTTATCGTGGTCGGGCTCCTAGAGGAGAGCGTACTGATTGGATTATGCATGAGTATCGTGCTACTGATAAGGAACTTGATGGCACTGCACCTGGCCAGGTCTGTTTATTCTCTTTTTCTCATTCTATTTAAGGTCAGTTCTAGCTCCCTGTCTGCTTCACATAGTAAGATTTTATTTATTGTAATGGTGATAACCGAGTTGATGTTGTTTAGTTTTAGTACTATTACTCTTGGATGAACGTTTTTGGTCTTTGATGGTGACCTTTTGGCTTGTTGATATGTGTTTTGTTACAACTATTTGGCTTGCTTATATTGTTCTGTTTTGGTGTGTGTGTTTGGAACAGAACCCGTATGTTTTGTGTCGCTTGTTCCACAAGCCTAGTGATAGTTGTGATACTGCAAACTGTGATGAAATAGAGAATGTCAATACAACACCCACCACAACTAGATGCTCTCCTGATGATACATCTTCTGAAATGGTTCAAGAAACAGCTGCGTCTCGTGTACATGCGTTAAATAGATCGGATGACACTGAGAGGTGTTTAAACGACAAGAGTAATGATGTGAAACCTGATGTTTCAGTGATTAACAATACTTCTATCAATCGCCCTGAATCATCTCGCGCCAAAGACCGTGTTTTGGGGAAAACCATAGTAGAGGTATTACATATTTTTCGGTTATGGTTTCTCTGTTTGCACAAAGTGTAGCATTCTGTTTCACAATTTGTTTCATCAGGTCTCATCATAAACCAGCTTGTGTTTTCCTGTGATATAGGAAAATCCACTTGCAAGGGACAATTCATCTCATTATGGACCCAGTTTTACTCAAATGAATGACAGAACATATTATCCAGCGCAGACAAGCATCGATTTTGCTTCATCACATATGGATTCGATGTACTCAAGCGATTTTGGCAACTTTGATTATGGACTACATTTTCAGGATGGTGCCGCTATACAAGATGCATCCTTAGCAGATGTCTTGGATGATGTATTTCATAACAATAATGATTCCTCTACTGAAAGGAAAGACTTTGTACTTCCCAATATGATGCATTGGCCTGGAAATACAAGACTCTTGTCTACTGAGTACCCGTTTCGCAAAGACGCTTTTGCTTTTCTTGATGGGAGTGCTGAAGTCGCCGGCTCACAGGTAACGAAAATGTTCATGAGCTCTTAAGCATCTCACATAATTATCAGGATGATTTGTATATCTTACATATTAGATGATATTGATGCTTTGATCTGGGACTGACCATTAGTGTTTATTCATGTACAGCAGTTTGTACCTGAAAATGTAGCTCCCAGATGGGTCAGCGAACGCCTTGTTGATAGCAAGGAGGTAGTAGAGATCCAATCTTCATCCGGCTCCTCTCGGACCTTGACGCCACTTCATAGCAACGTTTTAGGGCAGTATGCTTCAGCTTCTTATGCATCTATTGATCCCTTTAACTATAACGTCAATCATCCTGAGCAGTCATCCTTTGAGCAATCATCTTTTGAACAAAACTCTGTTGACTGCAAGATTAGTCCCAGTGACATTTCTGGGTTCAAGGCTAGGTCCCGGGAGAGTCAGACGAATGAGGATTTTATTGTTGAACAAGGCACTGCTCCTAGAAGAATTCGGCTGCAACTCGAACAGCCATTGGCGCTAGTTAAACACAAAAAAGAAAGGGATGCAGATAACTATGAAGAAGATGAAGTACAATCTGCAATGTCCAAGGTAAGTGATTCAGTTGTCTGGCTAGTATTGAGATCCACTTTGAATGACCTTCTCAAATGACCATTGATGAATATGCAGGTCGTAGAGGTAAATGAAAGATGCTTCCTTAACAGAGATAAGATAAGAGTAAGGGGGCCTGATGATAGTCTGTCGGAATCAGCTGAGTTAAGGACTCAGGGGACTGCTCAGAGAAGAATCCGCCTGCAGACGAGATTACGGAAGCCTCCCACAACATTAAACAACACAAGAAGACACTCAAACCGCAGTGAAGAAGAAGCAAGCCATAGAAAGGTAAGATGTTTCTGTAAGCAAGTCATCTAATAACATTTTGACATAAATGAAAGAAAAAAACCATTAACAAGCTCGATTGAAACAATGCGAGATGCAGGAAAAGGAAGATGTGTCATCATCATCATCATGGCAGAAACAAAAGAAGATAATGAAGAAGAGCTTGGTGCAGTATAGTAGTATGGTGATAATAATGGCAGTGATAGTCGTCGTTTTAGTAGGAGTATGGAAAGAGTCAAGAGATGCCCAATGTAGCTTCTTGTTTCATCAATTGGATTCCTTGAAAGGCATGTTTACTTGATGAATATATATAGCGACCTTTCTCCATGTTTTTTTGTTTTAATTTTTCTTTTTGTATAATCAATCGTGTTTTGTCTATTCTTGTTTTCTATTTTTATTTTGTAGTGTTTGGGTGAAGTAAAATTCTCTAGAATCATTAACAAAGTAGTTATCTTTTTGAATTTTGCAGTTCAAAACTACTACTTTGTGTGTTGTGTCCCTCAGAATAAAATCACTGTTTAGATTTCCATAGTCAGTCCAAGTTTCAAACAAAACTTTGTTTAATCTTAACCATATCAATTTGGATTTTAAAAAATGTTATCCATGCATGACTACTTAGACTTGCTCTTATGACACGTAACCAAATAGACTGACCTACCGTAGTATATAAAAATCCAAACAATATACCAAACTTTGTTTAGAGAGAATCCAAAATTGCACAAATACTAATAAACACATCAAAGTTACTAAAACCAGAGTCTTAATTTTTATAGTTCCAAGAACTTTATTAACAGTTTCACACATAAACCGTTCCACAGATTAAAAAATAACGCTCAAGATTATTTTTTAAAAAGACCTACTAAAATCAGCAAATACATACAGTTTTTTTTTAATGTCTTTACATTCTTTTTTTTCTTTTTGGTTAATCATGTCGTTACATTCAAGGGATGAAGTTGTTTTATATAATTAAATGGCGACGACAAAAGGAAAGAAGAAGATAAAGATGGAAGGGGGATAGACATCACCCGGTTTCGGACGTGGGGTCCTGCGTGAGTGGTGAGGTTTCATATATCCGAATACAATGTGCGTTACTCCTAATGTTTTCTCAACACTTGTTTCTTTTTTATTTGTCCTTCAAAACTACACATATTTCTATATTCATTTCAATTAAAAAATCGAATTTAGTTGTACTGCTGAATAATTATATAGTTAATTTTCTTTTTATATTGGTTTGTGACTTTGAGTTTAACTCTTTTATCATAAACTACTCTGTCTATTTTCATAAACTGTTCTATTTTTACGGTTTTATTTTGTAAATTCAATAGTGTTTTTTTTTTCATTTATTGGTTATGATTAAATAATTTATTTCTTTTTAAAATCAATAATTTCTTATAATTCGTATAATTAATAAAAATATATTAAAAACTTTAATCAAAAGTTTGGTTTGCTATTCATTCGACATATGGAATGAAAAAAAAAATAATTTTTAATTAATAATATAGTTATTATTATCTATCTAGTGAAAGTTAATTGATAAAGGAGAAATGTTGGGTAATAAAAATTTTAAAAAGCTTTTTTTTATTATTTAATGTGAGCAGAGTAGTCAAATATGGAGCATTTAATTTAAAAATGACACATTAAGAAAGTTAGCAAACCAAGACCAGAGAGACAGTAGAATACACCCCTAGATTTTAACTTCCTCTAGTCTTCTCTGACTATATATATATAACCTGATACAATCTGTAAAACAAGAAGAAACGCACACACACACAAGAAGAAACAAGAAGATTCGATTGAAGGTAAAGAGATTAATCAAGAAAAAATGTTGCTAGTGACTGTTTTGGCTGAGATGATAAAAGAGTACACGGTGGTGCTCGCCGGAGTTTTGGAGCATCTCTTCTCTCAAGCACCTTTTCCTAGGAGATTCCGACTTCATATTCTATACTCTCTCCCTTTTCATAACTCTACTTCCTCTCCTCTCACTCTTCTTCTTCCTTCTCCCCCTCCTTATTCTCGTTTTTCTACATAATAATGTTTTTTTTTTCTGTGACTCTTGAGCTTTTTGTGTAAATAAAGATCTTTTCTGTATTAATGCATCCTTTTGTTTAAATTGGAACCCAGGTGCTTTTTAATTTGTTGAATTATTCTGAAACGTTTGAAGGGGTTTGATGGTGAACGTTATCATTCTCGTGGACTTGATCTTGGTCAAAGAATTGAGAAGAAGAAGAAGACTCTGTTTTGCCGACTTTATCTTCTTAGTAAAATATTAGACGAGAGACAAACATTTCATTTAGAAGGGTCTCAAAATGTCGAATTAGTAGTTGTTGTCTTTGTATAATAATCAAGAGATGGTCCAACCAAAAAGACAAAAAAAAAGCTGCTTACTCGGTTCTATTGTCTATTTACAATCGAATTTATCTAATCATATCAATGTGGAGTTCTGGTACTTTTGGACCAGGGATGCCTTCAATTCTTCTTGCCTTTTGTAGAAAAATTGTATTCGCCACTTTGATTCGAGAATGATCTACTATTCTTTAGTTTATTTGGACTTAATTGGTAGTTGTTTCTATTTTCTTGAAACTTAATTGGTAAGTTAGATTAAAAGTTTATGTCTGTTGATGCGAGATTTTCTTCGAGAATATTCGAAGTTTGTTTAAATCATCTTTCCGAAATAAGGGTCTCATTTTTTGGGATTATTCATATTTGTTTGAATAGTTTCATGTAAATATATGCTTAATCCCTAAATAATAAATATATGCAGCGGCTAATATATTTTCTCTTCTCCCAACTCGGCTAAGGGGGCTTTTAGATGACTACTTTTTTAAAAGTTCTACGGCTACTAATCCTTATGAAAATGGTGATGTGTTATTTAAGAATCTATCATAAAAGAGGCAAAAGCTTTTAACCTATCAGACCAATTGCAATGCCAATGATTGGAAATAAGAACTTATTGTGTGTATTAAGTTATGAAGATTGCCTTGCTTTAGTAGCTGAATGTACATGTCTGTATCTTATGTTTAGTTTGCTGTTTTGGTTACATATAAAAGGAACACTTATATTTATCGTATCTGTTTCATTCTTTTCGCACAACAAAACCATATTCAATACCGAGTACAAAGTTTGTTCCTCCATATCTACAATTTGCTTAAGCCACAAAGGAAGACATCCAAGGTAGCTTGGGACATGATTCTCTTAGCTATTATATATATAGACACATTGGGCAAGCTTATCGTCCTCCAAACATTTTTACTGTGAGTGAATGTAATCCGTTATAATGAATCACTCACAAATTTTATATTTTCTATATATCAATATTCAAGACGTTTAGTTAAAACACCATTGTTATAACTCATAAGTATAACCGATTTGGATAAGTCTTGGTCTCTTACCATTTGACCTCTCGCTTTTTTTTTTTTTTTTTTTTTTTTTTTTTTTTTTTTTTTTTTTTTTTTTTTTTTTTTTTTTTTTTTTTTTTTTTTTTTTTTTTTTTTTTTTTTTTTTTTTTTTTTTTTTTTTTTTTTTTTTTTTTTTTTTTTTTTTTTTTTTTTTTTTTTTTTTTTTTTTTTTTTTTTTTTTTTTTTTTTTTTTTTTTTTTTCTCCCGCAAACCCATTTTGTACTACACATTTCTACGTAACATTTCACAGATACATTAACAAGAAACTTGACATAAATTTTTATAAATTATATTTGTGTAACATTTCAAAAGAAAAGAGAAGTATAAGGACAGATAAAAAATATGATAAAATGTAAAAGGTTGAATATGTAAAATCGTAAAAAGTATCCGTCCTAATCTGAAATTTTGACAAGTAAACAGAGAACGACATCTTTTTTTTTTTAATCGGACTTGACCTGAAGAAACAAAAAAAAAAAAAACTTCGTCCTTTCGCAAGCTAAAGGGGAGGAGGGGGAAGGTGAAGAAGAAACCTGGAAAAAATCCCTTCCCTTCTTCGTTCTTTATCACCATTTCTTCCTTTTACCGACAACACAGAGAAGAAAGGAGAAGATGAAGCAGTGTAGTCAAGGAATTGATGGTTTACGAACCGGTCTCTCACCTTCCGCTAGACCTTGCGCAATTGGTTCATCTTCTTCGACCATTTCTCTCAAATCTGAACACGACGATTCCATCTGGGGCGATTACACTTTAGACCTTTCCTTCTTATCCTCTGATGATCAGAGAAGTGGCGTCGGTGATGATGATTCCTTATCTAACTTGTCTCGCGATGTTGAGCCTACCAAAGGTATCTTCTTAGACTCTCTTCCTCTTCCCCTCGTGTTTGTGAAATTTTTTTTAATGGTATTTGTGTTTGGATAGAGGGATAAGTATGGATAGAGAGATTTTGGTATCTTGTAGAGGCTATCACTGTTATGTGACACTTTCGAGTTTTTGCAGAAGGATTGTTTTTGGTGGACAAGATAGCTTGCTCTGGGAAGGTTTTGGTAAACCCTAATCCAGTTTTATCGAAACTGTTGCCTGAGGTATTGATTGAGTCCTCTAATGATGTCAAGCTGGGTCTGTCCTGTATCAACACAACACCAGTCAGGTCTGAGAAAACTTCTATAGAGTCTGATCAAGATGACTCTGAGGAAGACTCTCCTTGCTGGAAAGGAATGCATTCTCACAAGACTTCTAGACGTTCTACTGATGATCTTAGTGGGTTTCGTAGATTGAACCCCTTGGCACCTCAGTTTATACCATCTAATTCTAAGAAGAAACTCGAAAAATGTGATGAGAATGGTTCCTCGTCTTCTTCGTCTTTGAAGAAGTCTCTGTCTTCAACTTTTCCATCATCGTCTGGAGAGTTTAACTTAACTGATCCTACTGAAGATGGAAGCAATGATGCAGCAAGAAGGACAAGCGTCTTGACTCACGATGTGGATGAAATTTTCGGTTTTGTATCTAGTGATAGTGTTTCCAAGACTGTGAGCGTGTCTGATTCTAGAAATGAGTTCCAACCATCTAAAAGGTTGGATCCTTTGGCCCCTGTCTTTGTTCCCTCTAGTGCAAAACTAAGTCCTTCTGTTCATGAGAAGCAAGGAGCCTTTGAGACAAATGGAATTGCTCTTATTTCTTTAGATGATAAGTCACTAAATAAGGTCAAGGCGGTGACATCTTCTGGAGAAGTTGGCCATATACTTAAGAGTCGATATGGTGGTCGTGATTTAAATTCAACATCTTCATACAATCCGTGGATTGAATCTGACGCTGGATATACTGAGTATGCAAAACCAGGAAGCTCCAGCAACAAATGTCATGGTCAGCGGAGGTTGAATCCATTGGCCCGTCAGTTCTCTCTTGCAGATACTAAACCGAAAGCATATGACTATGAGAAGAACCAAGCTGCAGATGATTTATCGTTAGTGGGGAATACTGCCGGTTTATATCTTCCAAGTCCTTACAGGGACCATAGTGTAGTAGATGCAGACTTAGCACAATCCCCAGTATATGTGGAACGTGTTCTTCCCAACATGTCACGTGGAAGTTCTTCACTTATATCTCCGAAGGCGGAGAGTAACTTTGGGTCTACTAAGTGGTTTGCAGTGGAGCCAAATCCTACATTTTCAGTAAAGGGTAACAAAGATTTTAAGCATCCTCTTCCATTTCATGTTGTAGAAGCTGCAGCAAGTTCATCATCAAGCGATATGAATGCTTTACCAGGCCCATCTCCAAAAATGGATGTGAAGAAACTACTTACAACGATGCATGGACTGTCAGAGTTACTAACGCTTGCACATGGTTCAGATTCACCAAATGCGGAAGAGCTTGATCTCGTTAACAGTACTGTACATAATCTCAACTTGTACATCAAAAACAACATTCAGGAACATGCTGGGAATCAAAGTGTTGCACGACGTAATTCATATGATCTAAAGCTGTTACCTAACAAGAGTAAGGTATGTTGTTCTAACTGTTTTTATGTGTACATATTTCTAGCTTAAGCCACATGAGATTTTATTGAATTTGGAAGCCCATTACTTTCTCGTAGAACATGTTTTATTCAAGCTTAACAAGAAATAGCATCATGTCTTGTAGAATTTACAAAAATGATATTGTGTTAATGCGTCAACTTTTTTTTTAACGGTTCACCATGATTCCAAATCCTTCTCTCTATTAGCTATCGATTAGAGACCTTCAGCTTCAAACGGCAAACAATATGACTGTCGACCTTGATGTGAAAAGGAAGGATAAATACTCTGTGGTTTCAAGAGAGACGGTCCCAGATTCTCGTTTGTATCAATATGGTGCGACCAAAGATAACAGCTTTGGTCAGGTATGGTCTTTTTTCTCCATAATTAAGCTGTTATTTTTTTCGTTTAGTGGGAGGTAGACCGTCGGTTTGATAATTTGTGCAGGTTGTGGCTACAAGTGGTTACCAACAGAATCATCAAAGCGAGGAGCAGATTAACCAACATGCACTGTTCTATAAAAGCTTATGGCTGAAGGCTGAAGCAGACAGGTGTTTGATGGTATACGAGACTTCTATTTCGAATCCAAATCTTTGAGGATATTAGAAAGGTGTCATCAAATCATCCTTAATACCCACTCTTCATCCTTGAAACTTTAAATTCAGAATGTACTGTGAAGGGCAGTTACATGTCAGATTGGTAAGGCTTGCCCAAGGTTTGCTTTTTGATTTTGCAGGTTGGCTTGTAAAATATCAAAGAAGAGCCTCAAGATCTCCAATTTCTGGATGGAGACTATATAGGGCATTGAAATCTTTTTCCTATGAAGTAGCTGACACATAAGGATGAAGTTAGTGCTCTCTTCCTTTATTTTATTTTATGGCCATGTCGATTCAAGAGAATGAATTGATTACTAATTTTCATTGCTACTTCACTTTCAGAATCATTGCTGAGTACATTTGTCTTCTTTTTCTTATCAGAACCAGGCTACTGTTTGGACGTGGAGCCTTTTTGTTTGGTGAAGATCGTAATGTTTTCTTGTTATGGTTCTGTTTATTTGATTATCAGATGTATAAACAAACCATTGTAACTCTTTTCTTAAATACTACGTCATCACACTCTTTGTTATATAGTACCTTTTAAACATACTTTGATTAAAATGACCCCAAATTAAACATACTTTGATTAAAGTCGAGAGAAAATGACCTAAAAAATTAAGAAGAAAAAGCAGTAAAAAAAAGAAAGGGAATCGGTAATGTTCCAAACCAATGGTAGCAGGGACAAGTAACAACTAAACACTAGCAAAAGAACAATGTTGTTGTGGCTTTGCAGCTTAAAAAACCCTAAGGGGTGAGTTCCATAATGGCTGAAACGATATCTCCATCATTGGCCTTTAGAGCTTTCACGGCTTTGGCCTTAGAGATACCTGCTTGGGTCATAACAATATCAATGTCTCCGGCTTCAAAGCCTCCGTCATCAACATCATCTTCGTCTTCTTCCTCTGCTAGTGGAGCCATGGAAGCTTGAGAAGCATCATTAGGTAGCATGGATGTCATGTCAAGCGTCTTGAACCTCTGAGCAGCCTGAGTTTGTAGCTGAGAGCTCAGATCGTCGAGCTTAGCCTCTCCAAAAAAGACATAAGTGTCAGCATTGGGACTCTTGTAAACAACTGGGTTCGAGATGACATAAAACACCTGATAGAAATGCAACATTTCCCACAAATCAAACCTTCATAAATTATAGAACAAAAAAAAAAAAAAAAAAAANAGAGATATGAGAGTTCTGTTGTCAGAAGTATTGTTTTTACATTCTTGGCTCTTCGAAATTCCACGCTGCTGACATCTGAGATAGGTTTCATGCCAAGCTTTAGAAGAGCTTTGCGACTTTTCTTCTCGCTTCTACTTGGCTTTGAATACTCATTTCCACCTTCTTCTTCACCTACACAGCCATAACATGATAACAAACACACAAAACCATCACTATAACTGCGCAATTCAATTAAAGTGTTCCACAATTCAATAACAGAGAAGCAAGGGCTTTAAGAACCTCAAAGTTTCAACAATTTCCAGTAAAAAGTGAGTTTTTACTGGAAACCTCATTTCCAAAACCCTAGAAGATGTCTATATATGTATATACTAACAAAACAAAAACAATACATATCTCAAAATCAAACGAACGAGCAATTTACCTCCGAAGTCCTCATCGTCTTCGTCATCTTCGTCGTCTTCCTCATCTCCATCTTTCACAATCTCCACGAAAACATAATCTTCCTTCTGTTTTCCACCACAAACCATTTATCAAATTCGACAATATCAAAATCGCAAAAAAAAAAAAAAACCTCGAGTTTCAATTGCTCTTTGATGGATTCAATCTGCGATTTCTCTTCCTCCACAATTGCTCCTGGCATCTTTCTTCTTCTTCTTCGCGCAGCTAGAAGCCTAGGACCTTTTTTATCAGAGTGTGTGACAAAAGATAACAAATAGTGAAAGTGACTTAGTGCAGTGGCCAATGGTAAGCAGCAACGAGAATCAGAAAATGGAAGAACAAAACCTATCTTTGTATGCAATGATCTTATCGAGCTCCTCTGTTCTTCCCATGGTTCTGAAAACAGCTATAGATCTTGGCCTCTTCGACATATTATCCGAGTCTGGCCCTTCCTCTGCTTCTCAGATCGTGTCGTTCTTGTCTAATCAGACACAAACAACACATCATGATTCAAGCTTGGTTGATCGGATTCTTCGTTTTCTTACGAGCTACTCTATACTCACATGTTCTGTTTCTACTGACCACGGTGAGCCATGTGCGTTCTATGGCTTAGCTCCTGTGGCCAAGTACTTCACCAAGAACCAATATGGAGGTGGCTCGTTGGCTCCGTTGGTGAATCTTTTTCAGGACAAGGTCGTGATTGATATGTGGTAAAATCATTAACAACATCCTAACTCATTTACGAGTTTAAAAACGTTATGATCTCTGACTGATGTTGTATTTAACCATTAAAAGGTACAAAGTTAAAGATTCTGTTCTTGAGGGAGGGATTCCATTCAACAAAACTCATGGTTCGAGCGCGGTTGAATTTGTAGGAAGAGATTCAAGATTCAGAGAAGTGTTTCAAAGCTCTATGAAAGGTTTCAATGAAGTATTCATGGAAGAGTTTCTGAAGAATTACAATGGATTCGATGGTGTGAAGTCGTTGGTTGATGTTGGTGGTGGAGATGGCTCTATTCTCAGTAGAATCATCTCTAAGCATCCTCACATCATCAAAGCTGTTAACTTTGATTTACCCTTTGTAATCAACACTTCATCAGCTTCTCCAGGTATATACATGTACATACAAGTTCTCGCCAAAGTTTCTGTTGTATTGTAAATGTTCTCAAGGTCATATATTGTAGGAATTGAGAATATTGCTGGAGAAATGTTTACAAACATTCCTAAAGGAGAAGCCATTTTCATGAAGGTATGCTTTTATCAATCAAGTCTTAACATAATCATATACTTTAAAAGGATAACATTGTTTTTTGTTACAACTTACAACAGTGGATGCTCCATAGTTGGGACAATGAGCATTGCCTGAAGATACTTACCAACTGTTATCAATCCTTACCTTCAAACGGGAAGGTGATTGTGGTGGATATGGTAATCCCGGATCTACCCGGAGACACTCTCTTAGACAGAAGCTTGTTTCAGTTTGAGTTGTTCATGATGAACATGAACCCATCAGGGAAAGAAAGAACAAAGAAAGAATTCGAGACTTTAGCTCGTCTCGCTGGATTTTCTAGTGTGCAAGTTCCATTTACATCTCTGTGTTTCTCAGTTGTAGAGTTCCACAAGAACGAGTGATATGTATTATTATTATTATTATTGATTAAATATATACAGAGTCAGAACTAATTAAGGGTTCTGTTCCCTCTCTACTTGAATAGTTACATGATTGATTTTATGCTCTCTCTTAATATACTCAATCACCTTGTCAAGCGTAGCGTCTGTGTCTGCATCAGGCTTGATCCTAACATGACAGGATAGAGAGACTTTCCCGACTGTTATAGACCATATATGAAGCTCGTGGACCGCCGTTACTTCATCCATGTCGCATAGACCTGCGGAGAGTCTACTAGGATCGATCTCTCTTGGAGCAGTCTCCATCAGAATGTCAAGTAGCTTCCGCGTGGTACTCAAGGTTCTTACCAAAGCCAGTACAGAGAAGATGAATGTACAGATGAGATCGATGATCTTCAGTTTTGGCTTCCACCAGATAAGTCCAACACTTATCATCACTCCTACATTCTGGAGTAGATCTCCAATAACATGAAGATATGCTCCTAGTACATTTATATTCATTGTTTCTCCCTCGGCCTCCGTATCCTCCTCCGTATGGTGATCATGACCATGATCATGGGAGTGTCCGTGATGACCATGGCCAAGAAGGAAGACCATTACGGAGTTGACGATGACTCCAAAGCAAGCAACTCCAAACATAAGAGGGCCTTTGATTTCTCTGTTCTGGTGGCAGAGCCTTCTGATTGCTTCACACACAATCCACACATTGAGAGCCCAAGTAAGCAGGATGGAAGCAAAAATGGCAAGAACCTCGATTCTGAAGTATCCGTAGGTCCGGTTTGGTGTTGCCTCCCACCTTGATGCGTATAACGAAAACAGTGAAATATTGGTCATCGCTGGGATGCTTGATTAATATTGCAGGCCTGAGGGGAAGTATTGACATGGGAATCGCACTCCATGCTACTGTTGCGGAGGCTCTCACTCATCGACCGAGACACCATCGCGTGGATTACTTGAATCAAATGGAAACAGCCTTAGACAATGTTCGAAACAGAGGACGAGTAGAAGCAGAGGATGTAGTCCTGTGGAAAGGGAAAGGGGATGTTTTCAAGGCGAAGTTTAGCACTCAAGAAACGTGGGAACATACCCGGATCTCTGGTCAAAGGAAGCCGTGGACTACTGGTGTATGGTTCTCACATGCCACGCCCAAATACTCTTTTATGGTTTGGGTGGCCGCACAAAACCGCCTGGCCACAGGAGATCGCATGCTACACTGGAACGCTCGGATAGATATCTCTTGCTCTTTATGCGGTGCACCACAAGAAACCCGCAATCATCTGTTTTTCACTTGCTCCTACTCGACAGATGTATGGACAGGCCTCACCTCAAGCCTTCTTGCACAACGTTTCTCTACAGATTGGGAAACCAACATGTCTCTTCTCGGGGATACTTCGTTGGGGATCCCTATTCTGTTTTTGTTGCGTTATGTTTTCCAGGCTTCATTACACTTCCTCTGGAAAGAGCGAAACAACCGCCGTCATGGGGAGACACCGGTACCCTCCACTCTGCTTGTTAAACGCCTTTACAGACAAGTCCGTAATAGGCTGCTTTCACTACCACCCACAGAAAAATTTGCTGGCTGCATGGAGCGATGGCTAGCCTCGCGTTTGCACAGTGCCGACTTGAGCATTATAGAGACCCCGGGGCAAAAAACAGAACAGAACATCTATTACACATAAAAAAAAGTTGTTCACAAAAGGATAGCAAAAGATAAAAGAACGTTTACAAAAAGAAAGCAACAACAATGTCATTTTGCAATTTTTCCTCCAACAGATGTAAATAAACAGTCACACAAAAAAGATAAATTTCGAGTGTGCTCTCCTTTCCTTGCTTTTCTTGTAACTTTGTGCTCTCCTCTGCTTCTAGCTGGCCTTGTAAGCTTGTTTTATCCTTTCCATCTCCATATATGTAAACTTTCACATCCTTTCACACTTGAAAAAAAAACAGAAGCCAATACTCATTCTTGAAAGATATAAAGGATCACAAAATCCTATTTTTACGAGTTTTAGTCGATGCAAAATCATGAATAATAGTTTCAGTATCAATGCTCTCCAATATGTTCTTTTCGATGCACAAAATAGCTAAACCATTCAACCTTTCTTGAGACATTGAAGATCTTAGATAATTTTTCAATAATTTTAGTTTTGAAAAGCTTCTCTCCGCTGAAGCGACTGTCACCGGTATAGTTAACATGATTCTATATGCAATTGAAACATTTGGATAACAACCAATATCTTCAACAAACTCAAGAACTTCAGTAGGTTCCATTGACACATCAGGTAAAGTCGTTTGAAGCACTCTCAATTCTGAAAAAAGATCATCTGAATCAACATCCGACGAGTTACCATGAGAAAAAGTTTTGCATAAGTTACAGCAATGCTCTTGTAAATCACTATCATGTAATGTCTTTAACTTTTTCGAATCAAATAAGAAACCAAAAACACTTTCAAAAGTTTTCATTTGATCAAATCTGGTCTTCACCGAAGTGATTGCCATGTCCACCACAACCAAAAAGTAATTGACTCTAAATGCATCTTCACTAGATTGTATTTCCTCATCCAAACCAATTTCATCAAACTGTTTTTTTCTGAAAACACGACGCTTCTGTGGAAATATAGGATCTACATCCATATCACGAGCAATAGTTTGAGCTATACTCAAACTAGAACTAAACCCTTCATGTCTATACTTCTCAAAAAACAAACACACACCTTGCAATTGTTTTAAAGCATTATCAATGCAAAATGATTTAGACTGTAAATTCTTACTCACTGAGTTAATGGCAAACAAAATATCATACCAAATAACAATGCCAAGGATAAATTCAAAATTATCAAATGCCATGATCAAACTTTCAGCATCACTCTTTGTCATAGCATCATCACAAGACTCATATAATTCCAATAAAGCTGATCTTACTTGTGGAGCTTTGAACCTAATAGCTTTGACACTTTTAATTCGACTCTCCCAACGTGTGTTACACAAAGATTTTACAGTAAAGCAAGGAACATGATCAAGCAAAATTTTCCATCTCTTAGAAGAACTAGAAAATAATGCATATATGCGTTGCACAATTCCAAAGAAAGAAATAGCTTTTACACATGAATGAGCCATATCACTAACCACAAGATTCAGACTATGACAAGCACACGGCATATACAAAGCTTTTGGATTTACATCAAGTAATCGCTTTTGAACACCTTGATGTTTTCCTTTCATGTTAGAACCATTATCATAACCTTGACCTCTAATATTCTCAAACTCAAGAGTAAGAGACTTTAAAGCATCTAGTAACTTATCAAAGAGACCTAAACCAGTGGTGTCATCCACCTTTAGAAACTCTAAGAAGTACTCTTCTACACTTGCTTTTCTGTTTGATATTTTCACACATCGAATTATCAAAGTCATTTGCTCTTGATGGCTCACATCCGGTGTGCAATCAAGAATGACAGAAAAGTACCTAGACTCTTTAATGGTTTTAACGATGGAAAGCTGAACATTATGAGCCAAAAGAGAGATAAACTCATTTTGAATATTATGACCAAGATAATGACAATGAATTTCATGACTATGAATGCGTCTAATATGATCTTGGATTATCAAATCAAATTCTGCAATCATTTCAATAGCACCTAAGAAATTACCATTGTTATCTTGGTAAAGTTTTTCATTTTTTCCACGAAAAGCTAGATTTCTTTTAGCAAGAAATTTTACAACAGCAATTATTCTAGCTAAGACAAACCTCCAACGTTCTTTCTCTTTAGCAATTTCTTTCTGTAGTGGTTTATCAATTGTGAGATTCTTCTCAAATCTAACTTTCAGCTCTTTCCAAGTTTTCATGTTATTCATATGCTCTACACTTTTCTCATGATCTTTAAGTCTCTCACTAAGATGCTTCCAGTCATTATAACCATCATTAGCTAAAGCAAGCATATTTGAACAATTTCTAGATTTAAACAATTTGCAACAAAAGCAATAAACCTTGTTCACATGTTTGGAGTAAACCAACCAATTTCTGTCACTAGTTTCCCCATTACGCAGCTTCCTAGAATAATAATTATATGAGAAACGCCTCTTGTTTGCATCTAAAGGAAACACAAGACTCAATTCTCTTTGAGGTCCTTTTTCAACTAACACATCTCTCATTTTATTATCAAGGTTTTCCCAATACCTTGGATCAAAAATATCAACACGAGAATTTGGGTTTTCACAAACATTTAAACTTTCAACATTAGATGCATTAACCACATTATCATGCTCACTCAAGTAACTACTATCATCGGGATTATTTATACCACCACCACCAGATTCTGAATTTTCATTAGCACCACCAGATTCTGAATTTTCATTAGCACTTGCTCTTGTCACAAATTTATCTAAAGAGCCTCTTAGTGATTGAACAAACAATTCATCTTGTTTTCTTTTTTTTCTTTTTTGACATCCCGGTTTCTGTCCTGGCATGATGCAATCTTAACTAGATGCAAAGAAAAAAGAAGAATAACACCTGGATTTTGGGGCTGGGCTATTGGGGAATGAATCTGATTTTATGAATGCTAGAAGAACAAATGAACAATTATAAACCTGAAAAAAACAGTTGTTAGTGATTAGCGAGTTCCAATTTTAGAAATTAGAATACAAAATACTAGTTTAGAAAAAAGCAGAGCAAGAATCAAATAGAACATTACTCAAAAACTTGTTGTCTGCTGCTTAACGGCTAGTCGGCTATGGAGATCGCTTGTTGGAAAAAAGAGACTTGTGTGTTGTGGTCATGTGAATGGGGTGGGAAGATGAAAAGCTTCGTACGTAAACATAAAAGACAAAGATCACCGATTCCTTATTTCCACCAATCACCGTAAATCCTATAAATAACAAAACCAATTTGGCCCAATAATTTAATTTTGATTTTGGCCCATTAACTCATCAAACTTGGATTCCCTCAAACATGTTTTTTTTTTGTCAACTTATACTTAAAAAAAAATAACTTGATACATATCAAGAACTGAAATTTTTTTTGTGCCCCCTAATTTGGTGGACCCGGGGCAGTCGCACTGGTTGTCCCCCATTTAAGCCGGCACTGCGTTTGCCGAGATAGCCGGGACACACCATATCTTTTCTATTTATAAAGTCTAAAATCATGTTTTAAACTTCAAAAACTCTTAACATAACGCTGCACTTGATCTAACACAGTTTTTTCGAATAAATTTTACATTTTATTCAAAAAAAAAAAAAAAACAGTGAAATAGCAAAGCAGACAACATCCGATGATAGATCTGCCGCGTCCGTTAGAATGGCGAGGCTGTGCGCTTTCTTGCCCCCAACAACTTCAACGTTCATGAAGATAAGCACAGGATGATTGAAACTGAGAGCTTCTTCTTGGACATGGAGTTGTCCTCAGTGTCCTCGGCACTGTAATATCCGCAAGGGATCTCTCCACAACTCATGATCCTCTCTGTCTCTGCAGTAGTTTCTCTAAGGCTTTCAATCTCTCATTCAACTGTCTGGATCTCCATAGCAATTAAAAAAAAGAGATTAACTGAATCGCTAGCTAGTTTGGTGTGTGTTCAGAGAGAGAGAAAGCAAAAAGCATAATTGTGTTTCCATGGGAGGCCCTTTCGATTGTATATATAGCTCACAGTTTGTCTTTGATAACATGAAAATTTGATGATCCCAATTCTTGTGCATGAACGTAACTCAGTTACTCTTTGACAACATAACAATTCGATGATGCTACTTTTGAGAATAAAGGTAATTAGTTAGAGAAGTGTGATTTTGTTTTGATAACATGACAATTCGATGATGCTACTTGTTGAGCATAAACGTAAGAGTTAGAGTTAAGTGTGATTCTGTTTTGTTAACATGAAAATTCGATGATCCTTCTCTCTCTCATGTCTACTCAGACAAAAATCATCATGATTAAAGATTAGTTAAATCATCATGATTAAAGATTAGTTAATCAGCTTCTTTGATTCCTTGCATGCTACTCCATCCTCACCTGCCCTGTTTCCACTGAACACGATGAGCCATGAGCGGTCTATGGCTAAGCTCATCTTAAAACTGTCGTCTGAACATGTCATCGATGATCTATGCCCTGTTGTTGTGTTTATCGATTCATCATCATGATTTTAAGGTACAATCCTAAAGATTAAATAGGCCTTCATTCAACAACTCTCACGGTTCAAGGGCCGTTGAATTGGTGGGACGAGATTGATGAATGTTATAAAGACAACTTCAGTCATGGCTCTGACTTGAATATAAAAACTTAATTTCTTAGAATATAAAATCGTAATTTCTTATAAAGAACTTGTTTGATAACTTGATCATGTTTACATAAAGAATACAAACAGCTTGTATCAAATAGAGAGCTCTTTTAGCTGACTTGGGGGTCAAGAAACGTACAAGTTTCTTGTTGCAGGTGAAGAACCGCCATCACACGATGAACTATATGTTGAAGTCCTCACTTGATGATATTTTCTAGACAATGTTGTTGTGCTCATAGGTATACGCTAGCTTATGTTCTGGTAGTGGGCTTATAAATGTTCCAGCATATAAGACATAAACACAATAACCAGAAGAAACCAAAATGCTACGTCAAGAGAGTGACAAAAGCCAACGCGAAACCTTTGAGAAGTGTCACATTCACAGGGTTTGACAACTATAGATTCATAGGAGACTGAGCTTCAAATTTGCTAATGCTCTCAAATAAACTACGACTCTGTCCCGGGCGAGCAGTAGTAAATTGTTCATCATCATCTAAACGATGCAAAGCATTAAATTTATTAATACTCTCAAACGATGGACGATCTTGTAGCGGGCGAGCAATGGTCCTTACATGATGATGAACCTTTCTAGACGATGCTTCTGTGCTCGTGGGGTTAGGTTTCTGCTCTGGCGGTGGGGGGCTTATAGATGTTGCAACATATCTTTTCTTCATAATATTAAAACTAAGATCCTCTACATGGTCTACAAAGGCGTAAACTAGACACGGCTTGGCAAACACTTCATGGTCACCAAGGATTTCAACGCGTTGGATAGTGTTCCTTTCGGGATTAAAGTAGAAAACATAAAACGGTTTAGATGTTAGGGTGTCCAAAAAAACAATATCACCTTTAGCAGTAACTCCAGCAACAGAAAAGTAGTAGGAATCACGGAATTGATTCTTCGGCAAAGTGTAGGCATATTTGGACCATTCTTGTTTCTCAGCATCCTTTAGAACCAACATACACAAGGTAAGGGTACGCCTTGGACCAATGTAGTTACACTTCCAAATAATCCCACCTAATTTACCCTTATAGTTGATCAATTGTGGTAATTCATCACCAAAGCATTTTGCGTCAATAAACTTAAATTTCTCAGATCTAACATCAAAGCAAACAATCAACAAAGACCGTGTTCCGTCAATTGGTTCAGCTAAGTAACACAAGTAACACAAAACCCCATTGACGCATATCTCTTTCCCTATAGGCTCAGAATGGGCTAAGGGACATTGGATCTTCCTCCACTTCATTTTTCCGGTTCCTAATGTCAGAACATGGTGTACGCATCCATAACTCATGCGCAATACCTTGAATTGTTTGTCAATCGGATCAAACCCTAAAAGGCTTCTTATCTCTTTGTACGTTACCAGTTGTAAGATGGAATATTGTCCCGTGATAGGGTTACATAGCACCCGCAGTGGACCCGGACCCTCCTCTCGGATCCACATTTGACGAAAAAATATCAAACCAGAAACATAGCTACATTCGTATTCGTGTCGGCTTATGTCTTCAGAAAACTTCATATGAAAATCGGCTGCGGCTACTACAGGAGACGACGACGACTTCTCATAAAGATTAATATGATCAGGCTGAGGCGATGAGAAGAAGAGCCACTCACCCTGTTTTTTGACACCAAATAAGAGACGTGGATGATCCGTGGACTTGGTCAAGAACAACTCGGTGAAATATGGACGGACAAGTGTGGACCTCCATAGCTTCGACACGCAACGACACCTCCCGACTGACTTTGCAGACAATCTCGAGAATATCTCGAGAACGAGATCAATCGGGATGGAATCCAAATTTTCTCCTCTATTCATTATCTCTTCGAAACTCTCTATCTCCATAATTGATAAACATCATTACAACAACTTACGTATTTATAGTGTTTTGAGTTTTAACCTACTTAATTAAACAGTACACACAACAAAGTCCAATTAGTTGGGCCTTGACATGCTTCTGGCCCAGTTGGGCTCTTACCTTCTTCCACAACACAAAAACATAAGACTTTCTCTTCTTTCCTTTCGACTCCTACTTCGTGTACTCAACGATTCTTCTTCTTCCTTTTTCCTTCTGCAACTCCTTCTTCTTGTAGTTGTACTTGATTCTTTGTAGGAATATCACGCAGCCACAGTGGGAACCCACTAATTTTTTTTCAATGAGATCAGACCACATCTGAAAAAAAAAAACACCAATTTCAAGATCATTAACGATCCAACCACTAGGTCCAGTATCAGTAGCAAGGAACAAAAAATCTGAAATTGTCGAGCCACTGAAATTGTAAAGATTAAATGAATGTTGTGTGTGTTATTCACGGGTGCATTGCGGCGTTTATATACAAGACTCGACAACTTTGATAAACCCTAGACGTGCTGACCAAGCTACTATACAAAGTCGGTTATTCAATCTACTACCGAGGCCCAATATACAATACTCAGCCCAATACTCCCCTTCAAAATGGAGCGTGTAGATTACAAACGCCCAACTTGGACATTAGATTACTAAACTGAACTTTCCCCAAAGCTTTAGTCAAAAGATCAGCCAATTGCTCCTTAGTACCAATGTGTGCAGTTGTAAGAACTCCACTATTGATGGAATCACGTACCCGATGACAATCGATCTCGATATGTTTTGTTCTTTCATGAAAAACGGGATTAGTAGCAATATAAAGCGCAGACTTAATGTCACAAATGAGACGAGAAGGTCCGTTTGGTTGAAAACCCAAATCTTTAAGAAGTTGTCGTAACCACATTATCTCACGTGTGGCAATAGACATTGCACGATACTCTGCTTCACAAGACGATTGCGACACCACTTTTTGTTTCTTAGTCTTCCAAGAGATAGGAGAACCACCAAGCAAAGCAACATAGGCGGTTAAAGAACGACGAGAGAGCGGACACATACCCCAATCGGCATCACAATAAACTGAGAGTTGCAAGTTTGAACGAGAACTGAGTAAAATACCTTGCCCTGCTGTTCCTTTAAGATACAAGACTACACATAACGCAGCATCCATATGCCTTTCCCGCAGCTTTTGCATAAATTGTGACAAGATGTGAACAGAATAAGAAAGATCAGGTCGAGTATTGGCAAGATAGATAAGACGACCGACTAGTCTTCGATACGATGCTGGCTCTGGAATGAAAGGACTAGTACCCGAAGCTAAGTGATGGTTTTGTTCCATTGGTGTAGCAGCAGGCCTTGAACCCAACAATCCTGTTTCACTTACAATATCCAACGCATATTTCCTTTGTGTCAACATAAAACCTTCTTTGTTGCGGGCAATCTCAATGCCGAGAAAATATTTAAGTTTTCCCAAATCTTTCATATGAAAACACTCTCCAAGATATTTCTTAAATTTGTGAATGGCCTCACTATCATTACCACAAACAACAAGATCATCAACATAAACTAAGACCCGAATCTCTACACTCCCACGTGTGTAGGTGAACAAAGAGTAGTCAGAATAAGACTGAACAAAACCAGCCTTTGCGAGAGCCGTAGATAGCTTCTCATACCAACATCTCAGAGCTTGTCGTAATCCGTAAAGAGCTTTGTGTAAGCGAGGTAATTTATTTGGAGATGAAAATGTAAAACCTTGCGGAAGCTTGATATACACCTCTTTGCGAAGATCACCATGAAGAAAAGCATTGTGCACATCCATTTGATGCACTTCCCAATTATTTGCAGCCACAAGACGTAACAAAGCTCTCACCGTTGTCATATTGACAACCGGTGCAAAGGTTTCAGAAAAATCTTGACCAGCAACTTGTCGATTTCCCAACACCACAAGTCATGCCTTATAACGTTCAATACTCCCGTTAGAGTGATACTTGATTCTATAGACCCACATTGTATCAAGTGCAACCTTCCCGGGAGGCAAATCTGCGGCACTAAATGTTTTTGTTTCTTCAAGAGCTCCGACCTCTTTACCCATAGCATTCGTCCAACGCTTATCTTTGATAGCCTCTTTAAAACTTCATGGCTCAACCGCTGCACTAACGGCTGCCAGAAACGCCTGATGCCGAGATGAAAACCGAGCATCAGTGATAAAATCAGTGAGGGGATAAAGAGATGTACCTTGGACCGTGTCACGAGAATCGCTGGTGGAGAGGTCGGGAAGAACGTGATTAGCGGAGTTACTTGCCACTGCGTTGTATAACACATAATCTTTTAAACGAACAAACGATATTTTCGCATGTTTACCCTGTCCCATGTCAGGTTTGGGCTGCGAGACAACAGAGTTTCGGTCAGTAGAACCATCAACAACCGCCGAGGAACAATACGGTAAAATGGGACCAACTTCGAGAATGACACCATCAAGTTCGGCTGGACTAACTTCTTCTACTTCTGGTTCAACAACATTACCAACCAAACCACTATCCTGGGGATTTCCCCTGTTTTTGGTGTTACTAACACTCCCCCTGATTCCAATAGTTGCTGACCCATCGACAAACCAATCAGTATCCCATGTGTCGAATATAACATCATGAGGCAGTTCTGGTTCTGGCTGAGCAGAGAAGGGAAATTCATCCTCCTTGAATATTACGTCACCAGAGACAAAAAATTCATTGTTTTCCAACCTTACTTACCGTACGGATACCCTACAAACGCACACTTTCTACTACGAGGAACAAACTTGTCTTTGTCCCGAATCTGCTTATGTGCATAACACAATTCATCATACACCGGTTGTTGTCCAAATAACACCTCATGCGGACATTTATTATGAAGCAGTTTTTTGGCGTCAAATTGATAACATGTGCAGTAGTTAAGACCGTTTCTCCCCAAAATTTTGTAGGCAAGTGAGCTTGAAATAACAAGGATCTTGCGACATTGAGGAGATGACGATGCTTTCTTTCCAGTCTACCATTCTATTGCGGTGTGCCCACACAAGTCGTTTGATGCACAATACATTTTTCCCTAAAAAAAGATGACAGACAAAGAAACTCTGTTCCATTATCGCTCCTAACCAATTTAACTGCCTTCCCAAACTGTTATCCCGAATAGGCACAAAAGTTTTGAAGAATACTCTTAACCTATGATTTTTCTAACAACAAAAAGGTCCACACACTTCGGGGAAAATCATCCAAGATTGTCAAAAAATAAGCTGCGCCATTGGAGGCTTTAATACGATACGGACCCCAAACATCAACATGAATTAGGGAAAAACACTCGCTTGTTTTATTAATACTATCAGAAAACATCTCTCTAGTTTGCTTAGCCCGAAAACATGTCTCACATGGACTTGGACTAGCAGAAACAGAAACACCGGAAAACAAAGGCATAGTAGATAAAACGGAAAACGAAGGATGTCCTAACCGCTGATGCCACAAAACTCCATCAACTTTCCGAACTGTCTTGTTTACACGAGCAGCTTGCACATCCGTAAAATAATAAACTCCATCACGTTCTTTCCCGGCTCCAATCAGCATCCTCGAAAACCTGTCCTTTAAAACACACATCACATCGGTGAAAAAGGCAAAACAGTTAGAATGCTTCAAAAGCTTTGAAACCGATACTAATGTGCAATTCAAATCAGGTACATATAACACATCATATAAACTAATAAGATCTAACAAACAAAACACGCCCGTTTGTTTTGACAATGTCACACTTCCATCTGCAAAACCAATGGTATATGGAGAAGTGTTTTGGAGATTTGAAAGCACCGACAAATCTCCCGTCATGTGATGCAAAGCTCCTGTATCAAGGATCACATCTCCGTATTTCTTACCGATTAGTTTGTCAAATCTCCCGTCATGTGATGCGAAAGCGAGAGTGCATGCAACATTTGTTCCGGAGTGAGGTCCGCGGAGACTGCATTAGGATTTGGGCTTTTTACGTACGCAACATTCACTTGACCTCTTCCACGACCACCAAAATAACCACCGCGACCACCTCCTCGTGATTGACCACGTCCTCCTCTACCGTCTCTCTCTGAAAACCATTCAGGATAACCCACAATCTGCCAACAAGAGTTCTTTTCATGCCCAGCTCTACCACAGTGAGAACAGAGTCTATCACGTCCTCTGTTTCCACTAGAGCCTTGGACTCCAAAATTACCTCCGTCACGAGACTCACGTCGAGTTCCACTTGATTCACCGTTTCCTTGCTCTAGGCGAGTCACAAACCCAACAGCTTCATGTTGTTGTTCACGAGCTTTAGCTGAGTTCAGTCTATCTTCTTCTCGAATAACTTTGCTATACGCCTTTCCGAGATCCGGCAACACGTCCGCTTCAATGATGGCAGTCACGACATGCCCAAACCTTGACTCATCTAGTCCCATCACGAACTGATGAACTCGTTCTTTGTCTCTCTCCTTTTCATACGCTGCTGCTGCTCCACAGGTACACGTCGGTAGAGGTCGATAGGTTTGGAGTTCTTCCCACATCTTAGCAAGTCGTCCATAATAGTCAATCACCGCTTGCCCATCTTGTTTACATGCCGCCAGTTTAGCTATCAACTGATGAACACACACCTTGTTCCCAACTGAGAACCGTTCCCTCAAATTTTCCCACAACTTGTGGGCATCATTGATGAGCGTCACCGTCGATCTTACCTTAGGCTCAATAGATGTCCTCAACCACCCTACTATCATTGAGTTCACACTCAACCATGATTCGAGATCCGCATGTCCCTCACACGGCTTTTTCAGAGTCCCGTCAATGAAACCCGTTTTTCTCTTCGCTTACAAAGCATTCAACATCTCCGTAACCCACTCGTTATAATTATCACCCTTCAGTTGCACCGAGGTGATCAGCGCCCCTGGATTATCAGAAGCAAACACAAAGTAAGGTGACACAGCAACACCTTTATCACCGGTCATGCCGGTTTCGACAAT
The DNA here is from genome assembly GCF_000633955.1 of Camelina sativa. Taxonomy (NCBI): domain Eukaryota; kingdom Viridiplantae; phylum Streptophyta; class Magnoliopsida; order Brassicales; family Brassicaceae; genus Camelina; species Camelina sativa. The sequence continues at coordinate 18,292,635 of NC_025698.1, read as the reverse complement.
CTTCTTAGTGTCGTCCCCCATCGTACGAAAAAGAAACTTTCGAAACTTCCAAACAAGAAACGAAACAGAAAGAAGAAACTAGTGGAAACGAAAAACTCAAAGAAATTTAGAAGTCTAGATCAGTTAAAAGGATCTATGCTCTGATACCATGTAAAGATTAAATGAATGTTGTGTGTGTTATTCACGGGTGCCTTGCGGTGTTTATATACAAGATTCGATAACTTTGATAAACCCTAGACGTGCTGACCAAGCTACTATACAAAGTCGGTTATTCGATCTACTACAATACTCAGCCCAATATACAATACTCAGCCCAATAGAAATTTATAAAGTTCCGTGAAAGAGATTAGTTACTTGAGGACTGGCTCGAGGGTAGTGTGAATTCCAGCGGAGACGAGCATACGCCTCTTGCCGGTGGTCGTAGCTAACGTTGAACGGTTTAAAGAAACTTCCCGAGACAAATCGGAATATACATAAAGTAAAGCGATGATGAGCGGTGCCAGTATCCGCCATTGAACTGAAAAGAATAGAATTGACTCGCCCATTGATCAAAGGTCCACAGATTTTTCAGTGTATCTCTCTCCAACAACAACGAAAAAAAAACACAGCAAAAGTTTCACTATATATCAGTGATACCCATGTGTTTCTACTATATTCTAAAAATCTCCCCAAACAATTATCAAATTACAATATAACCCAGTTTTTAAAAATTGGAAATTAACTTGACAACTGCAATTAATGAAGCAACAACGAAAGATTTTTGTGTATGTTTAAGTACTCCTCCTAGTCTGATTATGATGTTGTTAAACGTTAAAATACATTATCTGACGAATTTATCCTCAAGAAGAAAAAAGGAAATATTGTCTCAGCGACGAGTCGGTTGAAGACTACCTGAGTTAAGTTTCTTGGGATAAAAGGAAGTCTATTTATTATTTGGAGTGGGTATCATCTGATATACAACACGAACACGACTAAAGCCTCTCTCTCTCTCTATCTTCCCACAATCCGATATCCAAATTTGTGTGAGTTTTAATAACCCTAGCAAACAACGTTTGTAGCGTTCAACAGAAAGAACACTTGAAGAAGATGATGACGAAGATTGCGATTGCAACGGAGGAGAGATCATCTGATCTTCACCGTTTGGCATATTCTGCAATTAGGGCTGCGAATTCACATGATGATGATCGCTGCTTTGATATTCTACGATACATGAAGCAGAGCTTGAATCTCTCTGTCAAAGATCTTTGTCATTCCAATGCGATCCTTCCGTTGGCGAGTCTGAGAGATCACCAAAACCCTAAGTTACGAATGGAAGCTAATCTCTTGTTCAACTCATGGATGAAGACTCTTTTTTACTCCAGCGGACGAAACTCTTCTACTTGCAACGAACCTCGATCTAGGTCTCAGGAAAAAACCTCAGAGATTAAACAAATCTATGGTGATCGCAAGTCCTTTTCAGTTCAGGCAAAGAAACGTCGACGTCTGGTGAAATTATCTGACTTGAGGGACAACAATACTACCATATCATCTATCCCAACCAAGATTCATCTAAAACAACACAAGCCTGATGCTTCTGTTCAAGTATTGGACAAGACAGATGATCAGAGATCTAAGCCTCTTGAAACGGGAGAGATTCAACACAAGCCTGAAGAAGATTGCAATAAGTCTATTGCAGCGAGATCTCCTCTACCAATGAAACTTTCTGAAAACCCTAGATCGAAGGCTCATGAAACAGGAAAGATTAAGCAAAAGCCTGGCGCTTGCAAGTCTGTTTTACCAACATCTAGAACAACTCTCCAGATGAAGAAGAAGCAGGCACCTTTGAAAGACGATTCTCAAAACCTTAAACACTGTCCAGCCTTGAACATTAAGGATCAACAACACTGATATGTGTGTAAAACTCAAGGATAGTGTCATTAGCAAAAAGACAAGGGTCAGATATATTAGTAGACTTGTGACTTGACAGCTTTGGTTGTTTATTCTTTTGGTAAATTAGACTAGTGTAGTCACCACTTAAATTCCATTACTCAAAAGCTGTGAGTTGGGAATATGTAATAAGGATATTTCACTATTTCTCTTTGTATGGTTCAACTTGGAGTGTGTTTTTCTTCTGTTTATATATATAACATTGAAATTGCAGTTTGATGATGTGTAGTTGAGAGACAATACTAAAATTTCCATTGTTATCAGACAAAGTTACAGGAACTTGTTCATTACAAGAAAACTTTCCTCAAGAGGAAGACCACAAAAGCCCTCTATTCCCTTCAAGGGAGTCCTTTAGAATAGTCCCTGAGAGTTGGTTTCTTGACAGCGCCTTACCATTGGACAAAAACAGAGGAATATGGCTGACTTGTGAAGGCATTGTTCGATAAGTTTGGGTACAACCGATGCCTTAAACAACAGACCAATGTTCATGATTTGTGTTTCCAGAAAGATCAATGGTGTTCTATAGTAGCTAGAAATCTTTATTCAATGGACTTCATATATTACAAAATACATATGCCAAAAAAATCAAACCGGAACAGTCATCTCCGCCACATTACCACCGCCTCTTCTTCTCTCGAAATCTCTTCAAGAGTCAAGACACTTCCCTTTAGATTCAGGAACCAAAAGAGTGAAAACAATCCCAAAGAAATTAACAGCACCAAGCATCAGCAACGAGTTCGTTGAATACAAAATTGTAAAGACTATTACAATAGTCAACAACTGTTCATTGGTGTTTCCAAAAAGCATTGGCTTTATTGTTTCATTGGTTTTTGGATTCAATTTCCATCTCTTATACTTTTAATCATTGATGTTTCTTTCAGTCCAAGCTACATCGTTAACTCACCAAACGGCAAGTATGCTTCTTGGTTTAGCATTAGAGTTCTGATATGGCATGTGGAAATTTACTGTGAGAATAAATATCTACGGATTGTGAAGCCACCCATCTGATGATTAAATCCAAACTCTTCTTCTGGCGTTTTTGAGAAGAGTTTGAAAGAAAGGCTGGTTCAAAAGTAAAGAATTGGCACAATGTCAATGTAACTCTGCTTCTTCTTTTGGTTTTCTCCCAACGTACACTGAAAGAAACCTTTTGGTGATGATTTTAGTCGCAAAGCTTGACATATTAATCACTCTAACCTAGTATGCCTTCATCCATGTCGTATAGACCGTGCTACAAGCGATCCTCAATATCTTAGAGCTTCTTCTTGAACATGAAATGATCCTCAATATCCTCTGCATCGTAAAATCCACAAGTTTTTTTTATACTCATCAAATGGTATGTAGACAAATAAAAAAATACAAGAAGTTAAAACGATAAAATCCGTAGCCGTTTATAGCTGAGACAAAATGAAATAATATCTTGATTCTTCTAAGGTTTATAAGTATTGAAATATGAAGTAATTGCAGAATATGCCAAACGGAGCGCTCAGAGTAAGGAAGGATATGGGACGCATATGTGAGAATGACAAAGCTGTTGGCTTTATAACCACAAATAGCTTCATCTGCTAAAGAGACACAGACCAATGATCATGGCGGCTCAGGTTTCTTCTTGGACATTGAACAGTCTTTGTATTCACGACATTAAAGATCGATCAACCTCTACGAAGAAACCCTCAACCGCCGTAATCTTCTGGCTAATCTTCATGGCAGTTGAAGTTGTTGGTGGCATAAAAGCCATCAGTCTCACAATTCTTGCATATGCTGCTCATCAAGATTGAATGTAGAAGAAACTTTGGTTTGCCTAGAGACTAGAGGGAAACAATAATCTCTTTACATGAAGGTCATTGCCATTATATAATCCCTTCTCGTTGATTTGTTTCCTATACAATTAGTCATCACAATCTTTACATGCCTTACCAATTCTTGAGACTGTAAACATTCATGCTTTTCAAATGTTGCACCTGCTAATTTCATTTTTGATAACAAATACAGATACACATACACATGTTGCACCAAGACACTGATTTATGCAAAATAATCATCATTATATCGAACTCTCTTAAGCATCATGTTGGAAATTACATTTTGAAAGGAGTAAGGCATTATCGAATAGAGACTACCATGCAGGCTTTTACAACAAAACTGCTTTCTTTTTGGGTTCAAGAACCGGAGGGTCAATGTCTATCCCCATGTTAGCTGCAGTTCCTGCAATGATTCTCATAGCGGATTCAATAGTCGTGCAGTTCAGGTCAGGCAGCTTCTCTGCTGCAATTGTGCGTAGCTGATCGATTGTGATCACCCCAACTTTATCTTGCTGTGGATCTTTTGATCCCTTCTCAACACCTATTTCCACAACTCAACAAATGTCAAACATCACAAAACTCCCAGTAAGAGACACCAAATAAATAGACTAGAGATGCCACATCATCTCATACATGATATATTCAGAAACCTGCATCACAAACATGATAATCTTTCCAATAATTATATCTTTGAGTAGAAGCTTAAGTAATGATCTGATGGAAACTCGAAACAAAAAATTGAACTAGTGTAGCTAGCACACCTCAAGTTAAATTGATTCTATATTGAGAGGACAACATCACAAGTATGAATGATTTTGTTCTTGTACCATGCTATAAATTAGAATCTCTCTCTATAGTTGACAAAGGAGCAGAAGGAATGTAATCTAAAAAAACTCAAACTATTAAGCTTTGCAAAACGCAAGATAATATTCAACCACGACATATAATCATTTCTACAGAGGCAGACCTATTTATCAAAATGCACAATCATTGGTCCACAAGTCACAACACACATTAAAAGAATACCTGCAGCCTTAAGCAACAAAACCGAAGCAGGTGGGGTTTTGAGGATAAACGTGAAGCTCTTATCCTGCAACCATACATATAAACTCCATGAAACGATCTCATAGAGCTAATAAATCAGAGACACATCCCCATTCTAAAGCCACTCAATCAAATGTTACAACACTTGAAAACCCAGTTTTGATGACAAATTACCACAATGCTACTCTTCTCTAGCTTAATCAAACTTTAAAGATGGTATTAAAAGAGCATAAACTCACATCAAAGACAGTGATTTCGACAGGAATGATATAACCAGCTTTATCAGCGGTTCTTGCATTGTAATCCTTGCAAAAAGCCATAATGTTAACTCCCTTCGAACCAAGCGCCGGACCAACCGGTGGTGCCGGAGTTGCCTTCCCCGCCTCTAAAGCAAGTTTAATAACCCCAACAACTGCAAAAATTCCCAACCCAATAACGCCGATTAAGCCAAGAAAGTAAGAGAATTTCTAGGTTTTAAGGAGATGCGTAGTGAAAAGATTGAACCTTTTTTAGCTTTGCCTCCGGGTTTAGGTGGAGCCATGGCGATAACAGTGAGAAACCTCGGGGATGAAGAGAGAAGTGGAGACTGTTTCTTTCCCAGAAACTGAACCGAAACATTTGCTTTAGAGGATAATTTAGCTGAAAGAGAATGTGAGAGCTTAGAGTTGGGATGTAGAGAAGAGGAAGTTGAGCTGCAAAGGGTTGATAGAGTAGAAGACGCCATTGATTCTCACTGTGAAGGAAGAAGGTGAGTGAAGAAAGCTGAAGGCGAGTTCACAGGATAGTCGTCTCCGGGGAAAAAAATCCTATCCACTTTTGAGTTCTTGCTTTATGGGCTTAATGGGCTTTAACAAATAAGGCCTAAGATCCAGTACATTGATTTACACTAAACAGTCAAAATTTAAAAACTTTAACCCTCATATTTTTCATCTTTTTTATATTTGTCCTATAATGTTTTTTTTGCCTTCCCCAAATAAAATAGTAATGTTTATATCATTAATATTTTAATAATATTTTGTATCAATTCTTCTTAATTACTTTCAATAGATTTATTCACATTAACTAGCATTCAAACAAAAAACAAAATTCATCTCTCATTATTTTCAATTCTTCTAATTTTTATTTTTCTTTTCTTCTCAAAATTTTTAACAATTATCAGTCAAACCCACAATATTTGAACTACTAGCAATATCCAGAAGAGCTCTGTCCAAGATGATTTATTAGAATCCAAGCATTTTCCAATGTGAGATAATGTGAAAAGAAACACTGTATGTAAGAGCGCTGGTCCAAGATGATCTAGTACCCCATTCACCCAAGAAAAAGAAACATTGTATTTGTATTTAACAACTCTGTCCATAGGTTTTAACCACTTCTTTTGTTCTTATAATATTCACTTTGGGACCTTCGAAATAATAATAGATCTGTGGGACACACCGTTTTGGAATAACATTCTCAGCTTTGTCATAAAAGTGAATTCCACTATGAGAAAATATTGTTTCATTGTCATATTCGCATGTGTTTTCCAACCAGAAAATATAACAAGACCCCAAGATGATGGCGGTGACGCAGACAACAATTTTCATTGCATCATCTTTCCATATAATGAGAGAGGAAAGAAGTAATCAAAACAACAAATTTTACTGAGGCTTATAGTGTGGATAATCAAGAACCTAGGGTCGATTCCATTTGGTTGGGTAAAAAGTTGCATAAATTACATAAATAACTTGAAGACGAAAAAGGAAAGAAAAATAAATGGTCACCACTCACCATTAGATAGGATTAGGAAAAAAAAACATCTGAAAAGCTTTTCTTTATGTTTGAATGTTTCTACTCTTGAAATAGTGATTGTGAATAATTAAGTAATCTTTCAAACAACAAAAGCTAATCATATCTAAGTTCAATATCAATCCACATTTTTGCACACTATTTTTATACGATATGAACTTTTATTTATTGATTAGTAAAAAGAAGTATAACTGTTATGAACCTTCTTTTATGGTGTATTTTGGTTTATATGTTATGAAAAATAATATAAGGACAAAGAAGTTTCCATTAGTATATAACTATACTAGAGCATAGGGGCATCAATCAAAAACTCTGTGCCTTCATGTTCAAAAACAAGAGCACTAGCTTCCGTTTCATAACATCCTCAAGATATTAGAACTGTGGTCTTGTTAGATAGAACAAATTGCTAACCAGGTAGGATAGACTCATACACTTAACCATCACATTCAAAACTGTGGTCTTGCAAACAATACAAATTGCAAACTGTGGTAGGAGTTCTATTTTCAAGTTGCAAAACTGTGGTAAGTTAAACCAGAGTTTTGCCACCTCTTGGACAGAAAACTAGTTCTAACAATATCATCTGTCCGAAGCCGCAACAAGAGCATCTGACATAAGTTTCAGGTAACTTGCTTATCCAATCCTCTTCTTCTCTTGCACTACACTTTTCGCATTCATTGCATAATGCTTCTCTTTCGAAAAGCTCTTCCTCCATTACATCCATTCGTAAAATTGAACAGAAGATTTCACAGAAACAAGGTCCCATTACTCAATTAGTTTACTTGTCTGCATCAATTATGGACATTTAACATTCAATTTCTATTGCATAAAAACCCTTATAATATAGTTAGTTTGATCAAACTCAAATTTAAGACTCAGAAAAAAAAAAGAGTAGAAGAAGCCAAAGACTTTGTTAGAAACTTGAGAAAAAAAGATACATTCATACTTAGCAAAACATACAATTCAAAGGATAATAACAAAATAATTGTCAGACTTCTTACAAACCCTAAATCTAAATCGGCCAAAAGGGAATGGGAAGATCAAAGATGTTAGACCCTCCTTGTACCCCAAGTGAAGCCGAACTCGTCGATGGGTCAAAGGTAGAAACAGAGTCAGGGATTTGGCAGAAGCTACCGTTGTCATGGTTATAGAGAAAGACTGAAACTTTGCTCTGATGTTGTTGAGTCAATGAAGGTGTCGATAGGTATTGCTCTGTTTTTGACACACCACCGCTCATCAATGTTGTGAAGAAGCCGGCGGAAGACACCACAGGGTTCTGATCGGGTTCCGTCTGGTTCTGTAACCGAAGAATCTTATCTTGTAACACCCGTATAGAACTCTCTAACGAAGCCTCCATCTCCAAGACGTTCTCAGAGAATTTGTTGTCCATGATATCAAAAGATGACTTCTTGTCTTTGAGGGTCTTCTTATTCAGAAAGAAAGAAAGGTTTGTGCTTTTCTTGCGTCTCTCTCTATCGTTGAGTTTGCTGAATCTCTCCGCCATGTCTCGAACCTTGGATTGATCTTCCGGCCATGTCCTGACGAGTTCTCCGTCACGGTTGTAGTATATAACACAGACTTCGACATCACAAAGGATGGAAAGCTCAGAGGCTTTCTTAAACATGGTCTGTTCTCTCAAAGCAAGATTTGTTGTCTTAGGTTGTTTCTTGAAACATCTTCGGTTTCTCACCGAGAACAATTTCGTTGTTTTGTCCTTCGTCAACATTGTAGAACTAGAAGAAGCTTTGTTTACAGAGAGAAAAAGAAGAAGCTTTTTGTTTTTGACAAAGAGAGAATAAAAAAAAACTCTTTGAGAATTAGGGTAAAACACAACACGGTTCAGGTTATTATATAGAATTCGATTTCTATATCTTTACTTAATTATAATTTCAATAGAATTAGATTTTCATATCTGAGGTTTAATTTCCTTTTTGTTTTTTGAAGGGTATCTTCTCTTCGTTAAATGATATGATATGATAATAAGCGTTTATTAATCTAACCGTTGTAATTGTAATTTTCTTTTTCTCGTTTGTTTCTATTTTACTATATCAATCTAAACCGTTGTAGTATACGCACAGAATTATTATTTTTAAAATTTAATATGATAGAAGTTTTAGTAATCTTTTCGATATAATTTAGTTGTATATTATCAATTTATTTTTAGTAATTTTAACAATATAATATGATATTATAATATCATTTTAGATGTTAATACTAAAAGTAACATTAATTTGTTAAAAGTAATATATTGGTAAGTACTTTACAATATAATTTGGTTGATTTTTTCTATTTTTTATGTTACTCCTGAAAGTAAATGTAGTTATATGTAAAAAAAATATATAAATATAATTTTTATAATCATGTAAAACTAAACTAAAAGTATAAAAAAAAAATTTGAAGATACCCTTTATAAGATGTTAAAATGAGAAATAGGGCATTTTGTATTAGATAAAACAGGAAAAATAAGAGACCCCATAAAATAACGAGAATATTTGTGTGATTGCTTAAATAGTAACAACTAATGAAAATGCTACAATAATTATTTGAAGTAAAGGAACTAATTATTCCGGTTTGTTTTTTTTTTGGAATTCTCGTTTAGTTTGACAGTTAAATTAAATAAAAGGAAAGGAGATGATTTAAAAAAATATACATAAAAAAGGAGATAATGTAGAAATCTCTTATCCTTTGTCGGCACCATTCTTAGCCTCCAAATTGCGATGTGAGCCACCGCCTCCCAGACCATCCTCTCTATTTCACCACCGTTCTTTCGCCATACCTCTTTTGTGTATATGGAATACATGAGCTGCACATATAATCGACAAACCTTTGCAAACAATACCAAATGAGCCTCAAAACCTCAAATTTGACAACGGAGTAATTGAGTTGAGGAATATCAGACTCCTATTGTATTTGCGACTCTCCTCCACGTGATGGGTATATCTTCTTCCATATTCAACTCTTCTCTGTTTCCTTCAATTTGTATAGTTATCAATTATTCTGATCTATGACTGTTCTCTGTAATCTCAATTCTATTGTATACTCCATTTGGTTTATTAGATGACAACCGATTTGACAAATTTTATTCACCTATTCATTCTCTGATTACAGCTGAGATTTTCTTCGGTTTCTTTACTTACCTTCTGTTTGGGATCAAAATCTTTTAGTCAATTTGTTTTATTGCTAAGTCTATCTATTTCTTGTTTTTAGTTATGTGAATTTTTGACAAATTGTGAACCAAAAGTATGACAAAATGGTTCAATTTTCTCTTGTCCTTCTTATATCTCTTTTTATAAAAGATTACTGGCTATTGGGATTGAAACTTAAACATTTCAGTGGATGCAGTTGATATTGGAATAGACATGCCATTGACATTATTGCAGCTTTGTTCCATCTCTAAGGTACTTATCGTTGCTTTATTTAACTTTTATAAAAGTAGCAAATAATTTAGAGTAAGAGTCATATTTTAGGAAATGTGAAACATTAAACAGAAACAAATAAAACATAGCAACTGTGTTCTTGAAATAGAAAATAGGATTGCATCGATATATTATTCTACTTATTGAAGGACATCTAGAGCAGAAAATGCATCTCTAAACGTAGGATACAAAATGCCATCAACAGTACGTAAATCTTGAAAACTCGTTGCACCTCTTCTATGTGTTAAAAGGATTCTCATGTAAAACTGCTCACCAATAGCTGTTGAACTAAATTGCATCTGAGTAATACCTGAAATTCTTTTACGCCTGGTCCACGTTTTAGTAATTCTGTTCCAAACAAAGTGTTTAGGAAACTCAATGTAAGTCAGCTGTTTTGCTTATGTGTTGTGTGTGTTCATGTTCATCCACTCCAAAAGTTGAGAACCATGAGAGTTATAGAGAGACATCTTGGAACTGAAAAAAAAAGATTATAATTAATAAACTGTGTTAAGCAAAGATAACAGAATATAATAAAAAAGGAGAAACTAATTGATTCAATAACTTGAACAGATGTTATGAAGCGGGTGAATATCTTACCCAGAGAAGTGAAAGAAGGAGAAGAAATGAAGAATGATGAGAAGATTTAAGAATACTGTAAGTACAACTAACCTGGAGTTATATAGGAGAATAAATCTGTCCATGATCTTTGTTTGTACGTAGTGGTGTTAGTGTCATAATATTACGGGATTTTGGTTATAGGTTTTTTTTGTTTTTGGTTTCTTAATTAAATTTTTATCTCAAAAATCCCACAATTGAATTAGCAAGGCGTTAAAAACGCGGCACATAACAAAGAGTTTTGGGCATGTATTAAATTAAACACCTTCTTTGATGTGACTAAAACATGATCATTACATCATTAATATTAAATAAAATTTTGAAAAATATATACATTTGACACTAAAGAGTACGACATTCAGTATGATCTTACTTTTCATGAAACTGGAATTTCAAATTTGAGTTGTTTTAACATTGCAAAAGCTAAAATACAATAAGATCCTTTTATCTTATAAAGCACAAGTCACTGTACCAATAAAATTGTGACATGTCAGCAAAACCAAATAATTTTAAAAAAAAAATATAAAACAAAAAATGATTGTCGATCAAAGAAAGAAAACGAAAACAATTTAACACATATTTTTTAAAAAATAATTAATTAAAGAAACACAATCTAATATTTTGGTTTGTTCGAACTCAACATATATCTTCCCACCTTCCCACCTTTCTCTACGGTTTTCTTTTTTTTCATATCATAACTAATCTCATCTCCTATATAATAAAAGTTAAATCAGTTGTAGAAGCATCGGTTGGGCATCAACTATCAGAGACGGGAATGTCTCCATTGAATTCCTAAACTCAATCAAATGTTCGGGATTGCCAAACCATGTCCTCAAGTTGAAGATAGGAGTTCTGATTATGCTCTTAAAAAACATTGACCAAAAAAATGGATTGTGTAATGGGACCAGATTGCAGATAACAAAGTTGGGAGAACATGTCATTGAAGCAAGAGTTATCGGCCTAAACGACGACGGTGACAATGATGAAGAGAGAGTTAATATCCCATGCATGGCACTTACACCTACAGATGTGAAGTTGCCTTTTCGATTTCGCCGTATTCAGTTTCCTATTTCTCCATGCTTTGGAATGACAATAAACAAGAGCCAAGGTCAGAGTTTATCTCACGTTGGGATCTATTTGCCAAGACCGGTGTTTACTCACGGCCAACTGTACGTTGCCATGTCAAGAGTCAAAAGCAGAAGGGGTCTAAAGATCCTAATTGTTGATGAGGATGGGAACAGAGATACAAAAACAACAAATGTTGTTTTTAAGGAGATTTTTCAACAAATCAGATAACGATTACTCATATATAGGTAATACATATTTTTCTACTTATTTATATTATTGTTTTTAATATAACACAAATTATTGGACCTACAAACTTACATTGCTTTACATTTATCTAACTGTAAGTTTCATACTACGTTGGGCATATTCTGTCACAACTAAAATATTCCTTGGTTTCTCCTGGTAGAATATCCATTATATGATTGTTGATCTCCTGAACAACCTCATTGGTAGGACATAAGATAGCCCGACCCTTGAAAAAATTCACATCTTCCAGATTTTCAATCAAAGATGGATATATGGCATTCGTGATTGAATCTATAGGGTCAAGATTATCCAAAAGAAGCATGTCACCTGGAATATCGATCACAGCTTCACCATGATTTGGTTCTGAAAGCTTTCCATCTCCTAACTTTAGAATCCATTCTGAGAATTCTTTGATGGATTTAATCTCAGCAGGATCCGAATCA
>NC_025698.1:18183230-18279847 GCF_000633955.1 Camelina sativa | reverse complement strand
TGATTGAATCTATAGGGTCAAGATTATCCAAAAGAAGCATGTCACCTGGAATATCGAGCACAGCTTCACCATGATTTGGTTCTGAAAGCTTTCCATCTCCTAACTTTAGAATCCATTCTGAGAATTCTTTGATGGATTTAGTCTCAGCAGGATCCGAATCAATAGTTAGACGCATGTTTTTTGTCAGACGAAGAACAGAGCAAAATCGCTATAATGATGAAGAGGTTAGAGAAGCTTGAACAATTTGCCATCTACTCCCTTTAGCAATAACTGGTAGCACTTGTCGAAAATCACCACCAAAAACTATTGTTTTCCCACAAAATGGATTATCAGCATTAATAACATTAGCTGCTCTTGCTATATCTCTCATACTTCGATCAAAAGATTCAAAACAATGTTTATGCAACATTGGTGCCTCGTCCCAGATAATCAACGTAGATTCCAATAGCAATCCAGCTAGATCACTATTAGCAGCAATATGACATGTTGAAATTTTGTGTAGCTGTATTGGTATTGCGAACCGTTAATGAGCACTTCTTCCTCCTTCCAATAATAAAGCTGCCATTCCACTCGACGCAACAATGATCACAATTTTTCCTTTCGAACGGATATATGATGACAAAGTCTTCCAAAGAAAAGTCTTTCCCGTACCTCCAAATCCATAAACAAAATATACACCTCCACAATTTGATTCTACTGAAGCCAATATACTATCATACACATTCCTTTGTTCATCTGTTAGACTTGGAAGCATCTTTTGATGGTCTGAAGCAGCCTTGTCTCTGTCGTAATACAACTCTTCTGTAATCAATCTGTTTGCTGAAGATGGGATATTGGTGTTTACAGGAAATGGAAGTGAAGAATAAGTTTTGAGGCTACTTCCGTTGGACTGTAAAAGCTTTTAAATTTCAAGCAAAGCTTGATTTTTTAACTGATATTTGCTCATTTCCAGACATATGAGTTTTCAAAATCAATGTTAGTGATCAATTTTTTTTTTTTTTTTTAATTTATACATGAAGATAAATTTTTCTAACCTGGTTTTTCCTGAATTCTTCTCTGCATATCTAAAATGTCTTCTGCAAGCAAATGCCATGTTTTTAACCAAACATGATTAGGTGATGAGAAACTATCTGAGTTTAGGAGCCTCACAAATAGTTGACGCATGTACTTAGCTGATCCCCATTGGCTGGCTTCTGCGATTCTATCAATATATAATTGGTCATCTTCAAGGAGACCAAGAGCTGCACATGCATCTTGATACATTGGATACAAAATACCATCAAAAGTACGTAAATCCTCAAAGTTGATTGCACCTTTGATCACCGCAAGCAGGATTCTCATGTAAAACTCATCACCAGCAGATGGTGAGATAAAATGCATCCGACCAACAGCTGAATTTCGTTTACGCTTTGTCCATTCTTTTTTTGGTTCGGTTCCAAACAAAGTGTTTAGGAAATTCAATGTAAGTTAGTTGTTGTGCTTCCGTGTTGTGTTGGTTCATTTTCATCCACTCTAAAAGTTGTGATGTATGATTCCCCAGACGGTTCAAAACATCATCAACATCATCATTATCCTCCATTGTTACATTTTGCTCCCCTTCTAAATGAAATGACAATCTTTGCACAGTTGTGCTGCTGTGATGAAGGTCAAAACCCCACATTCTCCATGTTGCTTCAAGAGGCGATACATACCTTTTAAAGAGAACATATAATTAAGACTTATGTTAGTGATTTAGGCTAACTAAAAAAAGACGTAGCTAAAAAAATAGTAAGGTTAAACAAATTACCTGCAATCATAGTATTCCTTTATTTCGTCTATAACCTTTACGGTACCTTCCACGTCATTTGTTGTGGTCACTGACTCAATTGATGCTGCTGTAACCCTGTCGTTACCTTAGTTTATATATTTGAATAAATATTTGATTGCTCTGGTCTGGTTGCACCATTCTACATTTATATGCGCATGGTACTTTAGAAGCAGATAAGGGTTGTAAGGAATTACAAACCGATTATCTATGAAAATTCCATTTTTTCCACAGTTCGCCCATCTTCTCTTCTCCTGTACACTGGGTAACCATCCTTGTTGATATATGTCTCTTTGCAGAATTCTTTTGGGAATTTTTTGGTGCATTTTCTTTTTTCCATGCACGGTGAACGTGGGTTTACTAACCCACATGGACCATGAATCATTAGTTCTTTAACTATTCCATGAAGGACAGGGTTAGTAGCTTCATCAGGGATTTCAGCATATATGACTTCGTCGATATCCTTTGTAGTAGCCAGTTTTGACCCACGCTTTAGCCACAACAAAATATGAGCATGAGGGAGACCTCTTTTTTGAAATTCGATTGTATATATCACTGTTTTTAAAAAATAGAAAAGGAGATGGATGAGGAAAAACATAAATATGTGAACATAATCAGTTAAAAACTTAAGAATTATATGTAGGTAACCTGCGATTGATGGACCAAAAAGGTTTTTGTTATGAATGTCAAAGATGAGATTATCTAACTTCATCTTGAATATTCGGGAGATCACGTCAGCCCTGTCTTCTGTTTTTAGGGCCCTTGCTTGTAGGTGTCTTGTAATCTCTGGCCATTTAGGATTGCAAGTGAATGTAATGAACAAACTCGGGTAGCCAATGTTTTGACAAACTGCCATTGCGTCCCTGTATTTTTCTTGCATATATCGTTGACCTCCCACAAAAGTTGATGGTAAGAGAATTCGCTTTCCACACTTATCAGCATCTTGATTTCCACTTGCTGCAGAAGTTGCAACATTGTTGTACTTACCTGCCCACAATAACTTTTGGTTTAGTCTAAGATATCCTATTCTTTCAGCTTCGATCATTGTAAATCCATCAACCAAAAACTGCTGAAAGAGTTTCCCAGAATGCAGAAGAGGATTAAACTGCCCATGACCTCAATGATTTTATAAGCAAAAAACTCTCGCATGCTTAGTCGAAACCGTGGATTTCTCGATGTTGTGGTCGCCTTCTTAAGATGCAGATCAATATGATAACCGTCTTCTCCATATGGAAATAAAAGAGGATACTGTAAAGGAAGGTATGCAGGGTGAAGCTCACTTATCCTTGCCAATTGCTTACTCTTTGTTTCCACAACAATATCTCTACCATCCAATTCAGTGTCAAAATCTCCAACAAATAATGCAGCAACTTCAGAACTTGTTGGGAGCGTATATGTCTTGTCATGAACTTCACGCCCAGAAATCAATACAATCTTAACATCTGATGTTTCTAATGAATCACCGAAACGATCCCTTGCAGTTCGGAGTATCTTAATGTATGGATTGCACTCATCTAGCATAGATTTAATTGCTTCGACAATATCAGCTCTTAGTGTTCTGGATTCTGTCGTAGGTGTTCTTCGTTTAGAACTACACAATTATAGAAAGTGGATAGTTGATTCAAAACATTAGTACTTGTCGTGAAAATTCAAAGTCAAATAAGATTCATAATATAGATCCACTTTTAAGATTTAGTTAGCATTATTACCTGAAAGCTGCTGTTCTGTTGCTTATTTCATTTTCAGTATCAAATATATACAACTGTGCAAATGCAGGAGGAGTGCCTTCAGTAGGTAGCAATGTTTATTAATCTAACCGTTGTAATTGTAATTTTCCTTTTCTCGTTTGTTTCTATTTTACTATATCAATCTAAACCGTTGTAGTGTATATATATATATATATATATATATATATATATATCAGTCTCTATATATAATTGATCAGAGAAAACAAAAGAAACCCTAAATCGCTCTCCATCATTAGCTCTCTCGATTGTCATCTCACATTCATCAGCGATGAAACTCTTCTCTCTCTTTTGTGTTCAAATTCACTAACACTTCTGTCTTTGCAGGCTTTATTTGATTGATTAATCTCTTTTGTCTATCAGCGACGAAACTAAACTCTTGTCTCTGTGTTGGAATTGACTTACGCTTCTTTCTTTGCGGGCTTTATTTGATTAGTCTCTCATCGACGAAACTAAACTCTTCTCTCTTTGTGTTCTAATTGACTAACGCTTCTTTATCTGCAGGCTTTATTTGGTTATCTCCCATCGACGAAACTCAACTTTTCTCTTTGTGTTCGAGTTGACTAACGCTTCTTTCTCTGCAGGCTTTGTTTGATTAGTCTCTCATCGACGAAACTCAACTCAACTCTTCTCTTTGTGTTCGAATTGACTAACGCTTCTGTCTTTGCAGGCTTTGTTTGATTACGTCTCTAATTTCGTTTCTTTTGAGTGTGTTTGGTAATGACGAATATAACAGGTTGGTGTTCAACTCAAGAGCACTTTCTCCCCAGGAAGCGATCCAAGGGAAATTTTGATAGGTTTATACCAAATAGGTCTGCGATGGACTTTGACTACGCTCATTACGCTCTAACTGAAGGAAGAAAACTTAAGGCTGAAGTAACTTCACCATCAAGAAAAGCCTACATAGAACGATTAGCTGAAACGATGAATATGACCGGATTCTCGCTTTCAGAGACAAACCTCAAGCTCTGCTTTCTAGTAGTATTCACTCTGCTTCTTCTGATCCTCACCAACAAGAACCTAGATCCGTAAAGCCTTGTAGATACATTCGTCAGACTAGTGAGAGAACCTTAGACCTACCTGACTTAGCCGATGACTTCTACCTTAACTTGTTGGACTGGAGCAGTGCTAATGTTCTAGTCGTGGCTTTGGGAGACATTGTTTACTTGCAGAATGCATCCACTGATCTTACATCTGAGCTTGTGACCGTTGATGAAGAGGAGGCACCTGTCACAAGTGTTAAGTGAACGCAAGATGGTAAATCTCTTGCAGTTGGTCTTCACAACTCTCAAGTGCAGCTGTGGGATTCTTCTGATCGTAGACTGATAAGAACATTGAAAGGGGGTCACCAGTCAAGAGTAGGATCATTGGCATGGAACAATCACATTCTAACAACTGGAGGAATGGACGGACGGGTCATCAACAATGATGTGCGGATGAGATCACCCATTGTGGCAACTTACGTGGGTCACACTGATGAGGTTTGTGGTCTCAAGTGGTCAGGATCAGGACAGCAACTAGCAAGTGGGGGTAACGACAATGTGGTACACGTATGGGATCGTTCCTTGTCCTCCTCCTCCTCCAACTCAACTAGGCAATGGCTGCATAGGTTTGAGGAACATAGAGCTGCTGTGAAAGCTCTCGCGTGGTGCCCTTTCCAATCGAGTTTGCTTGCAACTGGTGGTGGTGGCAGAGATCCGACGATTAAGTTCTGGAATACACTCACTGGGGCTTGCTTGAATTCAGTTGACACCGGCTCTCAAGTTTCTTCACTGCTATGGAGCAAAAACGAAAGAGAATTGCTTAGCTCACATGGGTATACACAGAATCAGCTTACACTTTGGAAGTACCCATCCATGGTGAAAATGGCTGAACTCACTGGTCATACATCAAGAGTTCTTTATATGGCACCCATCCGTGGCTTCAGTAGCAGCAGACGAGACTCTCAGGATTTGGAATGTTTTTGGAGTACCAGGGACCGTCAAGAAAGCTGTTCCAAAGGTAGCTCCAGAGCCATTTTCTCATCTTAATCATATTCGTTGAAATTGTGAAGACTCTTTTTGACACTTGACATCAAACAATGAGGCACGGATTATGAGTATTAGTTAGTGTTGTTGTCAATTATTATAGGCAGTGTGTTATTAGATCTCCAAATATAGCCTTAGTTTTGTCTCTTTTTTTTTTTGGACAATTCACATAAAGTTTTGACTAAAATCTATATAAGAAAAGTAAACATGATGTGTTGACATTTGGGACCTCGTCCACTCTTTGAGCTCTCTCACACTCTCTTATGCTCTGTTTCTATCCTCTGTTTTAACAGAAGAATGTTCCACTCTCTTGTGTTTGTGTTTGTTTCGTGTTTTTTGATAAAACACAAAACGTTTTAAAAAAAGACAAACTTTAAAGACCAAAAATTTGGAGTCCCTAAAAGAAACCAAGAGATTCTTCTTCTTATCGGTAAGCGTTGTTTGTTCTTTTACTTTTCGTACTCTTCTTCCGATCTAGATTGTATACGAGCCGTCGGTTTGCTTTTTAATGTGATTTCATTTTTATTTGCAAGAGAAACGCTCCAAAGGTTCAACCTTTTTGGTTTCTTTCTATGATGTAAGGAAGGTCTCTCAATCTCCAGATTCAGATATGAAACGAGAGATTCCAGGTAAGCGTTCGTTTGTTTCTCTTACTCTTCATCCGATCTAGATTGTATCCGAGCCGTCGGGTTGCTGTTTTTTTTAATGTGGTTTCCTTTTTATTTGTTAGGTGAACTCTACAAAGGTTCAACCTTCCCTGTGTAGATCCGAGCCGAGATAGAAAAGTAAGCCATTTTCATTTTTCTTACACCTGTTGGATCGAGATCTGTTTTGTTTCTGTGTTCCAAATGGATCCGTTCCAAATACGGTGTTTGGTTGTCTATCTACACCTGAATGAAATGGTTTTCTATGTGATGTAAAACAGATTGCTTTCAGAATGAAATGTAAAACAGAATGACTTAAAATCGAAATTAATGTTATTTTTTCTATAGTCTTGTCAATCTGCCCGTTTGTAATTCTGTTACTGTATTTTTATGTTCTATCTACACCTGCCATTAGCGTTAAATGTTGACGAGATTCTTTATAGTTAAAACAGAGCGGTTCAGTTGCTGTTAAGCCCCTTGCTAAGGTAAGCCTTTTACTTATCAGATTAAAAAATATAAGTACATAGACAAAACAATTTTACGAAACATAAACTTAGAAATATATTTTAGTTGAAGACCAGAAGATTTAAGAGAGAAATCTAAGGACATACAACTATAATATATCTTTGAATGTTCAAAGCCAAAGAGATTGTGATGAGTCGTGCATTGGACTCATCTTCATCACTAAAGGCTTCCAACTACAGTTTGAAAGTAAAAAAAAACACACACATTACAAACCAAACCAATGCAAAAACTTTAAATCATGACTATCATAAAATATAATCCTTTGAAAGAAGCTAATAAATATTGACAAGACTTTGATACAAAAAAAATATATATATTGACATAGCTTTGTATATGATTTCTTCAAATAGTCATCGATTTATTAATCTGTTAATCATCATACTACAAGACATCATTTAAAAAAAACTTCATAATAAAAAATAAAATAAAATACCATGAGAAATGATGGGAAAAGAAAGACATATAATCGTTTTTTCATTATTAGTCATGTGAGCATTAGATCTTATTTAATACACTAAACATTTTATGAAGTTTTTAAAGAATTCTATTGACACATTATTCTGAGTAAACACATTCATGGCAATAAATACAATTATAAAGCATATTAATTGTAATTAATTTTGTGATATGCATTATTGCAACATGAACAGTTTGAACAAAAGAAAATGTCCACCTATAATGTCTTCGAGGTAATTGATTGAGTTAAGTAAATGTAACCTAAAGAAACTGAATAAATAAAATGTCTCAAATTAAAAAATGTGTGTAGACAATTTAGTTTTAGATTAGCAATAATGTGTCTTTGATTTCATTAAAATTGAAAAAAAAAATGACACATTAAAAAAATAGAGTGGTGCCAAATGACAATTTATCAGAAATCTAGTTTATTATAGTTTGATATATAGTACATATTGACATGTGAAACCGATAAAAATAGTTAATTAATAAAATTACGGTTGTGATAAAAAAATTAGTAAAGAATATATTTTGAATATTGCTATGAAATAACACTAGATAATACAAATCCAAAATAATTAAATATTTGGTAGAGGAAGATAAAAGAAATTAACATTTTTCTAAATAAATAAATGTAAATTTAAAGGATCAAACTTGAAATTAATGTCAAGTACACATGTCGCAAAAATAGAACGCTAAATGTCGTATCGATAGGCAAAATTAGAAAAAACCTTGTGATATTATATAAGATATTAATTGAAGTATCACGTCCATATTGTGATTATACAAAAGAACAAATATTCCATTCATATAAAACCATCTTTAACAGCGGACCTATAAGTTATTTTCTAACGGAATCATAATCAATTGAAAAATCACATTCATATAGGGATTATACAAAAAGAACAAGTATCGCATTCACATAGAAGTAGAACCATCGTCCATATAGTGTGTCATTAGACCTCGTGTTGTTATCCTTCTTTTCTTTGGTTTGTGATATATCATCGTTTTTACGGTTTTTAACCATGATATAAGTGTGGTTTTTGAGTCTTTTGATTTGTTTTCTAGGTTGTTTTTGTGTTATTACAAGTTTTCTAGGATTTTGGCACGGATGGAGCGAAATGGAGCAATTTGGACATTTTGGAGCATTTAACCCGGAGGAAACGAATTTGGAATCGAAACAGAGCGATGGTGTCGATCGACACCGCCTTGGTGTCGGTCGACACCTTGTTTTATCTAACGAGAGAGAGCAAGAATTGGAAGTTTTACAATTTTACCCGAAGTTTTCCACAATTGCATCATAAGTCCCTGGACGTGTTTTAGGATGTATATATTTTATTTTTGGGTTTTAGAAACCTACAAGTTATTTTCTAGCAGTTTTTGAGAGAGAGATTATTGAGAGCTTTTGAGAGAGACGTATCTGAATTCTTTGTAGAGAGAAGATTTCTAAACTCCCTCTTTTTACTATTCAATAATCTATTGCATGTTATTCAGAATTATGATTTATTCTTCATTAAACATGTCTGAGTAATTTGCTTGTTAGGTTTAGGGTTTTTCATAGAGTTTTTATGATTTATTAGATCTGAGATTTTTAGGGTTCTTAATCTTTTATGATCTTCATCTTTGGTTGTTCTTCACAATAATTCTTGATTGATCACCTAGAATTGTTATCATAGGGAAATAAATTGATATGAAAATATAATTGTTTTCCTAATTAAACCATTGATGAGCAAAAAAATTTTATTACAAAGAGATTTGAATTAATAATTTTGTGAACTTATCTAAACTTGTTCTTAAAGCTGATTTTTAACTTAGAACTTTACAAAGAGATTTGGATTTGCTGGTTTTAAATCTAGATAATAATTGCAGTGAGAACTGATTTATTTTACCAAAAGTTTAGAGTTCTAGATCTGGTTTTTAATTGTTTGAACCTTAATTAATTTACTGATTTAATATTTCATAATTTCCTGAAAAATTTCCTAGGCTTAATCCTTTGATTTTCTGATTTCACAAATCTAAAAATACCCTTGGTACTTTATTGACGATCTCACAAAGATGCAATCTTAGTTAATTTTAATTTACTGATTCATCTTTTACAGAATCGATTCCCTACGAGAATATATGGATTTCAGTATGTCTGGAAGCACAGGAGAACATTCTTTTGCTGATATTATTACCAGTATTCGATATTGGGTCATTCATAGCATTACTATACCTTCCCTATTCATTGCGGGCTGGTTATTCGTCAGCACCGGTTTAGCTTACGATGTGTTCGGGAGACCTCGTCCAAACGAGTATTTTACAGAGAGCCTTGTCACTTTTATTTGAATATTTGCATTGCTTTTTCAATAATTAAATTAACTTGTTTAACGTAATAACAAAACTCTATAATCCATTGTGTTTGATTTTGAGTCTCTATGGAATTTGACCCCTAAGTACTACAGTGATCTCTTGTTTGAGAGAGTAGCTCCAGGATTAATTTGAACTTATCAGTTTGACCAAGAATATATAATTTATCTCCACTTTCCAGTGACAATTGCATTTCAAAATTGAACCAATCATGTTCTATATAAAAATCAAGGCGGCTTTGTTTCCCCGTGTAAAGCGCCATAGATATAATGATTTCTAAACGATCAAAAGGAGATAAATAAGACTTTTTTTTACAAAGAAGAGGTCAACTGAATGGTTCTTGACTCATGAGATTGGAAATATAGGGACCTTCTTATGTGGTTCCTATCATGGGTGCATTGTCACATAAACTAACAATCATTTTTAATGACAAAAAAAGCTTTATTAAAAAACATACAAGTTGTCATAATCAGAGCAACCCATTATTATGTTCCAAATCATTCAAAGTTCAAACAATGTGAGCCTAAAATAACTCAACTTCATTGTATATATAAACCCTTCTTCCACATGAGCCTCTTCAAGTAAACTACATTACATTTCATCTCTCTAACAAAACCGAATATGACGAAAATATCGATCATTGTGGCAATATATCTAATGCTTGCTCTCAACATTGCTGCTGAAACTAAGGTACGCAGTATATGTTTTTTTTTTCCTTTTGGTCTACTTAGCTTATACACGAGTTTTAGTTTTTGCAAGAAGCTAAGATTAACATACTTTGTTTGATGATTCAATAGGTTCACATAGTGTATCTCGGTGAAAGGCAGCACGATCATCCTGACTCAGTCACCGAGTCTCATCATCAGATGCTTTGGTCAATCCTCGGAAGGTAATAACTACTTAAAAAACTTGTATTATCAACTTTGACCAAAGCATATCCACACTGGTTGTTATACTCATTTTTGTTATGCCACATCACATATCACAGCAAAGAAGCTGCACATGATTCAATGGTGTATAGTTATCGCCATGGTTTTTCCGCTTTCGCAGCCAAACTAACCGATTCCCAAGTGATTCAACTCTCAGGTACTTATAAACACACAAAGATTGATATTTTTGATTAGGAGTTCTTGTTTTATTTTTACTTTTTTAGCCATGGCTAAATGCAACTCTTTATATTTTATGATATAAACAGAGTTACCTGAAGTTGTTCATGTCATACGCGATAGATTCTACGAACTACAAACAACTAGGACTTGGGATTACTTGAAACATACTACAAGACATCCAAAGAATCTTCTAAACCAAACTAACATGGGAGACAAAGTCATCATCGGCGTCGTTGACTCCGGTATAAACTCAACTCTTGCCTCTTAAACCGAAATCTTATAAAGTTTCACATTTAATTAAACCGCGATTGGTTTTATATTTATATCAGGGATATGGCCAGAGTCTGAATCATTCAGTGACAAAGGTCTTGGACCAATACCAAAACGTTGGAAAGGAAGCTGTGACTCAAAACAGAGCTTTAACGGCTCAACCGTTTGTAACAGAAAACTGATTGGCGCCAAATACTTCATCAGTGGCTTAATCAATGGCGCCGACGAAAGCAACTGGAACACTACAGAGAATCCAGAATACATATCTCCAAGAGACTTCAATGGTCACGGGACACACGTGGCTGCAACCGCTGCTGGCTCATTTGTCTCTGACGCGAGCTACTTAGCTCTCGGGAGAGGAACAGCTAGAGGTGGTGCTCCACGGGCACGCGTAGCAATGTACAAGGCTTGTTGGCACTTAGCCTCTATAGGAACAGCAACTTGTTCAGCTGCAGATATGTTGAAAGCAATAGACGAAGCGATTCACGACGGTGTCGACGTTTTGTCAATCTCGACGTCGTTCCCAATTCCTCTGTTTCCGGAAGTGGACGCTCAGGACGCTATGGCGGTTGGAGCGTTTCATGCGGTTGCCAAGGGAATCCCCGTTGTATGTTCAGGTGGTAACGCCGGTCCTGCTTCTCAAACCGTTACCAACACGGCTCCTTGGATCATTACCGTTGCTGCAACCACTCAAGATCGGTCTTTTCCAACACTAATCACACTTGGCAACAACATTACGATTGTGGTAAGTTCCAAAAAAACAAAACAGAGGAAAAAATATCACTTCTTGCACAAACTCTGTTTTTAACATTTCAAATTTTAGGGTCAAGCATTGTATCAAGGTCCAGACATGGATTTCACCGGTTTGGTTTACCCTGAAGGTCCAGGAGCAAGCAACGAGACATTTTCAGGGTAATTTTCAAACTCTCTAATCTTTTTTTTCTTTCTAGTCTGTCATCTCAATCATTTTCTCTTACTTGCAGAGTCTGTGAAGATCTTGCTAAAAACCCAGCTCGTATAATAAAAGAAAAGATTGTCTTGTGTTTCACGAAATCGACAGATTATGGTACCCTGATCCAGGCTGCATCAGATGTATTCAACCTTGATGGCTACGGCGTTATAGTTGCAAGAAATCCAGGCTATCAGCTTAATCCATGCGACGGTTTCCCCTGTCTCGCTGTTGATTACGAACTAGGAACTGATATACTCTTCTACATACGTTCCACTAGGTATTTAACAGACCCCATTACATATTAGTTAGTACTTGTAACCAATACCTAGATATTGATTTGGTATATCAAATGGTTTGTTTTGCAGATCACCAGTCGCCAAGATTCAACCTACAAGAACATTGGTTGGACTCCCTGTTGCTACAAAGGTCGCGACTTTCTCATCTAGAGGACCTAGTTCGATCTCTCCTGCAATTCTCAAGGTATTCCAAGCTTAGCTACTAAATTCTCTGTTTTGATAAGTCTCAGAACTTTAAACCCTAAAATTTACAAGTTTCATGTAGTTACTTTTGACTGAAGTTTCATCGTTTCTTTTGATTGTTTTTTTTATACACAGCCTGATATTGCAGCACCTGGAGTGAACATACTCGCAGCTACTTCTCCAAACGATACATTCTACGACAGAGGATTCTCCATGAAATCAGGAACATCAATGTCGACTCCTGTTGTTGCAGGAATTGTAGCACTTCTTAAGTCTTTGCACCCTCATTGGTCTCCAGCCGCCATTAGATCCGCTATTGTTACTACAGCTTGGAGAACAGATCCATCCGGTGAACCTATTTTTGCAGACGGGTCAAACCGCAAATTAGCTGATCCATTTGACTATGGAGGAGGCGTTGTGAACTCAGAGAAAGCCGCAAAACCCGGTCTTGTCTACGATATGGGAGTTAACGATTATGTTCTCTACTTGTGCTCTGTTGGTTACACGGATTCATCCATTACTAGACTCGTCCGCAAGAAGACGGTTTGTGGAAACCCCAAACCTTCTGTTCTTGATCTTAACTTGCCTTCAATCACTATCCCAAACCTTGCAAAAGAAGTTACTATCACTAGAACCGTTACCAATGTTGGACCAGTAGGATCGGTTTATAAGGCTGTTATTGAGGCTCCGATGGGTGTTAACGTGACCGTGACACCAAGCACATTAGTGTTCAATGCTAAGACCAGGAAGCTCTCGTTCAAGGTCCGCGTGGTAACGAACCATAGAGTAAACACTGGATACTATTTTGGGAGCTTGACTTGGACTGATTCTGTTCATAATGTGGTTATTCCTTTGTCTGTGAGAACTCAGATCTTGCAGCGTTATTACGACGAGAACTGATTAGATCTTTGTGTGATTATAATAACTTCAGATTCTGCATTTTTTTATTTATTTTTATTTCTTATTTAGTGTATCATTGTGTTCATGATTGATTAATAAAACGATATATTCTTACCATTTCTACTAAAAGCTTATTCTTAGTTTCTTGCGGAAGAAGATAGGGCCATAGAGGAAATTTAATGTCCTCAGATAAATTTTGATTAATAACGCTTTATTCGTACAAACACATAAAGTTCTAAGAATCATCAGTTCTCATCATAGTAGTTTTGAAGGATCTGAGTTCTGACAGATACAGGGATTATCACATTATGTACAGAGTCAGTCCAAGTCAAACTACTAATACCCAGTGTTGATTTTGTGTGTGGTCGAGACTCTAACCGTGAAGGAGACACTTTTAAATTTCGAGTTAAACACTAGTATCTCCGGCGTCACAACCACTATCACCCCGAGCGGAGGCTCGACCACGACTTTATAGACCGAGTCGACTGGTCCAACGTTAGTGACGGTTCTAGTGAGAGTGACTTCGTCTTTGAGATTTGGGATGGTGATCGAAGGTAAGTTGACGTCAAGAACGGAAGGTTTGGGGTTTGAACAGACTGTTACTTCACCTACAAGCTGAGAGATAGATGAGTCGTTGTAACCGGCTGAGCACAAGTAGAGTTTGTAGTCTTCTGAGCCCATGTCATATATGAGACCAGGTTCTGCAGCTTTCTCAGGGTTCACAAGGCCTCCACCATAATCAAACGGATCAGCTACTTTGCTAAAAGACCCTTCAGCAAAAATCTGCTCTCCGAATGGATCTGTTCGCCAAGCTGCAAAGTAAAGACAACGGTTTCTTGAGTTGGATCTATTGATCGGTTGTTTCTGTAGTTGGAAGAAGATAAGAACCTGTAGTGACAATGGCTGATCTAAAAGCCGCAGGGGACCAATCAGGATGCAGAGCTTTGAGAAGTGCAATAACTCCTGAAATTGCTGGAGTCGCCATAGATGTTCCTGAAAGAATAGCAAATCCACCAGCACTCAATGTGGAGTTGGGAGATGTAGCAGCTAATATCCTTACTCCTGGTGCTGCTATGTCGGGCTGCATCATAAATATTGAGCTTCATAATAATTAAGATATTGCAGAACATCTGATGGGGTCAAAACTTTGAAGACATACTTTTAGAATCACCGGGGACATCGAGTTAGGCCCTCTTGATGAGAAATTTACGACCTTTGTACCAACAGGTTGTCCGAAGAGTGTTCTTGAAGGTTGTATCTTCACAACAGGTGATCTGTAATCTTTTTCTTATGAATATGTGTTTCTTGGAAGGGAAGGAAAAAACTGAAAATGTACTACTCTATGAAGTGAGGATCAGGGTTTATAGTTTCATACCTAGTGGAACGTATGTAAGCAAGTATATCGGTCCCGAGCTCGTAGTCAATGGCGACACATGGGAAATCATCAGGCCAAGCCCTCCGGCTGTCTTCACAAAAGATGCAGCGGTCGGTATAGCAGTGTTGGTTCTTGAAGTTGTGAAACACAGCACAACTTTCCCAGCCATTGTATGGTTAGAGTTGAGATTAAGGGATTCACAGACACTGCAAAGTGTTACAGATTCAGTGAAAACTAAACAGATGTCATACCAAGAAGTCAAGTTCTCGTTACTTACCCGCTGCTGTTACCTGCATCCGCTGGATAAACCAAACTAGTTAAGCCAAGTTTCGGACCTGTGTAGGTTGCTTGACCCTGAAGTAAGATTGGAAATACGCATAGTCAGCGAGTTCCAAGGAAAAAACGGTGATAACAACGGAAACAAAAATGTTTGTAGAACATATAACTCTGCTTTACCAATATCACTTTATTGTTCCCAAGTGTAATAGGTGTGGGAAAGGACCGATCTAGAGTGGTTGCAGCCACTGTTAAGATCCAAGGAGCTATGTTTACCACGGTCTGAGCTTCTGGACCATCGTTACCACCTGCACAAACAACTACAATGCCTTTTGCAACAGCATGAAATAATCCAGTGGCAAACTCATTAAGCATGTCAGTTTCAGGAAGTAGAGGGACTTGACCAACAAGAGAGATTGACAAAACATCAACACCGTCATGCATAGCTTCGTCAATTGCTTTCATGATGTCAGAATTTACACAAGTCACTCCATCTAGCTCTTCCAGATACCAACAAGCCTTGTACATTGCTACACGAGCACGTGGTGCACCACCTCTCAAGGTTCCTCCAGCAAGAGCCTTGTAGCTTACGTTAGGAACAAATGAACCACCCGCAATGGAGGCAACGTGCGTTCCATGGCCGTCAAAGTCTCTAGCGGAAATGTAATCAGGGGATTTTGTGGAATTGAATCCCTTGTTTTAAGCAAGAAACCCTTTCATAAAGTACTTGGCTCCTATGAGCTTTCTGTTGCAATTTGTTGATCTGAAGTTTTCTCCTGATTCACATCCTCCTTTCCATTTCCTTGGTATTGGTCCAACCCCATTGTCATTAAATGATTCAGACTCTGGCCACACCCCTACAACCTCACAAAGCAATAAGTCAATGAGGTATTAAAATAAAGAAATCAAAAGAAACATAAACAACAATAAATCTAAACTGTGACTAAAATCTATTTATACCTGTGTCAATAACACCAATGATAACTTGGTCACCCATGTTTGTATCATTTTAAGAGATTCTTTGGACTGGCAGCAGAAAGGCCTAAGTAGTCCCATGTTCGTGTTGTCGCGAGTTCATAAAAACCATCCGGTATGACATGAACAACTTCAGGCAAATCTGTTTTCCAGAATAATGTGCATCAGCAATGAAGACATTTAGTCTTAGTTTTGTTTGAATGCTAAGAAGCAAAGAAAAGGTGTGTGACTTAAAGACAACTGCGAGTACTACCAGCGATTTTCTTGGCTTGTGACTTGGTGAGTTTAGCAGCAAAGCCTGAAAAGCCATGTCGGTAACTATACACCATTGAGTCATGTGCATCTTTTTTACTGTGACACAAAATAAAAGTCTTGGTCAAAAAAAGCTTGAGACATAATGCGACCCACAAGAATTGAATAATTGATCATTCATCACTCTGTACCTTCCAAGAAGTGACCACAACATCTGGTGATGAGATTTTGTGACAAACTCAGGATCATGGTGCTGCTTCTCACCAAGATACACTATATGAACCTATTTGATTATGATCACAACACAACCAAAAACTTGGTCATAACCTGTTACACTAGTTTCTCTTTTTTTTTTTGCTATTTGGTAAAAAAGAAAAAATCAAACTTACCTTGCTCTCAGCACCAGCTAGTGCGGCATTCAGAACTATTATCAGACTTAGCACCAAGAGAATGAATGGTACGTAGTTACTCATTCCAGTAAACAGTAGATTTTTATTTTTCTCAATCTACTTAGAAAAATTTGAGGAAGCACCACTGCACCAGCATTTTATATAGAAACATGCTTTAGTTTTTTGTGCGTTTAAAATTTAAAATTGCATCAGCGATGAAACTATTATTAAGCTCAAAGCTTTAGATCATATCATACAAAAATGCTATAAGAAGCCTAAGGGCATGGTGAAACTGAAGGCAAACAACAAAGGCTATGTATGAGAGTACCAGCAAGTTTCTTGGCTTGTGAGTCGGTAAGCTTGGCAGCAAAGCCTGAAAAGCCATGTCGGTAACTGTACACCATCGATTCATGTGCATCCGCTTTACTGTGACACAAGATAAAAGGTAAACAGCTTAAGACATATAATGGAGTTAATTAATAATACTAATCAAGTAGTTAGTTAGCTTTTGTACCTTCCAAGAAGTGACGACAACATCTGGTGATGAGATTCTGTGACAAACTCAGGATCATCATCATGTTGCTTCTCACCAAGATACACTATGAACCTATTTTGATTATCATCATCACAACACAAAAATTGGTCATAACCCCATTAGCTAGATTAGTTATATTTATTTCTTTGCTGTCTCATAAAAAAAGAAGAAGATCATTTTTTTTACCTTGCTTGCATCACTACTAGCTCGAACAAGATTCAAAACTATAATCAAACTTAGCACCAAGACAAGTAATGATCTGTAATTCCTCATTCCCAAAAAGAAAAAAGGAAAAAAATAGTGTTTTCAATTTTTGCAATTAACTTAATTTTGACTTTTTTTATTGAGTAAGTAGCAACCATCAATCAAATTTATAGTAGAAAACATGATTGCTTTAGTTTTCTTCCAGAACAAATTAAAACTATCGTTAAGATTGGAGACCAAAATGAACACGTCTTCTTCAAACGTATTAAAATTATGTCTTTGCGTGGCTAATAATAATGCTCCCAATTCATGGAATTTTCAACGAAACTGAAATAGGAAATGAAAACACGAACCTTAACAAAAAAAAAAGTATTGATTTCAAAGTATCTGCAGTGTTCTACTTAGTATGTTCCATACCAATCTTCTTATACATAAATCGACGTCGCCAAGACATTACAACGGCGGACGGCTGTCTTGACGGAGACTCGGTTTTGTACCCATCGGAGAAGATGATTCGAAGCGGGCCAGAGTATTTTTATTGGGCTTCTTTTTAAAAGATTTAAGGTCCAGTTAAAATTCTTATCGACTCACTATTACTCATTGACTTGTAGTATTATTAATTTGATTTAATTACGAAGATATAACCTTTTTATATAGTTTTACAGTTTAAGATTAAAAAAAATATATATTTTGAATATTATATGGAAAAAAACAAAAAAAAACGTTTCTCATTTGATAAAAAGACATAAGTATTGACAATGCATAAAAGTTAAAAACCGGATTAGAATACTCTTGTGAAATTTTTAGGTAGTTTAGCGGATAAAATTTAAATTTCAAAAAACTTTGATTTAAAAAAAAATATTTTTTATGTAAACATTAGAGATAAAAAATCAAACAAAAAAATTACCTAAAAACTAGTTGAATAAATTAAATTAACTTAACCCAATTTTATCACCCAATAAATTAGTTTACTCAACAAAATCAATTATTTGTGGTTTGATACTTTTTTTTAATTAATTGTGGAAAATGTGAGAAATAAGAATACTAAATTTTGAAATATATAGTACAGAAAAAAAATATTGAAATCATGATCATTCGATTGTTCTTTCGGTTACTGTAAAGATTAAATGAATGTTGTGTCTGTTATTCACGAGTGCCTTGCGGCGTTTATATACAAGACTCGACAATTTTGATGAACCCTAGACGTGCTGACCAAGCTACTATACAAAGTCGGTTATTCAATCTACTACCGAGGTCCAATATACAATACTCAGCCCAATACTCCCCCTCAAGATGGAGCGTGTAGATTACAAACGTCCAATTGCTCCTTAGTACCGATGTGTGCAGTTGTAAGAACGCCACTCTTGATGGCATCACGTACCCGATGACAATTGTTCTCGATATATTTTGTTCTTTCATGAAAAACGGGATTAGCAGCAATATAAAGCGCAAACTTACTGTCACAAAAGAGACGAGAAGGTCCGTTTGGTGGAAAACCCAAATCTTTAAGAAGTTGTCGTAACCACATTATCTCACGTGTGGCAATAGACATTGCACGATACTCTGCTTCACAAGACGATTGCGACACCACTTTTTGTTTCTTAGTCTTCCAAGAGATAGGAGAACCACCAAGGAAAGCAACATAGGTGGTTAAAGAACGACGAGAGAGCGGACATGTACCCCAATCGGCATCACAATAAACTGAGAGTTGCAAGTCGGAACGAGAACTGAGTAAAATACCTTGCCCTGCTGTTCCTTTAAGATATGAGACTACACGTAATGCAGCATCCATATGCCTTTCCCGTGGCTTTTGCATAAATTGTGACAAGATGTGAACAGAATAAGAAAGATCAGGTCGAGTATTGGCAAGATAAATAAGACGACCGACTAGTCTTCGATATGATGCTGGCTCCAGAATGAAAGGACTATTATCCGAAGCTAAGTGATGGTTTTGTTCCATTGGTGTAACAGCAGGCCTTGAACCCAGCAACCATGTTTCACTTACAATATCCAACGCATATTTCCTTTGTGTCAACATAAAACCTTCTTCGTTTCGGGCAATCTCAGTGCCGAGAAAATATTTAAGTTTTCCCAAATCTTTCATACGAAAACACTCCCCAAGATTTTCTTAAATTTGCGAATGGCCTCACTATCATTACCACAAACAACAAGATCATCAACATAAACTAAGACCCGTATCTCTACACTCCCACGTGTGTAGGTGAACAAAGAGTAGTCAGAATAAGACTGAACAAAACCAGCCTTTGCGAGAGCCGTAGATAGCTTCTCATACCAACATCTCGGAGCTTGTCGTAATCCATAAAGAGCTTTATGTAAGCGAAGTAATTTATTTGGAGATGAAGATGTAAAACCTTGCGGAAGCTTGATATACACTTCTTCGCGAAGATCACCATGAAAAAAAGCGTTGTGCACATCCATTTGATGCACTACCCAATTATTTGCAGCTACAAGACGTAACAAAGCTCTCACCGTTGTCATTTTGACAACCGGTGCAAAGGTTTCAGAAAAATCTTGACCAACAACTTGTCGATTTCCCAACACCACAAGTCGTGCCTTATAATGTTCAATACTCCCGTTAGAGTGATACTTAATTCTATAAACCCACATTGTATCAAGTGCAACTTTCCCGGGAGGCAAATCTGCGGCACTAAATGTTTTTGTTTCTTCAAGAGCTCCAACCTCTTTACCCATAGCATTCGTCCAACGCTTATCTTTGAGAGCCTCTTTAAAACTTTATGGCTCAACCGCTGCACTAATGGCTGCAAGAAACGCCTGATGCCGAGATGAAAACCGAGCGTCAGTGATAAAATCAGTGAGGGGATAAAGAGAGGTACCTTGGACCGTGTCACAATAATCGCTGGTGGAGAGGTCGGGAAGAACGTGATTAGCGGAGTTACTTGCCACTGCGTTGTATAACACATAATCTTTTAAACGAACAGACGGTATTTTCGCACATTTGCCCTGTCCCATGTCAGGTTCGGGCTGCAAGACAACAAAGTTCCGGTCAGTAGAACCATCAACAACCGCCGACGAACCAGACGGTAAAATGGGACCAACTTCAAGAATGGCACCATCAAGTTCGGCTGGACTAACTTCTTCTACTTCTGGTTCAACAACATTACCAACCAAACCACTATCCTGGGGACTCCCCCTATTTTCGGTGTTACTAACACTCCCCCTGATTCCAATAGTTGCTGACCCATCGACAAACCAATCAGTATCACATGTGTTGAATATAACATCATGAGGCAGTCCTGGTTCTGGCTGAGCAGAGAAGGGAAATTCATCCTCCTTGAATATTACGTCACGAGAGACAAAAAATTCATTGTTTTCCAAATCATATAATTTCCAACCTTTCTTACCGTACGGATACCCCACAAACACACACTTTCTACTACGAGGAACAAACTTGTCTTTGTCCCGAATCTGCTAATGTGCATAACACAATGAAACGAACACCTGCAAATCATCATACACCGGTTGTTGTCCAAATAGCACCTCATGCGGACATTTATTATGAAGCAGTTTTGTTGGCGTCAAATTGATAACATGTGCCGCATTTAAGACCGCTTCTACCCAAAATTTTGTAGGCAACTGAGCTTGAAATAACAAGGATCTTGCAACATTGAGGAGATGAAGATGCTTTCTTTCCACTCTACCATTCTGTTGCGGTGTGCCCACACAAGTCGTTTGATGGACAATACCTTTTTCCCTAAAGAAAGATGACAAACAAAGAAACTCTGTTCCATTATCGCTCCTAACCATTTTAACTGCCTTCCCAAACTGTTTTTCTGAATAGGCACAAAAGTTTTGAAAAACACTCTTAACCTCTGATTTT
Source organism: Camelina sativa (assembly GCF_000633955.1). Taxonomy (NCBI): domain Eukaryota; kingdom Viridiplantae; phylum Streptophyta; class Magnoliopsida; order Brassicales; family Brassicaceae; genus Camelina; species Camelina sativa. The sequence continues at coordinate 18,258,725 of NC_025698.1, read as the reverse complement.
TCTAACAACAAAAACGTCCACACACTTTGGGAAAAATCATCCAAGATTGTCAAAAAATAATCTGCGCCATTGGAGGCTTTAATACGATACGGACCCCAAACATCAACATGAATTAAGGAAAAACACTTGCTTATTTTATTAATACTATCAGAAAACATCTCTCTAGTTTACTTAGCCCGAAAACATGTCTCACATGGACTTGGACTAGCAGAAACAGAAACACCGGAAAACAAAAGCATAGTAAATAAAACGGAAAACGAAGGATGTCCTAATCGTTGATGCCACATAACTCCATCAACTTTCCGAACTGTCTTGTTTACTCGAGCAGCTTGCACATCCGTAAAATAATAAACTCCATCACGTTTTTTCCCGGCTCCAATCAGCGTCCTCGAAAACCGGTCCTGTAAAACACACACCGCATCAGTGAAAAAGGCAAAACAGTTAGAATGCTTCAAAAGCTTTGAAACCGATACTAACGTGCAATTCAAATCAGGTACATATAACACATTGTATAAACTAATACGATCTGACAAACGAAACACGCCCGTTTATTTTGACAATGTCACACTTCCATCTGCAAAACCAATGGTATATGGAGAAGTGTTTTGGAGATTTGAAAGCACCGATAAATCTCCCATCATGTGATGTGAAGCTCTTGTATCAAGGATCACATCTCCGTATTTCTTACCCATTAGTTTGTCACTCCCACCATTTGATTTTTCTTTAAGTAGTTGCGAGAGTGCATGCAACATTTGTTCCGGAGTGAGGTCCGCGGAGACTGCATTAGGATTTGGGCTTGTTGTGTACGCAACATTCACTTGACCTCTTCCACGACCACCAAAATAACCACCGCGACCACCTCATCGTGATTGACCACGTCCTCCTCTACCGCCTCTCTCTGAAAACCATTCAGGATAACCCACAATCTGCCAACAAGAGTTCTTTTAATGCCCAGCTCTACCACAGTTAGAGCATAGTCTATCACGTCCTCTGTTTCCACTAGAGCCGTGAACTCCAAAATTACCTCCGTCACGAGACTCACGTCGAGTTCCACTTGATTCACCGTTTCCTTGCTCTAGGCGAGTCACAAACCCAACAACTTCATGTTGTTGTTCACGAGCTTTAGCTGAATTCAGTCTATCTTCTTCTCGAATAACTTTGCTATACGCCTTTCCGAGATCGGGCAACACGTCTGCTTCAATGATGGCAGTCACGACATGCCCAAACCTTGACTCGTCTAGTCCCATCACGAACTGATGAACTCGTTCTTCGTCTCTCTCCTTTTCATACGCTGCCGCTGCTCCACACGTACACGCCGGTAGAGGTCGATAGGTTTGGAGTTCTTCCCACATCTTAGCAAGTCGTCCATAATAGCCAATCACCGCTTGACCATCTTGTTTACATGCCGCCAGTTTAGCTATCAACTGATGAACACGCACCTTGTTCCCAACTGAGAACCGTTCCCTCAAATTTTTCCACAACTTGTGGGCATCATTGATGAACGTCACCGTCAATCTTACATGAGGCTCAATAGATGTCCTCAACCACCCTACTCTCATTGAGTTGACACTCAACCATGATTCGAGATCCGCATGTCCCTCACACGGCTTTTTCAGAGTCCCGTCAATGAAACCCGTTTTTCTCTTCGCTTGCAAAGCATTCAACATCTCCGTAGCCTACTCGTTATAATTATCACCCGTCAGTTGCACCGAGGTGATCAGCGCCCCTGGATTATCAGAAGCAAACACAGAGTAAGGTGACAAAGCAACACCTTTATCACCGGTCACGCCGGTTTCGACAATCTTCTTAGTGTCGTCCCCCATCGTACGAACAAGAGACTTTCGAAACTTCCAAACAAGAAACAAAACAGAAAGAAAAAATTAGAAACGAAAAAACTCAAAGAAATTTAGAAGCCTAGATCAGTTAGAAGGATCTATGCTCTGATACCATGTAAATATTAAATGAATGCTGTGTCTGTTGTTCACGAGTGCCTTGCGGCGTTTATATACAAGACTCGACAACTTTGATGAACCTTAGACGTGCTGACCAAGCTACTATACAAAATTGGTTATTCAATCTACTACCGAGGCCCAATATACAATACTCAACCCAATAGTTACCAATTGATCCATTTTTGTCACCACTCGACCAACGCCGGTTCACGAACATGCCATCCACTTCTTTTGAATTTCGAATTGGGAATGTGCTTTGTATGATTGCCCTTTGCCCACTCTTTCGTCTACTTGATATATTTGACTATAATACTCTTGTCTCCCTTACAAGTACCAAAATCTCATAAAAATGAGAATTATTAAACGTGATTCTCTCGTTTTATTTCGTTTCTATAGACATCTTTCGTGATTCTATGTTCCCCTCTTTGATATGATAGTAAATTATTTATGATGACTCTATTTGTTTTTATTTCTAACATTGAAGCAAAAGAAGAAAAACACAATCAATTAACTTAAATGAATGTATTTTCTGCCGCACTACTTATCAACTAGGTTTTACCCTGTGGTACACCATGGTCTATTATTTTGTTGATATATATATATTGTTAACGGTTGTAGGTATATTTTTGTAGAAACTCTTGATTCGCAAGTTGAGAATATACATTTTACGATTTGTTAGTTATGATTTAGGTATGAATGAAATGGCATATTCTTATTATGATTCTCAATTGATATTATTGGATTAATATTGTACATTTAAAGCTAATAAGATTTTACCAAATATGTAATCGTTTGTTAAACGCAAATTTGATATTTCCTAAGATGTATTCATCTTGAATTAGTTGCTATATTATAGGGATGTGATTGAGGATGTGATTACATAATTTGGGTTATTAATTCTTTTTGTCAAACACGGTCCTAAAAATTCGGCATGCAAATTAGATCTTTCCTAAGATATAATGGCCATTAATTGGCATTAATTGGATGTAAATAAGTATGCTATGGATTAAAAACCGGCCCAAAATATTCGGCAATCTTAAGGAGGATCCAGATAATTGAATCAATTATAATTTTAGTTAAAAACCCGACCCAAAGTTGGCAAAAAGTGATGACACCCTATTGTACTCCAAAAATGTATCCCGAGCTCTATATGTGGATACACTTGTTTGGTTACCAATATCCTAAGACAATTTTTAATATATATCCGTTTATAAAAATTCAAATCACATTATATGCTGAAAAAGATCTAAAATTTTATTAACTTTATGTATTAAATAGTAATTAAAATAATTAAATATAAGATTAAATAAAAATGAAAAGAGAATTATATTTTAATCTAACATATTGATTTAAATTAGATAGATATATTTTAGGAAATTAATATTATCAAATAAGGAAATGATTGTGTTTGGTTGTAAGGATTGTAGAGAATTTAGTTTAGACTTGTTTGGATACAAAGATAAGAGAGAATGACACAAAAATGTACTTCAAAAATGTTAAGATAGATGGGATCATGAAAATTATTCCATTTGTTTAACAAAAAATATTATTTTGACACAAAGTTTTTTTAAAATTGAATTTTATATCTATGCTTTTATTTAATATGTGATTAATGATTTAGATTCGATGTAAATTAAGAAATTTATTATAAAAAAAGAATGTATTCTTTTTTTTTTTGTCAAAAAAAAAAAATATATACATTCTAGAATGATAGATTTTGTGAAACGCAGAGAGTGTTACATATAATTTACAAAAACAAAAAATATTGAATGGCAAGTATATAAATGTAACCATTTGTTGTAAATATATACAAAAGTCAGTATATAAAATTGGAAAAGAAAAAAAAAATCTTCTTTTTTGATTATAGGATCTATATATGGATGTTCCTTGATAGCTTATAATCATCATGATTCATGCATTAACCAATGCTCGAGAGGACGATTCCCATGCTCATGAATAATAGAATTTAAAATCATCTGCCCTTCTTAATTACATGTTCCTTTGGTTCAAAGTTATGTATACCTTAGCCGAAATGAGTATGGAAACATTAGAATATTGTATTATTAACATGCTTATCTGTAGTTTTTCAATCCATACTTTCGTTAAATTGATGGGTAATGGTGCTAATCATTATAATTTGTTTATTTATTCAAGATTGGTGGCCACCCTCTGGTCCAAATTTATTGATTTTAAAGTCGACATACATAAATTATTCTATGGTCTCTTTGCATCAAAACCTTGATCTATAGATTAATAACGTCGAGCCCCTTAAAAAAACAATCTCATGCTCAGGTTTTGTCTCATAGTACAATGTAGTTTAGCTAGGAAAAAAGGTGGTTAAGATCCACTACACTAAGCAAAGTTATGGACATTTTATTTGTATATGTAAATATTACACGCAAACATAAAGTATATAAGTATGGTTAGATTTTGTTAGGAACCTAAAATGCAAAATTAGATCACATAGATGAGAATTTAAATTTAAAGGAATGACTTTAACCACATGATTAACGAAGGATTGAGGAAACTGAAGAGATCGAAGCTGACTTTCTCTCCCAAACACAAGTCCCGAGGTCAACTAAAAGCAGCATGAACCTTCTTATTAACCGGATCTCACCAACTTTCTATTCCTAAAAGAAGCAATATCCACAGGTTTGATGTTTGGTTCGCGAAGATTCTGACCATTCAAACCGTTTTCGGCGAAATTCAAATCATTTGCTCGCCGTGTACAACCACCTCTACCTGCTAGCATGGATCTCTCGGGTAACCCTGTCTTTCATCTTTTTGTTTAAGCTCAGCTCATGTCTGTTTCCGTTAACCGGTACGAACTTTTTAAGCTTTGAAACGATATCAAAACCCAAAACCTTGAAACCTGCTTACTCCTAAAGTTTTTATGGACCAACCTGCAACCACAAATGACAAACCGTTACTCAGCCCTCCAGAAGGATAAAAGACTGGAAAGAGGATACTCTCATCCTCCCTGCAAACGCATCAGAGCCCCAGAACTAGATACTTCAACCCTGATTGAAGAAAATGCCCTTACCCTCATGGGAAGACTGACAAACCCCTCAGTGCAGAGGTTGTATGCCCTGTTTCCCTTCCTCACTAACAGATGGACCCTAAGGGGTAAAGCTACAAGCGCTGACCTAGGAAGAGGCTGCTTCCAGTTCAAATTCGAATACGAAGAAGATCTACAAAAAGTACTTGAAAATAGACCCTACCACTTTGATCAATGGATGGTCATCCTTCAAAAATGGGAACCTGTGATCTCTGAAACCTTCCCATCTATGATTCCCTTTTGGATCGAAGTGCAAGGACTACCTTAACATTATTGGCAGCGAGAGATGCTGCAAACAATCGGTGATGAGCTAGGAAAGGTTATGGAGATGGAAATAACAATTGCTACTGCAAAAGTCAAAGTCCTGATCAATGGCTTGCAACCACTAACCAAGGAGACGGTCGTAGAATTTGCAAATGGGAGTGAAGCTCTCGTTCATCTGGATTACAAGAACCTTAAAAACCACTGTCACCACTGCCAAAAACTAACTCACGAGGAAAAAGCATGCCCGGGAGTTCAGATAAAAGAGATAGGAAACCCTGTATCCTATGCAACCCCCTCACACCCTCCAGCGGTGGTGCATAGGAACTACTACACATCGGAAGACAACTTTAGAGCACCCTCCCAGTCAAAACCCAATGACCACCCTGCAGGAAGCTGTAGCCACATATCTTACAGAGAGAGAGTGGACCGTAACCACTCGGTTCAACCTAGGTCTAATGCCTATCAAAGCTACATCTCAGGAAGCAAGAGGAAATACGACGATAGGGCCCCCACTGAAAACAGAAGCTACCGCCCTAGATCCCATGACTCTCGTTCATATGGTTATAGGAGATCTCCCCCGAGGCCCCTCGAACACCAAAGCAGAGGAATCTCAAACCGAGGGCCTAGGTCGTCTCATGGAACCCTGTCCCCAAACTTCCAGTGGAGAGAAAAGTCAACCCCAAGAGAACTTAACTGGTCTGAATCCTCTGAAACTCCTAGATCCAGGAGACCACATCTAGAGCGACTCCCACCCTTTGAACCGCAATCTACTGACCCCGATGCCATACCTTCAACAGATGAAGTCATGGGAGAACTACGGGACGTTACCATACAATATACAACCTGTTCGGATCCAACTGAAAGCATGTCAAGGAAACAGAGAGTCATTCAAGGGGAGAATCGAGGTATGATGGCAGAAACAGCTGCTGGAATCATTGCGGCAGCCACCCAAGCAAATCTTACTCCCCAACCACCAACAACTGAAACCCTGGAGGTCCCAGAATTATCTCCTGATCTTCCTCTCCATCCCGCTGATATCTCAGACCAACCTGCAGCACCAAGAAAGAAAAGAGGAAGACTTCCACTGAACAAATCTACTAATAGAAGCCCCCTAAACCTACGAGGAGAAAAGTCGAGCAAGAGAAACAAAACCTTAATTCATAACTCTCCAAATAGACGCCATAACTCCGGAAAGTCAAATCAATCGAGGAATACCAACTCCCCAACAAACAACCAAGATCAGGGTAGAAATGACAAAAACTTTGGATATGAAGCAGGGCCCTCTTCCACTCGCAATCCTCCTCAAATGCCTATCATACCAGCCATAGTAAAGAGCAATCGGGGTTTTCACAAAGCCCCCCCCCACCTCTTCCTTAAAGATTGCAAGCTGGAACTGTTGTGGTTTGGGGAATCCCACAACAGTCCGACGACTAAAGGAGATGAATCGACAATTATCTCCAGATATAATGTTTCTCATGGAAACAAAAAACCCTGATGATGTGGTTCTCACAACCACACAACCCCTTGGCTTCACAAAAATGAAACTGGTTTCTCCTCACAGTCCAGGTGGTGGAGGACTCGCTCTGCTCTAGAAGGAAAACATCAAACTCCAAATCCTAGCTGAGAACCAAAACTACATTGACACTCAGGTGAAAGCTGAAGGAAAAGCTTTCTTCGCATCATTCATCTACGGGGAACCTGACAAAACAAAGCGAAAAGGCATTTGGGATCAATTATCACTTGTTGGAAGAACCAGATCAGAAGCATGGATCCTAACAGGAGACTTTAACGATATCATAGACTTTTCTGAGAAATCTGGTGGACCATAACGCCCTGAAGGATCCTTCATCGACCTTAGAACCTTCATGTTAGAATGTGACCTTTTCGACCTTCGCCATTCAGGAAACTTCTTATCATGGAGAGGCAAACGTCACGACCACCTAGTCTTCTATCGACTGGATCGTGCAATTTCAAACAGTGAATGGGCAACCTCTTACCCATCCGGCATAAGTGAGTACCTTCGCTTCGAAGGCTCTGACCACAGACCAATTATCACTTACTTTGATCTAAAAAGAAAGAAGGGCAAGGGCTTATTTCGGTATGACAGAAGACTGAAATCAAACGAAGAAGTATCCAGATTGATCGAGGAAAACTGAGACCCTGCAATCTCAGAGGAGGTGGACCTTAAGATAAGCAGAATCAAAAGTGCTCTAATCAAATGGGCAAAAGAAAAACACGTCAATAGCCAAAAAAGAATAATTGAATGCAAGGAGAAGCTAGACCTTGCCATGTTTGAGACTCACAAACCCAACTGATATCACCAAAATAACAGAGGATCTAGAAAAGACATATGGCGAGGAAGAGGAGTTCTGAAAACAGCGTAGTCGCCAACTTTGGCTCACCTTAGGGGACCGAAATACAGGCTACTTCCATGCCTTCACAAAAGGAAGAAGAACTATTAATAAGTTCGCTGTTTTAGAGGATGATGTGGGGCAAACTTACTATGAGGAACCCAAAATCCTAATAGTTACTACTGAATACTACCAAACTCTTTTCACCTCTACAGTTGGAGATAGTTGGTCAACCCTGCATATCTGAGGAAACCAACGAGATAAATGATAACTGATAAATGTTAAAAGAATACTTATAGAATACTTAATAATAAAAATAAATCAGTGTATGAAATAGGAAATGTAATATACATTTATATAACTTACTCCAAATTTCTATCATATACATATATAAGAAAAAAATTACAAAAATATAAATAAGGTAATTTCGTGAAGATAAGTTATACTAGCCTTTTATTAAAAAAAGAAAAGAGAGAGAAAGAAAAGATAAGTTATAGTATAACCGTGGAAGAGTATCTAAAAATCAGAAAGAAAACAAATGTGTGAAGAATAAAGGGGCAAATTTGGAAGCTAGCCTTTTGTCTTGGGACGGACAGAACATAACACAACAATAGTGAAGCTGAGAGATTCACGCGACTCATTTAAGCCACCAATAATGAGTTTTTTTTTTCCTTTTCTGATTGAGCAACCAAAAAAGCACACATTTGAATTTAAAGAAAAATCATTTTACACTAATTTTCTAGTTTTTGTTTTTTAAAATAAAAAGTTAAGTAGTCTACTGCAAAATTAAAAGAGAGTGGTGAAAAAGATAAAAAAGAAAAAGGAGGAATCAATTATAGACATTATTGAGTTTTGTTTTTTTTTTTTTTCCTTTTTTGCTCATCCGAGAAGACGATGATGTCGTTTTGATGAGTTCACATGTTGTTTTCGCTAGACAACCTTAAAAAGAAAGAAAACAAGCTTTCCTCTTCTTCTTCTTCTTCTCACTCAGAGTTTTTCTTTTATAGAAAATAAAGGGAAAAAACAAAAAATGGGAATGGGAAGGTATCAGAAATCTACAACTTCTTCTTCTTCTGGTGTTTCAGCGAGATGGGTTTTTTTTCTCTGCGTTTCTAGCTTCGTTCTTGGTGTTCTTGTCGTTAACAGGTTCTTTCATTCTCTCTCTCTCAGATTTTTCAATGCTAATGCTGCGGATTCTTGGTCTTGTTTTGTATGGGTAACTAATGCTAATGCTTCAAAAGGGGGGTTTTTTATGTAGATGTAGCTTCAAAAGTCTGCAACTTTGTCACTTTCTACTGTATCTTCTGTCTTCACATTGGTGAATCTGGAACATTCTGATGCTGAATTATGTTTATTCTAGTGAAAAGATTATGTTTTCTTTTCTTTTTTCTTTGTAGTGGTTCTGTCTTTTGTGCAAGTAGCTTTAGTACAAGTAGATTTGTCAAGTTAGGCAATTGTTATTTTAGCTAGTAATCCCTTTTTGGTTGATTAATCCTAGCTTCTTCTGATCTTACTTACATCTGTTTCTTTCTTTTAGGCTTTTGGGGACATCTGAGACCGTAGATGGCATTGAGAGAGCTTTACCTCTGCAAAATGATCAAGCCAGGTCACTTCATCCTCTTATTGATTGTGAGAGCAAGGCAAGTAGATGATGACATATTGTGTGTTTTACATCACCTGTTGATCTGTTCCAGTTTTATTGCAAAATTAAATCTTGACTTTGGCATTGTTCTTCTTCTTTTATCCAGGAAGGTGACATTCTGTCTCGAGTTTCACATACTCATGATGTTATCAAGTAAAGTGCCTTTATTTGTCTCACTGAAACATGATGTTATGATATGATATTATTAGAGATAGGCTTTGTAGTTACATTTTAAATTCATTTTGCTATTTCATGTACCAGGACATTAGACAAGACAATTTCTTCGCTTGAGGTAGAGTTAGCTACAGCTCGAGCAGCAAGATCTGGTGGTGGAGATGGATCTCCAACTGTTGCAAAATCAGAGGCAGACAAATCGAACAAGATTCGGCCTCGGATGTTCTTTGTGGTGGGAATCATGACTGCTTTCAGTAGCAGAAAACGAAGAGACTCGATAAGAGGAACCTGGCTTCCTAAAGGTTCAACAAGAACCGAACCAGCTCTTCTAAAGCTCCCATATATAGCAGATGATGTGACAAAAAGATTGAATCTTGCTTTACTTTTTGCAGGGGAGGAATTGAAAAGATTAGAGACAGAGAAGGGAATCATTATGCGATTTGTCATAGGTCACAGGTAGAGTTTTCTTAATTTGGTTTCCAAAACATTTACTAAACAGTAAATAATATTGACTGTTATACTTTGATATGGATAACTATAATTCTAAAATAGTTCTTCTCCTGGAGGAGTCTTGGACCACACCATTGAAGCTGAAGAAGAACAACATAAAGACTTCTTTCGCCTGGTAGCTTTGATTTGTAGCGCTAGCTCTGTTGTCCTTTTCCCTTAGTTGATAATATCTAATAAATAGTGGAATATCTCGCAGAACCACATAGAAGGTTATCATGAATTATCAACTAAAACCCAAATATACTTCTCATCTGCTGTTGCAAAATGGGATGCAGACTTCTACGTCAAAGTGGATGATGATGTTCACGTAAATCTCGGTTAGTTACATAAAATGCATATTAAAATACGTACTGTTCCAAGAAAAAGCTTAACTAAAGTTTAAGTTATAATTATTCAGGAATGCTTGGTTCTACATTGGCTCGCCATAGATGGAAACCGCGAGTGTACATTGGTTGCATGAAGTCTGGACCTGTCCTTGCTCAAAAGTAAGTCTGTCACAAGCTCTCATGTTTCTACGCAGATCAGGAGTTGACTCTTTTTTTTTTTCCGGATTATTGTGCTGCAGAGGAGTCAAATACCATGAGCCAGAATATTGGAAGTTTGGTGAAGAAGGAAACAAGTACTTCAGACACGCTACTGGACAAATCTATGCCATCTCCAAAGATTTAGCAACTTATATCTCAGTGAACCGGTGAGCTCTCCTCTCTCAGCTCACAGACTCTTGTTTACAATCATCCTCAATCCTCATCCCAAATTGACTCATGTCACCCACGGTCTCTTTTCAGGCGACTACTTCACAAGTATGCAAATGAAGATGTCTCTTTAGGTTCTTGGTTCATTGGTCTCGATGTTGAACATATGGATGATAGAAGCCTCTGCTGCGGAACACCCTTGGGTAAAAAGATAAAAATCTGGCTAGCTCGTAACAGAGTAGGTAAAAAAGGTTTATTAATGACTACTGTGTGTGCAGATTGTGAATGGAAGGGTCAAGCAGGAAACCCTTGCGCAGCATCCTTCGACTGGAGCTGTAGCGGAATCTGCAAATCTGTGGATAGAATGCTTCAAGTACACCAACGTTGTGGAGAAGGCGATGGAGCAATTTGGCACACAAGTTTCTAATTATTTTTATCTTCTTTCTTCAATGTATAGTTTCAGCTTCTTCTTCTTCTTATGGATCAATTAGTATAGAGGTTCTGTCATTATGATTCATGTTCATGTTCAAACATCACATGCATCATCTAAGCCTCAATTTTTGCCTCCTAAACCCTAAAAATTCTTGCAAAAGTTTGATGCTTTTGGAGGATATCGATTCTTGAAGAACAGGGAAAAAAAATCATTCTTTTCTTTAATACAAATTCATGAATTAATAAAACGAGACAAGAGCAATTTGCAATCAAACCAATGAATCAATCACTATGAAGGATGATTCGCATCAAGAAATTGAATAATTCCAAAATTGTATTTACATACGAGAATTATCGAAAACAAAACCAAAAAAAAAAAAAGAAATCGTAAAATCTTGATTTTGTGATCAAGAACGAACTATGGTCTCGAAGCAATGAAGGCCATCGAGCTCAACAGCAAACCTCGGTGTCTTGGTCGCCAAATCCATGTTCTTGGAAGCTTTTTCATCTTTCTTGGCTGAGAAAGACGCGTTTTGACCGCCGCCACGGCCGCAAGAAGAAGTAGCGTTGCGTTCAGAGCGGTGGACATAAGGATCAGCGGTAACTTTCTTCCCCATAATCTCAACACACATGGCGTCAAAGGCACTAAACATCGAATTCATTATCACAATTCACAACGAATTGTTAAAAGAAGAAAGAAAAAAAGATCTTTGAATGGGTTTATTATGTTTATGTGAAAGGAACAAAAACAATATAAAGTGTTTATATAGAAAAGTCTTTTTTTAATAAAGACGCGACGAAACAAGACCGTGTTGGATGAGGAAAGAGAAGAATCCTAGTTGGATCCGAGTTAGTTCAAAGTTAGAAATTTTCCACTTTAGTTTTCGGCGAGTTTGACCTTATTTTCTCAATTGGTTTAGCGTGAGATGTGGCCACTTGACAAAGACGACCTTACATATTTTTTAGATTGGACTTAATTTATAATCAAATTAATTAATGGTAAATTGGTAACCTTTTAACTTTTAATAGAAGAGGAATGTAATTACTAATTAGTTTGTGTTTTTTTTTCTTTTTTTTCAAGATTCTCTCAAGGTCAGCTTTTAAAAATTTTGTGTTTTGGGTTTTAGATTTATTTGGTTCATGAAAAATATAGTGACCATAAAAATAGTTAATACACTAAGTTTGAACCTGGAGTACATTGCATAATAATTATTTTTCATTTTTATTCTATTTCTAATACATTTAAGTTTTTTTTATGAATTTATGTATATTTTTTAAAAAAATTATGTACATTTATTTTTAATAATTTATTATTAATATTAATTATTTTATATTTTAATCTTTTATAAATTAAATCAGTGATATCGGTAAAAAATTCATAAAAAGTGTATATAGTCAAACATGACCATTGCAGACATTTATCTTCGCGGATTTCATAGAATAGTTATTTTTTGAGTTAAAAATCTTTAGACCCGTTGATGGATGATTGGATCTAGCATGACATGTTTGAATTATTTAACTAACACTAAAAGTATTAGTTTATTTTATATAGTATAAATTAGTAATCATAGTTAAGTTACAAATTATATCCACATTAATTCTATGAACTACAAAATATAATACACTAGATAAGGGTCCGCACAATGTGCGTGTTTAAAAATTGTTGAAAAAAATAAATCATAAACCTTAAACAATTTTTTAAAAATAGATAAAGAAATTTTATTTCCTAAAGTAAATATATAAATAATTTAAATTAGAAAATATTTTTATTTACTTTCATACATTTATTTATATTTTTTTATTATTTTTATAAATTATAACAATTATTACAATAATTTAAAGCTAAACTATATCCTACTAAAACTTTTGCCAAATACTCATCGTTACAAATATTATTATTGTCAAATTTCAAAAACTGACTTATTCACAAAATATTTTACATGCAACAAATCATCAAAGCAACATCTAATAAGTAACCACATACATTTTACTATATGTTTTACCATTAAAAATATGTTCTTACACCAAAATTATTTTATTGTTAAAGTATGCTCTTTCTCACCACCTATAAAATGTTTTCTAAACAAATTAAACAAAATTTCTGTTGTTTTACTTTCATTTTGGCATAATTATATTTCTTATAATTACTAAAATTATTTTGTGACATAGTTTTTTTAACCATGAAGTTTTTTTTTACTCCAAAGATATTGGATGAACAACTAGTGAAAATTATCTACTCGATTACAATGATTTTATGACTAATCCAATAAAATTTGAGAAATTGAAAGAAATATATATAATATAATAAGAAAAAAATTGAAAATTATAATCATGATGGTATATATAAGTCTTAGATAATTCAGATATACAAAATGGAAACTTTATATACAATCCAAAACATGACATATGTCATAATCACGTTAAGGATCAACGACCTATTTACTCTTCAGAAGTATCCAATTGTACTAAAACATCTTAAAGTTATGACCTCGTTTCAAATATTCTCGAATCATAAATTCTCAACTTATTTTTACCTGAATCAAAAGTTCTCATATATTTCTCCATATATATAGTTTAAACTGTTTACGAACCTAATCCGATAGAAAACCACATAAATCCAGTTAGAAACCAATTTTAAAATGGTATACCATTCCAACTTTCCAAATTTGAAACCGCTTCTCAATAATTCGATCAAGCAGCTCTTGTTTCAATATCAGAATCATCAACATTATTAAGAAAAGAAAACTCTAAATTTTGACCAGAAACATCAACCACCAACTTATCTTCCAAACTTATAATGCTACTAACTATAGAATAACTTTTGGAACCTCCATCAGTGTCTCCATCCTCGATTAAATTAGCGGGCATTATATACTTCAATTTCATTTTATTGCATCTGATAGCTTCCATCAAAAAACCCGCACGAATCAAAGACTCACGCAATAGATCGGCAAAATTATATCAAAAAAAAATTAGAGATCAAAGTTTTTGATATAAACATGTAATGTTATGTAGATATAATGTTATTTTCTTAATTAGCTGTCTTATTATTTTTTCAAAAACAATAATTCTTTTGAAATAACTTATGTTATTCTTTTTAAAATTGTTATTCACTATTTATTTATTAATAATAATATACATGCTTAGTGAATTACTTGTTTGTTTATACATGTCAAAATCTTATTGAGAAAACACGTATAATATAAGTAGCGTACAATGGAAAATAGATTAGTTTTGTTAATTTTCCTTTTTGATTAAGAATTTTTTTTAGATATAAACATGTAAAATTTATTTAGATTTAATGTTATTTTCTTAATTAGCTGTTTTAAAAAATAATAATTTTTTGACACGTGTCAACATCTCATCAATGTATTTGACACATGTCATGATCATATTAATGGATAATTTGAAAACCCAACTTTATATATTAAGATTTTTAATATAATAAAAATATTAGTTCAGACTTCAGTTCAAGTTTTTTTTCTTAAGACTGCCAATCGGTTCTTCATGAACTTTGTTTTCTTCGCATGTGCCTTCACAAATCTTGTTGCAGTACTCAGTGTCCAAAATTGGCTAACCATAGAGAAATAATTTTTTTTTTTGTGCAAACAAAGACATAAAATTTAATGTGTTAGGTTATATAGTATAATTATACAACCAAATATGGATGACACATAGTATATTTATTTTACCATGTAGTGGTTGAGAATCTTTGTAACAGTAAAACTTTGATATGAATGTCACATAGTATATTTATTTTAGTTGTTTTTTAATATAATAAGATTATAATTATATTATGTTTTGTTTTACTAAGTTTGAAAACTGTGATTTCTGATCGTTAAAATTGACATGTGTCACGATTTGATGAATTTCTAACTTTGATATTTAATCATTAAAATTGATACGTGGCATGATATAGCGAGTTTTTAACTTTGATCTCTGATCGTTAAAATTAACACGTGTCACGATCTGGTGAGTTACTAACTTTGAAAACTAAGGTTTATATAATAAAATATTAACACCTTACCTATTAAAACAAACTAATTTTAACTGATAGTTTTTTTAAACAAAATAACTTTAATTTGTATATACACCAAACAAAACAAATACATACTAACCTACCATATATCTCTATATTGTTATACAAAATAAATACTATTCAATAACAAAATTTAATTAAAAAATAAACAAATTTATTTGGAGCCTTAAGAAGTAAAGAATAAGGTCACTAGAGTAAACAACTTTGTTTTAACTGATATGTTTTTTTTATCTTATTGATTTTGTACCATATAATCGGAGCCAACAGTTTAGCAAATTTACCAACAGGTTTGTTTACATAAATAAGCATAATAGATAATAATCGTGTCACACCACCCTTGATGAAAGTTCTCTCTACTTGATAAAAAAAAAATATAGATGTAACATCATGTGTAAATAAACGGCAAAAAAGTAACTATGGAACTAAGTTCATCGTTTGACACAAAAAAAAAAAGAACTAAGTTCATCAAGTAAGGTACCCTACCTTATCTCTCTTTTGTTTTGGTTTAACTTTTAATTCTATTCAGAGGTTCTCAAATTGATGTATTTCCAAGAATCCGAAGTTTAATCTAGAAAAAACAATTGAATTTTGTTACTTTTGGTTCGAGTTTATTCAGACCGAATTGGCAGTACCCCTTCATCATCTAGCCGGAACCGGAGAAATATGAAGACAAATCGGAGAATCAAGAAAGTATGTAACCGGATCAAATCGATGAATATTTCAAAAACGTATTGACAAGAACATGTTATAATGAATAAATAGAATAAAATTAAATTAAAGACAAGAAAAAAAAACCAAGAAAAATCAGAACAAAGTTTCTGATCTTGAAGCCAAGCTAGCGCACCAAGAACAAATCAAATCAAGAACGGACTATTGTCTCGAAGCAGTGAAGACCGTCGAACTCCACAGCGTACCTAGGAGTCTTCTTGATCACCGAACCCATGTTTTTGCTACTTGCGTTGTCCTCCTTTTGCGTTTGCGTTTGTGGTGCGGCGGCGGTGGCCGTAGTAGTAGTAGCATTAAACGAAGAAGCCATGAGGTTCTTACCCATGAGCTCTGCGAAAAGAGCGTCGAAGGCACTGAACATCGAATTCATGATCAGAACTATAATAATAAGAGAAGAGACTTTTTTTGAAATTTGTAGAGATAGTTTAGAATAGATCTTGGCCTTGGTGGTGAGTTTGTTTTAACTTTTAAGTTTACAATTTACAATGACGAGAAGAAAGAGTTCTGTTTATATAATATATATACAAACGAGACCGTGTTGAACAGAAAAGGAAAGCGTGAGGAATTTGACTTTGTGTGTGACTTTTTCTAATTTTCCAAGTTGCTACGTTAGGTATAACGCTTTCGATTTCACGCGATTTCACGCGCTAATAAAAAAAAAATATATATCCACACTACTACGATTTGGAAAAGAACCATCACGAAATCCAACTAAAAATTAATTTATGATCTACAAATACAGGATATTACATTATAAAATAAAATATTTATATAAAAAAAAGAATTATATTCATAATTAACGTTGTTTACCGCATCATCTCTTATATCAAACAATTAATTGTTAATATTTTATATTTTTTATAAATTTATCTTTTTATTTATATCATAAAAATAAAAAATAACATTTTTCACAAGAAAAATTTGAAACTAATATTTCTTTCCGTCTAAATTCTATATACTAGTTTACGGTTCAGAACTCTTTTTTAAGAAGAGTTAGTAAAGAACCATCAAACTTACATAGAAAAAAATAAAATTTGTAATCTTTCACCTATTTTTACAAGATGATTAACAGAGATATTATTATTACGAGGAATATATTTAATAATCAACGAAAAAATAAGTTTTTATAATACATAAAATTCTTCAGTTTTATTACAAATGCAGATCATGTTTCTGGATTTGAAGTCATAACAAGAAAATCTGAATAATCTGTTATAATGAAAATACTTGTCAAAGAAAGCGCTAATAAGTATTTTATCGCCAATAAAAAGTCTTCAGTTCAGTTTAAAACTGACATTTTTAACAAGTTTTGTTTTTAAAATAGTATTTTTAGCCAATTTTTCTTTTTTTGAGTTTTTATATTTTTTGTTTTCGTGCAAATCATGACAAGTTGCAAAAACTTGTGAGATAGAACATGTGACATCCGACAAAAAAACAAAGAACATGTGAAATGATTTGTATAAGTAGTTTGCACTTTTTTTTTTGTTTTCTCGAATGTAACGGTGACATAGAAATGCTACAAATTTACTTTACCGAAAGATGAGAAGGTTCTATAGTCTTCTAGGAGAGAATCAAATATCAAATTCAACAAAGTTATGCACAATTCGTTTCTTTACGTGTAAGTTGTGTACCTATCATCTAGTTTGAAACTTAAAGAAGTAGAGATGATTTTTTTTTTTTTCTTTTGCATTTGATGTAAGAAAATTTGGAGCGTGGATATCACGCGCTATA
This sequence comes from Camelina sativa, assembly GCF_000633955.1. NCBI lineage: Eukaryota > Viridiplantae > Streptophyta > Magnoliopsida > Brassicales > Brassicaceae > Camelina > Camelina sativa. Next base: position 18,241,154 of record NC_025698.1, on the reverse strand, counting down.
TATGGTGAAGCTGCGAGCAGCCTGATCTTGGGGGTCCCGTCCAAGTTGGGGTTTAATTGAATCGTAGATAGACAATGGAATTGGATGGTCGGATTGAATCATATTTTGTTGTGTTCTTCTTGCCTTCTCGTAATTCGGGTGACACGTCTCGTTTTCCTTTTGCCTTTTGGTAATAGGTTTTGACCGAAGATTCAGACCTGCTAGTTGGAGATTCGAGTCCAACAGATTCAAACTGAGATCTGTAATAGATTTTAAACATGTCTTTACCAGTTGATTCTATAACCATATCCAAAACTTTCTAAAACTTCTGTTTTATAAACCTAAAAATATATTGGGTAAGTTTCTTATCTAATCATCTATCTTCGAGTTGGATGTTTGATTTTTTTTTAATCTTATACTCTTCTTTCAATTTCTCAATTTCTAATTGATTGTTTTGTTACAATTTTGTATTTTTTCTATTCGGTTACCCGAATTAACCAAGAAGAAAATAAATTTCGGTTCAATTCGGAATAGATTTCAAAGCAGAAAACCAAACCGATTAGCAACTAGACCTAATTTAGTTCGATTTGGCGTGATTTTTAATTTAGATAACCGAGAAACTTAAAAACCAAAAAAAAACCGAACTGATTAAATCGTAGTAACCGAATAGCTGGGGACCAAACAAATAGTTCTCTCTAGTTGTAAGTTGTTCATCAAATCAACCAGTAAGGTACCCTACTTTACCATGTCTAAATTTTTGTTTTGTTTTGGTTTTAATTAATTATACTTGTGTGGTAATAAGTTCGGCCCATTGGGCCATTAATGAAAGAACCATCCGATTTAACAATTCGGTGGCTTTCCGCTTAAACCCTATTCTAGGCATTCATTTCTGAGAGACTCTTTTGACCCGACTGAGAACTTTCTTCAATGGCGAAAACCCTAGCTCGCTCCACCGCGTCGCGCATCGCCAAACGCTTCTTCTCCACCTCCGGAGCCACCGCTCCTTCTCCTTCTTACCTCCTCTCCCGTCGTTCCACCGCAGCGATCTCCCATGCCGTCGGATTCGTCTCTTCCTTGAATCGTTTCACAACGGTTCGAACTCGCATGGACAGGTCCGGTGGATCGTACTCTCCGCTCAAATCCGGCTCCAATTTCAGCGACAGACCTCCCACTGAGATGGCGCCGTTGTTTCCTGGATGCGATTATGAGCATTGGCTGATTGTAATGGACAAACCTGGAGGCGAAAACGCCACGAAGCAGCAAATGATTGATTGCTATGTCCAAACCCTAGCTAAAATTCTCGGAAGGTTTAGGGTTTCGTTTCTAATTTTCGTCGAATCTTTGAAATTTCATGGAAGAAAACGTTTTAAGGAGTTAACTTTTTTGTTGTTGGTGATCAGTGAGGAAGAAGCTAAGAAGAAGATATACAATGTGTCGTGTGAAAGGTATTTTGGATTTGGCTGTGAGATCGATGAGGAGACATCGAACAAACTCGAAGGTAGTGTAATCTGAAAACACACCATTTTCATCTCTGGATCTTGTGTTTTGTGTTTAGGAGGACACGAGCGATGTAATGAATGGTTCTTGGTTCTTGTGTATGTGTGTGTTTCAGGACTTCCTGGTGTTCTCTTCATTCTACCTGACTCTTATGTTGATCAAGAAAACAAAGATTACGGAGGTGAGTTAAATGGAATGTTAACTCTGTTGTTACTTTGTTTGTGTTTGCTTTTAATACAAAGCCATGTTTCGAGTTCCAAGTTCTCTGTTTTGTTCTCTCCTGTGTCATAATCCATCAAGACTAAGCTTAGAACTAGGAGATATTTCAAAATTCTACTCTTTAGTTTAAGCATTAAAAACCTGATTTTGTTAATGTGTTTAACACTGCGGAAGAAGGATTCGAATTCCTGCACTCAACTAAGACATCAGAATCTTGTTTTGTACCACCTTTGTGTGTGTTCATGAGCTGTTCTTATAGGGTAGCCAAAACAATTTCCTGGTTCCAGCCTTAAGCTTCAGTCTGTTTGTTTGATAGAGTAGCTGTTTGTGAAGCTTGAGGGTTGAATCTTAAAACTAGGCTCTCGCTTTAGATGTTAACATATAAAAAGCCACCTTTGTGTGTGTTCCATTCCATGAGCTGTTCTAATAGGGTAGCCAAAACATTTTGATGTCCAGCCGTAAATGTCATCTTCGGTAACGAGCTTAAGTCTATTTGTTTGATAGAAGAAGCTGTTTGTGAAGCTTGAGGGTTAAATCTTGAAACTAGAGTCTATGTTTGATTATATTCTATGTTGTTGACAGAGGTTAACTTGTACTAAGCTCGCGTTGTAATTCAAACTCTTCATGTACGTATTGCAGCTGAGCTGTTTGAAAATGGAGAAATAGTCCAACGTCCTCCAGAGAGACAGAGAAAGATCACAGAGCTAACAACCCAGAGAAGCTCTGATAAACCAAAGTACCACGACAGGACCAGATACGCCCGAAGGAGAGAGAACATGCGTTGAAGTCAGAATCAAGAGAACATGCGCGTTGAATCTGATATCAGACTGTAGAACTTGTTGTCAAATGTTGGTGTGTGCAAGCAAACAGAGCTTGTTTCTGTTTTCTAGCTTTCATCATCTTTGTAGCTTTCGAGTTTATTAGAATTTGGATTGGAACTTTCATTGGCATATACATTATATATAGTTTGCCTCGTGAACGATGTCTATGTTTCATGAAAATAATTAGTTAAGTAATCTTACCCATTATTATGTGTAAATGATCTGGTTTAATTTTGAAACTGAATTAAAGAAAACGTCAACCAAACCTCCTTCGTAATTAGGGAACACCGGTTCTTTTCAATTATATTACTAAACCGGACTGAGAAGTTCAAACCGTCATTTTAACCGGTTTAGCGGTTCTATCCTAAAAACTCTCTTCCACTCAACAAACAAACTGTTTTAGGGTTGGGCCGTACGCCGTTTACAGAGTTACTCACGAAACAGAGAGGTACGGATTTCGATTTCATCCATGCCGATAACGAAAAGGTAAATCCCGTAACTGTTTCTTGGTGCCAGCAAATACCTCCTTAAGAGATTTTGATACTCGTGTTTGTTTTAATCTGTATTTGAATGATGCTCTTGTTTCAGTTATGCACAAGTTATGATCTATATGGTTTTCAGGATATACGAATCAGCAGGATCTGTAAATGATGAGAAACTCAAATATTCTCTTGCGTTATCTTTTAAATTGTCTTGGGAAGATTTTGTTTATGAGAGTATTATAAGTCACTGCATTTTGGTAAGCAGCTTGGAGTTTGCTTCCTAGACGAAGGTCATGTTCGTTTGGTGAATCAGATGCAATATCTGGATGTAAATGCTTATTGTTGTTCGTTTAGTAACAATTAGGAACTCATCTAGATACAATATCTGGATACATTTTAAAAACTCATCCAAAAAAAATTGAATTTCTGGATGAGATTTTTTAGAGAGTTTAAAAACTCATCCATAATTTGTAAAAGTCAAAATACCCCTATTTTAATTAAATAATTACAAAATATTTTTTTTTCAATTCTAATATATATACAACTCTAAAATTCCAATTCTTCACCTACCAACCTGCAAAATCTCATTTTTCTCTAAAACCGCAAAATCTCGTTTTCCCGCCAAAACAGCAAAATTACTTTTTCCCGCAAAAACGCAAAATTTCGCTTTTCTCGTCAAACCACAAAATCTTGTTTTCCTACCAGAAAACATGAAAACTCGTTTTCCCGCCAAAACTGCAAATTATGTTTTCCGTCAAAACCGCAAAGTTACGTTTCCCGTCAAAACCGCAAAATTAAGTTTTTCCGCCAAAACCGCAAAATTACGTTTTCCGTCAAAACAGCAAAGTTACGTTTCCCGCCAAACTTGCGGAATCTCGTTTTCCCGCCAAAACCGCAAAATCTCGTTTTCCCGCCAAATCCACAAAATCTCGTTTTCCCGCCAAAACCGCAAAATCTCGTTTTCTCGCCAAAACCGCAAAATCTCGTTTTCTCGCCAAAACCGCAAAATCTCGTTTTCCCGCCAAAACTGCAAAATTTCGTTTTCCCACCAAACTCGCAAAAACTTTTTTTCCCGCCAAAACCGCAAAATTATGTTTTCCCGCCAAAATCGCAAAATCTCGTTTTTCCGCCAAAATCACAAAATCTATTTTTCCGCCAAAACCGCAAAATTACGTTTTTCCGCAAAAAAATGTAAAATTTTATTTTCTCGCCAAACTCGCAAAATCTTGTTTTCCCGCCAAAATTGCTACCAAAAACACAAAATCTCATTTTTAAATATTTATTTAATATATAAATAAGCAAAAAAACATAAGTAAATTTAAACCACTAAAACATATTCAAGATAAAATAAAAGGCTTTTTGGTATTTTACATANCTTTTTTTCCCGCCAAAACCGCAAAATTATGTTTTCCCGCCAAAATCGCAAAATCTCGTTTTTCCGCCAAAATCACAAATTCTATTTTTCCGCCAAAACCGCAAAATTACGTTTTTCCGCAAAAAAATGTAAAATTTTATTTTCTCGCCAAACTCGCAAAATCTTGTTTTCCCGCCAAAATTGCTACCAAAAACACAAAATCTCATTTTTAAATATTTATTTAATATATAAATAAGCAAAAAAACATAAGTAAATTTAAACCACTAAAACATATTCAAGATAAAATAAAAGGCTTTTTGGTATTTTACATATATTGTTCGAGATACAGATATCAGATTACAAAACAAACATAATTGAATCGATATACAATTTATGGATACATGAACCAATAACACAAACGAACATCATCTAGATGTTGCATCCAGATACTGCGTCTTGATACTGTATCCAGATATTTTGTCTAGTTCACCAAACGAACAGCCTTGAAGTGACTTATAATAATCTCATGAATGGATTTTGCTACTCTTTAAAAAAGAGCAGTGAAGTGGATTCTTGGCTTTTTAGTATACACTAACATCTTTTGCCTTTAATGTGGAATGCTTTTGTGTTACCTTATGGTGGTACACTGTATTTTCTTGGGTAAGGGATTAGGGAGGAAGTGAGCCCCTTTCCTCAAGTGAAGGGGCTATAACAAACTAAATAAATCCCACGCATCTTCCACCTTACCAGCCTTGTGACCTCGCAAGGCTAGTAAAATGGAAGATGCTTGGGATTTATTTCGTAGTCACTCCTTTCTACATAATGTTGCCTAATGTTACAACATATACCAGGTCTCCGTAGGAACAGATTCTTTAGAACAATGATTCGCTATCGGTTTCTATGTCAACAACTTTATTTCTTTCTAAAGAAGTTGTAACTTTTTTTCATACATGTTATAAGTGAGTCGTCTTTACTCCGACTTCATGTGGAACAACGTTTTGAAATACCAAGTGATCAACCAAAGTCTGGGGTATCTGACCTTATCTTGAAACTTACTCCAAACATATACGGTGGTTGTAGAAGAAAGTCAAAACATTGTTTGAGACCTTATCTTGTTGTTGTTGAGTTTTGAAATTTCATACATTCTCGTATGTATTTGATGATACTGTTGGAAAAAAGAACTTTATTATAAGTCAAACAAACCCAAAGCTTATACATCTCTCTAAACCTCTCTTGTTCAAGCTCCTTTCTTACTCTACAGTTATTTCTTCTCTTTTGACTAGGCCTAGAAAGACCACTTCTCTATAGTCTATACCTGCTATATTTTTCCTGCTTTTGCTCTCTGTAACTATTAAAAGATTTTTGGAAAATGTTGAGACTTCGTTGACTTGTTATAATTCTCCACTTCTTGTAAACAAGGTTGGTTTCCATATTGTGATAACTCTCATTTGCTGATAGGTATTTCACGGTTCTGCTTAATATTAATGACTTCAGCTACTTTTTGTCAGCCCTTTTTTCAAAACTTTTAACAAAATTTTGGTAATAGTTATGTTTCTTCTGAATCTCGAGGCAGATAGATTTTGAGATGAAACAGGGTATTGGTCCATACCCTTATGGAAGAAGCAGCAGACATGCATGCAATCACAAACTTCCATTTATTAAGATTCTTCTCTCAACTCTCTCTACCATGCATGTGTATTATACCCTTGTATAAAAAAACGTCTCCATCTAACTAGAACAGAGAAGAAGCCCTCCACATCTTTTGGCCAGTGCTAGAGAATGGAACACATCTACCAATTCCAACACTGGCTCTTCTTCATAGTTCTTGGAATGTTTCTGTCTCTTTCTCTGTGTAAGTTCTTTCTTATCTATAATATCCATCTCTCTCTCTTTTCTTCTTCTTATCATACACCGATTCTTTTTTCGAGTTTTGTTAATGTTGCAGCTGTGAAGGCCACTGAATTGGAAGGTTCCAGTGATGAAAGAGGCATTGCTCTCAGTACAAGAACCTTCATTTCCATTTCCAAAAACCGCACCGCCCTTTCTAGAAAGCTTCTGCTCTCTCCTGGTACTACATAGACACACTGTTTGGCTTCTCATATCCATTAAGTTTTGTCTCTGTTTTTGTGTTTTAGAAAGCCCTTAAGACACATGTTGGCTTAACATATCAACTGAAAGATCAATATTACTGTTTTTATGTATAAAGAACCTAAAACGACACATCTTCATATACATTTTCAGACATTGGCGACGGGACCAACAGGATCGGACAAGATTGCTCAAAAGACGATATTGTTCTCTTTCAAGGCACAACAAACCCACTTCCAAGTGGAGTTCCTGCATACACAGTTGAGATCTTCAACGCCTGTGTCTCGGATTGCAATATCGCGGAGATCCACGTCAGTTGTGGCTGGTTCAGCTCAGTTAGACTGGTTAACCCTAGAGTTTTCAGGCGACTCTGCTATGATGATTGTCTGGTTAACGACGGTCAACCTCTTGGTCCTGGACAGACACTCTCCTTTCAGTATGCTAACAGCTTCTCTTACCCTCTCTCTGTTTCTTCAGTCTCTTGCTTCTAATTCTAGATAAATACCAAGTTTGGTAGTTTCCACTAGTTTGTATGCAAGCAAGACTCAGCTAATGATATATTTTTTTCGAACTGTGTTTCAATTTCATTAAACCAAGAATCTTGGGGATTGAATATTTGAATTTGTGTGTTTATAACTCTTTGTAAGCCAACTTGTGTCCGGTTTTGTTTACAACCAGACAGAGATACATGAAGAGAGAGAAGGATCAGGTTCTAATTATAATTTATTAACATTTCTATGATATTGAAAATAAGGAAAACATTAGAGTAATAATTTAAATTTATTATTCACGATTGGGAAACTAAATTATGAATTTATTTCGTATGGGACATCAAAAATCTCATCAAGACTAACACAGTCTAGATCCGGACCAAAGCCTCCAGGTTGAGTCATAGACGAAAATGTGAAGTTAAGTGGTTGTGCATAATCAACTCTTGTAGATTGTAGTAAGGAAGCATCATGCTGCATATGTTGGGGCGAGCCATTGAACCAGGAAGAGGGGAAAGTATTGCTACTAGGTATGATGACCGGTTCAAAACCATTGTACTGTAGCACTGATTGCGTAGGAGCTTGAACCAGCATGTGAGATTCATACTTATCATCATCAAATGGTTGTTGGAATTGGTCTCCAATAATATTAGATCCTGATGATTCTTCGAGTAAGCAGCTTTGAAGATAACGCATATACAATGAGACATCAGGATCCTCTTGAGCCGCCGACATTGAACTTGGAGGAACCGATGAGGTCCGGTTTATCGGCTCTGGTATAATCTTCTGATGGTTTTGAGGTAAACGCTCACATGATTCTAAACTCGTTAGTTTCTGAACAAGGCTCTTGAAGTCGTTCTTGTCTATGATGTACACTTGTGTCTGAGGTTGTGGTTGCGGTGGCTGATGAACGGCGTTAGATCTAGCGTGTAGTAAGTCGAAGTTACTCTTCCGCATGTTGTTCACTCTCGAGTAATCATTTCGTGGTCGCTGCTGATACATAGCTTTTTTTTTAGCAAAGAAGAAACTGTCACTAAAAATTTTACACACATTTACATTATATATATACAATATTTCCTTGTCATATACATCATGATTGATTTTAAATTCCTGATTTTTTGCACTTTTAGTTCTTGATTTATTTCAATAATAAAACGCATTCAAATTTAATACCTGTATCTCTCTACCTGTTTTCTATTTTTATTTCAGTTTAAGTGAAAGGTATTTAACTATTTATATATTTTTATAAAAAAATTTCTATTTTTCTGTCATTTTTACATGTTCTCTCCTTTATATATATATATATATATATATTTTATTTCTTTTTATAATTTTATTTTTGCATGAGTTTGTTTCCATTGATATCATGTAAAATATTTGTAGATTCATCAAACCCCTTAAACTCTTATTTTCTAGGATTTTATGCATTAAATACCTTTTTTTTTGCATATGATATCATTTTTAATACAAGAATTTGTTTCCATTTGACACTCAAAATATTAACCATCGAAAATCTTATCTTTTTTTGAATATTTTTATATAAATGAGTATTAATAGTAATAATACTAATATCGGAAGTATCTTAAGGTGATATGAATTATAACGTTTCGACAAAGTAGTTAACGGTGCTAATGAAAAAAGTGTGGGCATGCTATATTTTTGGTTTAGGTGTTTCAAGGAGAAAACTATGCGTTATCTATCAATCACTACACAAGTCTAGATGACGATTTATGTGTACGACGCCCGAGAAAGTAGAAGAGGCAAGAAGATCAGAAGATGAAATAGGGACCCCGTGGATCAATATAGCAAGAAAGGATGAATATAACCCGTGGTTGATGTTAGGTTCTCGTGCATAGCAAGAAATGATGTAAGCTACGTAGTGGTACAATGTCATAGTGAAGCAGAAGAGGATTGGTGTATAATAAGGAAGCAAACGAGTTGATTGGAGTTCCATTTTCTAGTCATTTCAACCCCTTTCATAGTACAAAGACACTAGTAACCTAAAGAGTAGAGTGAAGAAGAGTTATCTATATCTTGGACTAGAGTTTGGGAAAAGCCCATACGGTGATGATGGGAAAACAAGACCAGAAGATGCAGGATGCTGACGATTAGAGCCCGGACCAAGAATTCCAGGTTGACCCATGGATGAGAATGTTGAGCCTCTTGTAGGAGTGGGTAATATCCCACGACCGTTGAATCTTGGACTTGGAGTGTGAAGACTATTATTATATATCTGCTGTGGCGGACTGTTGAACCTAGGAGGAGTAGGCAAAATGGGCTTGTCGCGTGCAGCACCACTGAACCGTGGCGAATGATGATTATGTGATTGTGGTGGTTGGTGCGGTTGAGCTTGACTTTTCCACTGTGAGTGCGGTTGATACTCATGAGATGACTGCATTTGGTTTCCAATAGGTCCTGAATCTCCTAGTGAGCTTTGAAGACAGTGCATATACACCGAGACAGGGGACTCAACTGTTTTGGACAACAATTGTTCTCCATGATGCATATAAGGCTGCATTGGTGGTCTCACAAGTAACTCATGAGTTGGTTGAGCCGCAACACGAGGTGGATCATGGGTTAGAGCCGGTGGCCTAATTTTCCGGAATGGAGTATTCTGCTGAGGATGAGCTAAATTGTCACGCGATGGAGTTAGCTGTTGAACAACAACGCTTCTAAAGTCATTCTCACCAACTATGTTGTAAACTTGTGGTCGCGGTTGAGGCCTTGCCGAAGCGATACCAATACCATATGAGAAATCGGGTTGGTGTAAAGGAATCTTCTTTATGTTCTTTCCAATCTTATTCACACCTAACTGATCATTATTCCAAGACCTATCCATCTCACAAATTCTGATCTAAAACCACAATGTCTGAAAGACTGAAACTCAAGCTGAGGAACAAAGTACGCAACACAAACAGGATCCGAAGATCATCCTAAATCAGCTAAAGACTCACTCTTTCACACCTTTGAACCTTAAAACTAGTGAATCTAGGCATCTAGCCGTCACCCTTTACCCAAATATGCATCTAAAACCGAATCAGCAAGTGTTCACAACTCTTAAACATCTATAATCGAACGCGCTAACAATCAAATTCACGCCTTTTTCACCTGAGGAAAAATCGAATCACAAAGATCTGATTTTTAGGTCAAATCGCTCAGTTAAACTCAGTGTAGAGAGAAAGAGAAAGAGACGAATTGAAGAAAAAAGCTCTTAATTTTTTTTTTTTTTTTTTATCAAATGGAGGTTTTAGTGAAATGGTTCATTAAAAAAGAAAAGGAAATGGGGTGAGAGAGGCTCGAACTCTCGACCTCAGGATCACTCAGTAGCTATGAGACCTACGCGCTAGCCAACTGCGCCACCACCCCATTTTGTTAGTTGAGTTCACTCATAATCTATTCATACAAAAATGATCTTCCAAGATCTTCTTCGTCAAGATGCCTCTTTTTTTCATCAATTTTTAGACAGAAAACTCATAAACAACCACTCTCTCTCTCTCTCTCTCGTTCATATGCTCCAAAGCAGAGGAACCGAATCGCTACTTTAGTATCTTTTGTTCACCTGAGAGGCACACATAACAGTTGAAAGGTATGACCTTTATTGATTTTGGTTTTCGTTTTCATGATTCTTCTCTTATTGTAAATCAATCACTGAGATTTGTAGTTTATGGGGTTTAGCCCTCTTTAACCTAATCATCGATAGGGTATCAAACTTCTCTGTTTCCTCAACTTGAAAGCAAAGAAAAGACAAAAAAACACAGTCTTTACTGTATAGATTTGCTAATTTTGGTTGATTGCTATTCTAACGAATCTAGTGAAAAAAGTTTACATTTTTGTGTGTGTTTTGTTTTGTGCCTTAAGCTTGTGGAATTAATCTCCTAGGGTTTTATAGAGTTAAAAGATTCGTCCTTTAAATGCATTACCTTTTTAAGATTGCTTATAGTAATCAGTTTTTTTTTGGTGAAGGTTTTGAGTAAAAATGGGAATTGTAGGAGAGATGAGTAATGGTTTGAGCATTGATGAGAAAGAAGGGTTGATAGACAAAGATGAAGTCATGATTCGTCGGATGAAGAACAGAGAAAGACAACGTAGGTACAGAGCGAGGAAGAGGATGAGGGAAGAAGCGGGTATAGATGGGAGTCTCTCGTTTGAGACAATGGGACAACTGGAAGAAGAAGAAGAAGAAGAGGAGGAGGAGCTAGAGTTTAATGGACCTAGTGGTGGTTGTTATGTTGACAACTTTGTGCGGCGTGTTTACTGCGATAGAGATTGGAAAAAAGAAGCTAGAAGAGCTCATTTGATTGTGAACAAGGCTCAAGATGGTTCTTGTGAGTTGGTTAAACGGAAGATAAGGAGGCATCAAAGAGATTGGAAAGCTGATGCTAGAAAGAAGAAATCTTGATTTCTTGAGGAATCGTCAGGTTGCTAGAGGGATCTTGCAAGGGTGATTGAGGAATAGAGAAATGCCACAAACAAAGCAGATTTGAGATTACAAATTTTTTTTCAATATTTCTATTTTTGTAGAAATTGGAAATGATCTAGCAAAAGTAGAGTGATTTGCTCTTTCTTGTCTGTGAGTGTTTTGTATTCGAAAGATCCATGTAGTATACGAAGGTTTTATCATGTGTGTTGTGTTTTATTGATTAGCCATGACGAAACATTATCACACTGAGATTAAAGAAAACTGTATATAAAAAGTGAGAAACTAAACATTACAAGTACATGTCATAAACTGTTCTCACAGTATTTATAGAGGTTTTAATGTATTTTTTTTTTATCACAGATAATTGTTTATTTTTAGTTAATTACTAAAAAGCAAAAGTAATTAAGTAAAATGATGATACTTAAGAATAGTAATGACCAAAAAAACAGAAATGATCATGTATATTTTTGACATCTAATTGTTTATTTTTTACTTATACTCTTGTGTTTTGCTTAACTTGTAATCGATAGTTTCTAAAAACTTCTAAACCTATATTTTCATTACTATATTTCCATCTTCTACAAAACATCTTACCACCAGATGTCGTTAATCAGATCAAGAATAAAAGTTTAACATTCTGGCGAATACTTTGGTGATTGTCTCCACTCTCCACAATATTCACTTGCACATGAAAAACATCCGCTGCACACACAAGTTAGAGATTTCTTTAAAGCATCTTTACGTAAATAGAGACGTGTTTACGTAAATACTCTCAAGTCTCAATATTTACAACATCAAATCCTATCAAGTTAACAAGGATTGGCATAGACTAGGCTATTATTATGATTTTTATCAGTTACCGACGTTACCGTATTGGGTCGTCTCTGAAGTTGTTTCATTGAAGAACTTTAACATCACAAACTGTAAAAAGCTCTCTATACCTTTTAGAAGCTATAGGCAATTTGAGTAAATTGGAATACCGTTGATGGTGAAGATAATGTACATCTAAATACCTTTGATAACACTGAGTCACTGACACATATTACCTGCTCATGTCATATACACGTTACCTGAAGATACAACAATAATCATAGCCCTAAAGATAAGATATTTACAATTTTTAGATATTTACAATTTAGATATTTCATGGCAGCTACGAATTTGTTTAAAGAATTTATATCTGTAATTTTTGGTATTAATGCTAAGTATTTATACAATTTCAAACTTTTAACATAAATTACAAAATTATACTAGTAACACAAAAGACTGGAAATTTATTAAAGGATAACGATCACAACAATAGAGCAAGCACAGATGCAACTAGGCTTGTATTAACAAGCGTCAATTCATCTATAACTTGATAACATGTAAATGTAGAACCCACATTTTAAACAGATTAGTTAAAACTTGGCATCTTACTAAGTAATAGATAGATAGATTCATGTCTTATATATTCAGTTGAATGAAAATGTTGTCTTATTTTTCCACGAACCAAATAAAAGATCTTAGATCTCTAAAGAAACTTAGAACCTCTAAACATCATATGATTAGATGTGTACAACATATATAGACACAGTACAGTACATATAATTCAGAGAGAGATTTTAGAGATCAAACGTTGGAATTTCAGAAGACCAACCATGTGAAGCTTGATACAACATCCTTGGCAACAAGTATCTGTAAGGATCACTCTCTCTTTTTACTTTTAAATAGGCAAGACGTTGTTCAACCTCATACTTTACTTGCAAGTAAAGCTCTTGTGCCTTGTCTTTGTCTTTCAACTCTTTCTCCTTACCTGCCATGAAATAAGAAAACCCGCCATCATTGAGGTCAGTGATTTGATGTAGAGACTAGAGAGGATACATTTAGATTATATGCGTATATAGTATATACCTGCTGTTTCTATTGGTTTGCCAAAGTAATAGTAGAACCTCCCTGGATTCTTAGGTACAACTCCTGGGATGCAGATATCTTGGTTTCCCAATTCGCTCTCGTCTCTTTCCCTGACATTCAAAATCAGTGTTCATATAACTTGAAAGATTACGAGAACAATCTATATAAAAATAGTGTGTAATATGATACACCTTATGTTGCCAGTGTCCTTTGTAGCCTTTTCAACTAAATCCTTCAAGATAGGGATTTCCCTTTGATCATTGGAATCCAGGACAAGCTGAGTATCATTCAAAGTTATAGAGTTATCGTCATTTTGAATACAGAGACACTGCTTCTGCCTCTTGCTAACGTGTAAACATATAGGAGGCAGAATAGAGAGTAGAGAAAGCTTACTTGGCAGATGTCGTCTACTCCAACAACACCAAAAGGAACGATTTTGGCTTCAAATATAGATGCAACTCTCACAAACTCAGATCGTTGTGGCCAAAACAGCTTGTATTCTTCACCCTGCAAAGTCACTCTATACATTAAAAGCCTCTAAAATAAATCAAAATTTCCAAGAAAGCAGAAACCGTGTGAAAACTATATACATAACCTTTGTATGTAACTTCACGGACACCTCCGAGATACAAAAGCACATGAGCCTTTTCACGCAGTAGTTTGTAGATACTGAAACTAGAGACTGGAACTCCACCCATTATTTTATATTTGTCAAACATCTGCGTGTCGACTAATGAGTCTTGGAGATTCTTGAAAACCATCGGATGTATCAAACCCCGCAGGTGGATATTCCTCTCTTTCATGATTTGAGTTACCATTGTAATCAAATCAAATCCCATTAGCATGTGATAGCCAACGTACAGAACAGGTCCCTCTAAAGGTAATCCTTCGAGGCTCCTTACAAGTGTTCCGTCTTCTAGAGTTGATAAAGTACCATCCACTAACAATCTGCACTACAGAATTTATCATTCCGTATTCAGTATAACTTTTTTACGTAGTAGTCTGATTTTTTTTGCTAAACAGAGAGAAAAACTAAAGATAAGTCTCTCAGAGCAATTAGTGGGGCAGTTTCTCACCGGTCATCGTCTATTTGTTGTTTTAACTCATATGTGGTAGGCATAATGTAATCCGTAATGTGATCATGAGACTTCCCACGACGATAAAAACAAGTACACTTGATGGGTTTAGCCAGATCTACGCCGTCCTCCTAACGTGAGACACGTAAAAGAGATAGTTGAAGTGTAACTAGTATCAATACTTGATCAGAAGAATCATCACCTTGATGGGACTCTAGCTCCACCGTGTGTAAACTTAATTGGCGGACACAAGGCTTTAATTTCTTCTTCTCCACGTACATGTTTCAAACATATCCCCCCATTTGTGTTGAACCCCTAAGGTTGTTATATGGTCAATAATGTCTCTCCCTCACGACGTAACTACTTACTTGCTTACGATTTGTCTCTCTCCTAGGGTTAATGTGTCACGAGAGACATTGTAGACCATATGTACAAAACAAATCAGTGATCATGGACCATTTGTAGTAAGTTACTACTAGTAACTAACACATAATTACTCATATATATATATATATACACGTTTACACATTGGGGAGATACAACAACAACGATACAGACACTCAAGAATAGAGCAAAAGAAACTTGTTGCTCTATTTTTAAGTTCTTTCTTACCAAAAAGGAACTAAAATCTATAAAACTACTGAACCCGCTAAAGCAAATTTAATTATGATTTGATCCCATAACTTTTCTAAACTCTCAAAACACACCCTTTTTAACCGATTTTTGAAATCAAACTAGCTCGGAGCTGTTCTTGCGTATAGATCCTAAATCCCATCTTCACCGTCGCTTGTTGAATCATCAGATCGTTAACCACCGACATGCTCGCGTGGTTCACCTCAAGCTCCAAATCCATCAACGCCGCCATCAACCTCGCCGCGGGATGATTCCTCTTACTAGATTCAACTCGAATCATCGCGTCCCAACCAATTATCTTGACTTCAATCTCCATCCCCACCGGTTTGATCGAAGAACACGTCGACGACGACACATCTCCACAACCAGCGCTAGCTTTTCTTCCGGCGAGCTCTAGTTTCACTTCCTCGAGCTGGTTCTTGATCTGTAGTTTCTCTGACTCTGTTTTCACCACCTTCGATTTGAGCTCGTTGATGTAAGCGATGGCGTCGCCGAGCAGTGAAGCTTTGTCCATCTTAGAAACGTTTGGTACGACCGCTCGTAACGCGTAGAAACGCTGGTTTAGCTTCTCGCGTCTTTGTCTCTCTGCTTCGACGTGATTGAGTGGCTCTTCTCTACCGTTCGCTGGCTTTCTCCCTCGTTTCTTGGGACGTTTCTCCATCGCTACTTCTTTCACGACGGAGGCTTCGAGATCAGAGTGATCTGATTCTCCGGTGGTTTTGTCTCCAAAGGATAGGACTTTGTTTTCGTTCGGTGACTTTTTTCTTTTGTTTTCGAGTTGTGTTTGACCCGAATAAGAACTCGGATCCGGGTTTCCGGAGCCCCGTTTACCGTCGTCGCCGAAGCTTAATATCTCGCCGGATCTTGGTTTCACCAAAGTGGAACTCGACGTCGAGAAGTTAAGTTCTCGGGAGAAATTGTTACTGAATTTCGGATTCTGGGTCTGAGAATGAACCGGACTTGGAGTCGGATCCGGGTTCGGGTTTTCAGTTATTGTGCTCGAGCTACCGTTTTCGAACTGTATAGACTTTGAAAAAAGCTGGGAGCTAGAACTCGGAGCTCCGTTACCCGGTTCGTTAGATCCAGGTGCTCCAATCGGGTCATTAATCCACATAGAGGGGTCGTTTTCGCCTTGATCCGGGTCAAGGTTCCAATTAAGACCCGATAAATCTCCAGCTCCGCCGTCGAAGTTGAATAGAACCCGAACCTTGTTAATAAGATCCGAACTCTGTCGGATCTGCTCCGTTGACCCGACTTCCACAACTCCGTTCGCCGAAGGAATACACGCAATAGTCTGCATCCCGAATACACCACCTTGCTTCGCCCGCTCACAACCCGACCCAGACAACTGATCCGACCCGGAAACCCAAACCGCGTTGCCCGTGGAAAACGCTCTGCCCGCCAAACCCGCGCCGCAAGCGAAGCTCTGAGTCATCGAAACCAAGAAAAACCACTCCGTATCCGTCACCTCCTCATCAACGGCGTCATCGGACGGAGCAACACCGCCGGAGATCAACGAATTAAGCTCACGCAACACCTTTTTACGGTACTCCTGATCCGCCGGAGTAGAAAACGGCGGCGAACTCGATCTCTGCCTCGGCTTTGCTTTATCCTCTTCACCTTTGTAATAACCATCTCCCCATCCGAGCACGGAGGCGCCGGAGAAATCGTAAGACGGCTGCCAGAAAATAGCGTAGGTCCAGCCTTCGTTTGTTCCTTCAATCAAAGCTTGTAAACGTTGCTGGAGTGTCTCCTGGTTGAATCCCGCCGGTGCCGGAATATCCATCGCTGTCGCCGGAGCTGACGTCGTCGCGGTCGTGGTTGTTGTCGTCGTCGTGGCCATTGGCCATAAGGTCGAGATATCGGAGGAGCTTATGAAAGCTTCCATCATAGAAGCGTTGTCGTCGGTGGTCCAAAGATTCATCGTTGGTTGTAGCCGGTAATCAGTCATTCCATAAACCGGTGACCGGTAAAAAACACGTTTTTATTGAGAGAGAGAGAGAGAGTGTGTGTTAGAGAGAGAGAGATGAGAAAGTCTTCGTAATGGAGAAAAAAAGGAGTGCGTCTGCGATTATTATATGTGTAACCGAT
Source organism: Camelina sativa (assembly GCF_000633955.1). Lineage (NCBI taxonomy): Eukaryota > Viridiplantae > Streptophyta > Magnoliopsida > Brassicales > Brassicaceae > Camelina > Camelina sativa. Next base: position 18,224,113 of record NC_025698.1, on the reverse strand, counting down.
CTTGAGGGTGAATAGGTCATTTTCATGTCGGGGATATTACGTGGAGTGTTGTGATTGGGTCACGTAGATGGTTGTAGTAGAGAGAGAGAAGCTTCGGTGAACTCACCATCCCGATTTAACCCCATCGGCTGTTGGATCGACGCGGTAAGAGTTAAGACCAGAAGTGAGTGAGATCGTACGGTTGCTGTTGGCACGTGTGATGCACGCTCTGTTGATGATTTTAACTGATTGCTTCTTTTATAACCAAAAGAGTGAACTGTGACTGTGAGTGCTCAGTGGAAATGCACTTTACAATAACTTTACAACATTGTTAGTTTGTTTTTAGTTTTAAAATTATTTCTCCATTTAAATTTTTATTGTTTTCTATATGTCAATTTTTAGAATTCTACTCTTACTTAAATTTTAATTAAGGGTTCATATTTTTAACACAAGGTCATATTTTTTGAAAATAAATTGAGATATGAAGAATGTTTTATATATATATATTTTTGAAAAACACTAAATAAAAATCATTCAGGGGTACCAGATCATCAAGTGTATAATTTTGTAATCTCAATGATCAAAATACACACTACTTGTCCTAGTTTAATTATTTTTGAGATTTACATATCTGTATAACGTGATCCGTGGCTAATTTATAAAACAAAAAATTGGGTTGTCTCTATTATTATTTTTCTGTGTATGTATGTTTGTCATATGTCAAAAGGGTGAAATGCAAGGGAGATCGAATCTCAATCTCCCAAAAATGATTCTTGTCTCCTTAACTAATTAATTTGTTGACGAATACAAAACAAAATTACTAATTTATTTCTTTATTTGACCAACGCTATATTATTTAGCACATGCTTTACGAAAGGACGAAACTTTTTATATTATTATTAGTTACATTCACATTTCACGATGAACACATGCTAACCGAGTTATATATATTGTATTGTTTTATTTACAATATTAAAAGTTGAACAATAATTCAAGGATTAGGTGAGTGAATAACATAAATCATTTNGTTGAGTGGCTCTTCTCTACCGTTCGCTGGCTTTCTTCCTCGTTTCTTGGGACGTTTCTCTACCGCTACTTCTTTCACGACGGAGGCTTCGAGATCGGAGTGATCTGATTCTCCGGTGGTTTTGTCTCCGAAGGATAGGACTTTGTCTTCGTTCGGTGACTTTTTTCTTTTGTTTTCGAATTGGGTTTGACCCGAATAAGAACTCGGATCCGGGTTTCCGGAGCCCCGTTTACCGTCGTCGCCGAAGCTTAATATCTCTCCGGATCTTGGTTTCACCAAAGTGGAACTCGACGTCGAGAAGTTAAGTTCTCGGGAGAAATTGTTACTGAATTTCGGATTCTGGGTCTGAGAGTGAACCGGACTCGGAGTCGGATCCGGATTCGGGTTTTCGGTTATTGTACTCGAGCTACCGTTCTCGAACTGTATAGACTTTGAAAAAAGCTGGGAGCTAGAACTTGGAGCTCCGTTACCCGGTTCGTTTGACCCAGGTGCTCCAATCGGGTCATTAATCCACATAGACGGGTCGTTTTCGCCTTGATCCGGGTCAAGATTCCAGTCAAGACCCGATAAATCTCCAGCTCCGCCGTCCAAGTTGAATAGAACCCGAACCTTGTTAATAAGATCCGAACTCTGTCGGATCTGCTCCGTTGACCCGACTTCCACAACTCCGTTCGCCGAAGGAATACACGCAATAGTCTGCATCCCGAATACACCACCTTGCTTCGCCCGCTCACAACCCGACCCAGACAACTGATCCGACCCGGAAACCCAAACCGCGTTGCCCGTGGAAAACGCTCTGCCCGCCAAACCCGCGCCGCAAGCGAAGCTCTGAGTCATCGAAACCAAGAAAAACCACTCCGTATCCGTCACCTCCTCATCAACGGCGTCATCGGACGGAGCAACACCGCCGGAGATCAACGAATTAAGCTCACGCAACACCTTTTTACGGTACTCCTGATCCGCCGGAGTAGAAAACGGCGGCGAACTCGATCTCTGCCTCGGCTTTGCTTTATCCTCTTCACCTTTGTAATAACCATCTCCCCATCCGAGCACGGAGGCGCCGGAGAAATCGTAAGACGGCTGCCAGAAAATAGCGTAGGTCCAGCCTTCGTTTGTTCCTTCAATCAAAGCTTGTAAACGTTGCTGGAGTGTCTCCTGGTTGAATCCCGCCGGTGCCGGAATATCCATCGCTGTCGCCGGAGCTGACGTCGTCGCGGTCGTGGTTGTTGTCGTCGTCGTGGCCATTGGCCATAAGGTCGAGATATCGGAGGAGCTTATGAAAGCTTCCATCATAGAAGCGTTGTCGTCGGTGGTCCAAAGATTCATCGTTGGTTGTAGCCGGTAATCAGTCATTCCATAAACCGGTGACCGGTAAAAAACACGTTTTTATTGAGAGAGAGAGAGAGAGTGTGTGTTAGAGAGAGAGAGATGAGAAAGTCTTCGTAATGGAGAAAAAAAGGAGTGCGTCTGCGATTATTATATGTGTAACCGATCTTGAGGGTGAATAGGTCATTTTCATGTCGGGGATATTACGTGGAGTGTTGTGATTGGGTCACGTAGATGGTTGTAGTAGAGAGAGAGAAGCTTCGGTGAACTCACCATCCCGATTTAACCCCATCGGCTGTTGGATCGACGCGGTAAGAGTTAAGACCAGAAGTGAGTGAGATCGTACGGTTGCTGTTGGCACGTGTGATGCACGCTCTGTTGATGATTTTAACTGATTGCTTCTTTTATAACCAAAAGAGTGAACTGTGACTGTGAGTGCTCAGTGGAAATGCACTTTACAATAACTTTACAACATTGTTAGTTTGTTTTTAGTTTTAAAATTATTTCTCCATTTAAATTTTTATTGTTTTCTATATGTCAATTTTTAGAATTCTACTCTTACTTAAATTTTAATTAAGGGTTCATATTTTTAACACAAGGTCATATTTTTTGAAAATAAATTGAGATATGAAGAATGTTTTATATATATATATTTTTGAAAAACACTAAATAAAAATCATTCAGGGGTACCAGATCATCAAGTGTATAATTTTGTAATCTCAATGATCAAAATACACACTACTTGTCCTAGTTTAATTATTTTTGAGATTTACATATCTGTATAACGTGATCCGTGGCTAATTTATAAAACAAAAAATTGGGTTGTCTCTATTATTATTTTTCTGTGTATGTATGTTTGTCATATGTCAAAAGGGTGAAATGCAAGGGAGATCGAATCTCAATCTCCCAAAAATGATTCTTGTCTCCTTAACTAATTAATTTGTTGACGAATACAAAACAAAATTACTAATTTATTTCTTTATTTGACCAACGCTATATTATTTAGCACATGCTTTACGAAAGGACGAAACTTTTTATATTATTATTAGTTACATTCACATTTCACGATGAACACATGCTAACCGAGTTATATATATTGTATTGTTTTATTTACAATATTAAAAGTTGAACAATAATTCAAGGATTAGGTGAGTGAATAACATAAATCATTTGGCATCTTTTCATCCATGCATATATAAATCACAATAGTACACCATGTCATCATGGTCCCATTATTCCTAAGTCCTAATCCATCAATGAAAGAAAAAAAAACAAAATTAATATCAAAGAGATTATATTTTTAAAATTCTTTCTTACGACGACATAATTCTTACTAACAAAAACCTTGACTTATTTTATTGGTACATCCGGTTTTTGTGAACTACGAATAGGGAGCAAACAGTTGGTCGCGAGTCGACCGTTAAACATGTTTAGTGTTCACTGTAAAGTCATTTTGAGAGTATGTATTTTTACACGAGGTTTAGGTTAAACGATTTGTGATATCAGAATTCATATGGGCCTTGGGGAACACTACCATGAAACATTAATGCATGCTAACGTATATAAGGAAAAAAGTGCCTTACAATACCTAAGCGAAGCCTCCCTACAATTATTTGCTACGTACTTGGGACATCTAGGTTTCTTTTGTTGATTAAGTTCCTCTACGCACAAAAAATTCACTCCTAATTTTCATATATAAACAAACTTACATAAAGTTTTCGATTCAGCTATTTTTATTAAGGGACTTTTAAATGATTTTAAAACATGTCTAACACAAATATTTCGATCATATAGAGTTGAAAACGTGCGATATGTGTGTTATACTTTTCATTATATTAGTTGTACTTCCTTCATTTCCCGTTAAAAGTTTTAAAAGTAAAATTTTCTTCTTCTTCTTCTTATAGTGTTAAATTGTATATATCCTAGCTTAAAAGGGAGATTAAGTGCAGATGGAGGAATCCCACTAGTCACGCCTCAAACAAATTCAATCTTTTTTTAATTTGTTATGCTTATCTTCAATTAGCTGGCAATCGTATTATTTATTTTAAACCTTAGGTTACACCAAAATCATTTGATATATTTTAATAGTAACTGTTTCGCGTGAGTATTATATTATAGTAAATGAACACTGGACTGGGTTGTCTAACTTTTACATAATTCATAATTTAACATTAACTCAAAAATCAAAATCATAATTTACGTCAACTTGCGTATAGTTGTATCGAGATAATATGAAGTTGATTTTTATTCTATTGGACGGCAGGTGGGACAGTTTATCAATTTATTTTTTAACAATTCACATGGACCACGTGGTATTACTATGCTTCTCTGTCCTCTGTTTTTCTCGATCTTCTTTGTTTCCTTTCAAGATTTGATTCCCTACCATTTCTAACAACAAGAATATACCACCAATATGTCAAATACGTACTTACGTAAACATTTTTCTACCTAGTAAATAAATGTTGATTATATTATCCCATCCGTATTTAAATAGTTACCGTCGATTCGATTACAAAGAGAGGAGTCAGTATTTAGTTACCATGCCTTACGATGTTATTATGTTAGAGCAAAATTAACGGGGGTTCATATATTGAGGATCTTATATATTTTTATATACTGTTTGAATTTTTTTAGAATTAATTGTGTATTGTTTTGTAAATAAGAATCAATGATCTCTTAGTTAAAATTTTCTCCTCCAATGGTAAATTCTAATTTTAGGTTTCTTATTTTTGAAAAAACTGTTTTTTGAAATTTGATAGTAAATATGAAACTCAAACTTGTTAAAGACAGAGATAGTAAATATGAAACTCAAACTTGATATAGTAGTAGAGAATACTAAATAAGAGTCCTGATTTAACTTTTAATGGATATGTTACATAGGTGAAAAGAGAAGATTGTGATGAAGAGAAATAGAAGAAAACTAGAAAAGGCAAAAAGACTCGTGAGATTAGACAAATANTGTGTGTTAGAGAGAGAGAGATGAGAAAGTCTTCGTAATGGAGAAAAAAAGGAGTGCGTCTGCGATTATTATATGTGTAACCGATCTTGAGGGTGAATAGGTCATTTTCATGTCGGGGATATTACGTGGAGTGTTGTGATTGGGTCACGTAGATGGTTGTAGTAGAGAGAGAGAAGCTTCGGTGAACTCACCATCCCGATTTAACCCCATCGGCTGTTGGATCGACGCGGTAAGAGTTAAGACCAGAAGTGAGTGAGATCGTACGGTTGCTGTTGGCACGTGTGATGCACGCTCTGTTGATGATTTTAACTGATTGCTTCTTTTATAACCCAAAAGAGTGAACTGTGGAGTCTGTGACTGTGAGTGCTTAGTGGAAATGCACTCTACAATACTTTTCAATAATACTTTACAATACTTTAGTTTTAAAATTATTTCTCGATTTTATTTTTTATTGTTTTCTATATGTCAATTTTTAGAATTCTATCCTACTTAGATTGGGGTTAATATTTTAAACACAAGGTCATATTTTTGAAAATAAATTGAGATATGAAGAATGTTTTATATATATTTTTGAAAAACACTAACTAAAAATTCTTCAGGGGTACCAGATCATCAAGTGTATAATTTGTAATCTCAATGATCAAAATACACACTACTTGTCCTAGTTTAATTATTTTTGAGATTTGCATATCTGTATAACGTAATCCGTTGCTAATTTATAAAACAAAAAATTGTGTTCTCTTTTATTATTTTTCTGTGTATGTATGTTTGTCATATGTCAAAAGGGTGAAATGCAAAGGGAGATCGAATCTCAATCTCCAAAAAATGATACTTGTCTCCTTAACTAATTAATTTGTTGACGAATACAAAACAAAATTACTAATTTATTTGACCAACGCTATATTATTAGCATTTAGCACATGCTTTACGAAAGGACGAAACTTTTTATATTATTTTTAGTTACATTCACATTTCACGATGAACACATGCTAACCGAGTTATATTGTATTATTTTATTTACAATATTAAAAGTTTAATCTTTAAAGTTGAACAATAATTCAAGGATTAGGTGAGTGAATAACATAAATCAATTGGCATCTTTTCATCCATGCATATATAAATCACAATAATACACCATGTCATCATGGTCCCATTTTTCCTAAGTCCTAATCCATCATTAAAAAAAAAAAAACAAACAACAAAATTAATATCAAAGAGATTATCTTTTAAAAATTCTTTCTTACGACGACATGATTCTTACTAACAAAAACCTTGACTTATTTTATTGGTACATCCGGTTTTGGTGAACTACGAATTCTTTTTTGCGAGTATGTATTTACACGAGGTTTAGGTTAAACGATTTGTGATAGGTTTAGGTTAAACGATTTGTGATATATGAATTCGTATGGGCCTTGGGGAACACTACCATGAAACATTAATGCATGCTAACGTATATAAGGAAAAAAGTGCCTTACAATACCTAAGCGAAGCCTCCCTACAATTATTTGCTACGTACTTGGGACATCTAGGTTTCTTTTGTTGATTAAGTTCCTCTACGCACAAAAAATTCACTCCTAATTTTCATATATAAACAAACTTACATAAAGTTTTCGATTCAGCTATTTTTATTAAGGGACTTTTAAATGATTTTAAAACATGTCTAACACAAATATTTCGATCATATAGAGTTGAAAACGTGCGATATGTGTGTTATACTTTTCATTATATTAGTTGTACTTCCTTCATTTCCCGTTAAAAGTTTTAAAAGTAAAATTTTCTTCTTCTTCTTCTTATAGTGTTAAATTGTATATATCCTAGCTTAAAAGGGAGATTAAGTGCAGATGGAGGAATCCCACTAGTCACGCCTCAAACAAATTCAATCTTTTTTTAATTTGTTATGCTTATCTTCAATTAGCTGGCAATCGTATTATTTATTTTAAACCTTAGGTTACACCAAAATCATTTGATATATTTTAATAGTAACTGTTTCGCGTGAGTATTATATTATAGTAAATGAACACTGGACTGGGTTGTCTAACTTTTACATAATTCATAATTTAACATTAACTCAAAAATCAAAATCATAATTTACGTCAACTTGCGTATAGTTGTATCGAGATAATATGAAGTTGATTTTTATTCTATTGGACGGCAGGTGGGACAGTTTATCAATTTATTTTTTAACAATTCACATGGACCACGTGGTATTACTATGCTTCTCTGTCCTCTGTTTTTCTCGATCTTCTTTGTTTCCTTTCAAGATTTGATTCCCTACCATTTCTAACAACAAGAATATACCACCAATATGTCAAATACGTACTTACGTAAACATTTTTCTACCTAGTAAATAAATGTTGATTATATTATCCCATCCGTATTTAAATAGTTACCGTCGATTCGATTACAAAGAGAGGAGTCAGTATTTAGTTACCATGCCTTACGATGTTATTATGTTAGAGCAAAATTAACGGGGGTTCATATATTGAGGATCTTATATATTTTTATATACTGTTTGAATTTTTTTAGAATTAATTGTGTATTGTTTTGTAAATAAGAATCAATGATCTCTTAGTTAAAATTTTCTCCTCCAATGGTAAATTCTAATTTTAGGTTTCTTATTTTTGAAAAAACTGTTTTTTGAAATTTGATAGTAAATATGAAACTCAAACTTGTTAAAGACAGAGATAGTAAATATGAAACTCAAACTTGATATAGTAGTAGAGAATACTAAATAAGAGTCCTGATTTAACTTTTAATGGATATGTTACATAGGTGAAAAGAGAAGATTGTGATGAAGAGAAATAGAAGAAAACTAGAAAAGGCAAAAAGACTCGTGAGATTAGACAAATAGGAATTAAAAGTTGAAAAAAAGACCAATGAGTTGTTTCAGTTGTCTCTATGTTTCATATATTGCAGTAACAACTGTACATAAACCAAAGCTAAGAACTTATCTATTCCTATTTCAAAAAACAAGTATGAAGCTGCTCTGTTTTGTTTTTTATTTTTCCTTTCTACACAAGGCAAGAATCCTCTCTAAAGTCATATACATCTATCTCTCTCTCCCCCTCCATAGTCACGGTAGACTTGAATGAAAGTTGTAGAACATTTAGAAACTTTTTCGATCGTTGTATCCAAATCCTTGGAGTCGTCGAAATTTGTAGACATGAAAACCATTGCAGCCATATTGGCAGACAATGGAGGCTACACAATGCTTGAGAAATTAGGAGCAAGAGTTCAACATGGTATCAGAGCTCAACTTGATCCTAGGAGCCTTTGCCTGTTAAAGCAAGAAACAAGAAAAAGTGAAAGTCAGAACAAAATTTACCAAAGAAAAAACCAGAAAAGAAAACAAGAGAGATGGTGATGAACCTGCAATCATCTCAACTTCTTGCAGTCTTTGCCTGAGTTACAAGTTCTGGTCTGCAAGAATGAAAACTACACTCATGAATAAAGATCTCTGGGATGCTTTCAAAGATGCAGTAACAAGCCGAACCTACATACAACTCAAAACCAAAGAAAAAGGAAAAACTACTGGAAACTGGAAGGCTCTTAAAACCAAAGAGATTGCTGCACTTCAACTCATTCAGCATGTTGTTGCAGACATCATCTTTGATAAAGTCCTCTCTGCAACTTAAGCACATCAAACCTGGAAAATCTTGGAGCAATCCTACCAAGGTAATGAAAAAGTCAAAACTGTTAAACTTCAATCTCTAAGAAGAGAGTTTGAAAATCTGAAAATGAAAGAAGGAGAAAAGATCAAAGCATATTTTGACAGGATCCAAGCTGTAGCAAATCAAATGAGAGCATTAGGAGAAGGCAAAACTAACTTTGATTTAGTTGTCAAAATGCTTGCTTCTATGCCTAAAAGCTATGTTTCCTTCTCCTCTCTAATTGAAGAAGCAAAGTAGAGAAAATGAGTGGAAAATGCAGAAGCCGAGGGAGGGATGCTCAGATTCAGATCAGATAATAAAAATCGCTCATATAGGGTTGTATGTTGTGCTCAGACACGTATACAATGGTAAGATGCTACGGTTACTCACCTTTCTTTCCTGGCATCGGATCATGTGCCATTGTATATTCAGTTATCACGAGAGGGGAAGAAGAATCCTCTAAGACGTCCGTTTAGGTTTGAGGCAATCTGGTTGACTCATCTAGGGTTTAAAGATATGTTGGTTAACTCGTGGGATGGTAGCATTAATATGCAAGCCACACTGAAAGGGTTGCAGAGGACATTGCGTAAGTGGAATAAGGAAGTGTTTGGTGATGTTCAGAAGAAAAAGGAGAAGTTAATAACTGAGTTAAAAGTAGTGCAGACTTTGGAGACCAATCATATAGATGATCTGTTAAGTCGGGAAGCTGAACTTCAGGGAGAGTTTGACTTGGTCTTAGAGCAAGAAAAACTCCTCTGGTTTCAAAAATCCAGGGAGAAGTGGATTGTTTATGGGGACCGTAACACAAGTTACTTTCATGCGTCGACCATCATTAGAAGGAGGCGTAATAGGATTGAGATGCTCAAGAATGATGTTGGGGCTTGGGTCTCTGATGGTGAGGAGTTGGAGGCGCTAGCGTTAGACTATTATAAGAGATTATATTCTCTTGAGGATGTTGACCCAGTGGTGGAGAGCCTCTCGTCAGATGGCTTTATGCGGATATCTCATGAGGATCAGGTAGTCTTGAGTAAGCCTTTCTCGGGACTGGAAGTAGAGAAGGCTATCAGAAGCATGGGCCGTACAAAGCTCCTGGTCTGGATGGCTTTCAACCAGTCTTCTATCAGAAAAATTGGGATGTGGTGGGAGAATCTATCACACGTCTTGTGTTGGAATTTTTTCGAATAGGAGTTTTACCACCTGAGCTCAATGATGCAGTTGTAGTGTTGATACCGAAGGTGGTTAAGCCAGAGAGGATTGCTCAGTTTCGGCCAATTAGCTCGTGTAATGTGTTATTTAAAACAATTACGAAAGCCATGGTTGAAAGACTGAAAGGAGTTATGACTCGAGTTTTTGGTCCAGCCCAGACAAGCTTTATCCCAGGTCGGCTGAGTTTGAATAATATAATAGTCGTGCAAGAGGCGGTACACTCTATGAGAAGGAAGAAGGGTAGGAAGGGATGGATGCTCCTGAAGTTGGATTTGGAGAAGGCGTACGATAGGATCAGAGGGGACTTCCTTGAATATACGTTGAAGGTTGTTGGTTTCTCAGAGGTATGGGTGCACTTGATAATGCAGTGTGTTACAGGTCGTCTATGACCCTGTTATGGAATGGGGAAAAGACGGAATCATTTAAGCCATTGTGTGGGTTACGGCAGGGAGATCCTTTGTCTCCTTACTTATTTGTCTTATGTATGGCGAAATTATGCCATTTGATTGATGACTCGGTTATGCGGAAAGAGTGGAAGCCGATTAAGATATCAAGAACAGGATCTCAATTGTCCCACATTTGCTTTGTGAATGATTTAATTCTATCTGCAGAGGCATCAGTGATAAGGACTATTGGTTATGGAGTCCTTCTTAATGTCCCACTGTCAAGTGATAAGGACTATGCACCATGTTCCCACCCTGCTTATGAACGTGGATTCGACTCCCATTTGATTCCCTTGTGATTTGTTACTTCTTTGCTCAAGTTTTTAACATTTTTTGGATATGTGGTCGAACTTTCTATACCTTTTATCTACCCTTAAGTCTGCTTGTATTCTTCTTGTATCTTGCCCTTTGTTGGCTAAACCTTTAAACATTGTACTCATTTGCCTGCTTAAATGAATGAATAAGAGGTTTGCACAAAAAAAAAAGGAGATCAGTCAGTTTTACTTTTTCCATTCCAAAAAAAATATTTAAAACAATTAACTCAATAATAATTTAACGCCCGTAACTTAGAAACGTTTGTGTGTTTGGTGTCGTGCGACACCAAGGGGTGCCAGTCGACACTAACGACGTTTTGGGTTAGACGGTTTGGTTCTTTTTCCGGTTTTGTGTAGTTTAGCGGTTTTGGAGGAACCCTAAACTTTCCCTATAAAAGGTGAATGCCCTCTTCGCTTTGGGGTTCCCTTCCCAGCCATTTTCTTGTCCTAGAGAATAGAAGAGAGATTTGGGTGTCTTCGGAGGTTAGGGAGGTGAGGAGATGGTTTTGGGGATGGGAATGAAGGGAATTGATGATGTTGTGTCCTCAGATTTTGTCCCTAAACCAAGGTAAGTGGTTGATGTTAGGCTTATCTAGGGTTTTGGGATGATTGTGGTGGATTTGTGATGGGTAAGATTGACTGAGAAGAATTCATGGGTTGTTTTCCTTAGTTGTTGCCTTGTGAGGATATATTGTTTGTGATTATTCGTATGGGAAGTGAGTATTATGGAGAGTTAGGTTTTTGCGGCCAAAAGGGGCTGAAGGAGAAGCCTAAATTGTGGTTTCTGGGTTGGTTTCGTTCGACACCATGGTGGTGTTGGTCGATACCAACACTTACGTACAGACAGCGCGGATTGGTCCGAGATAACAAATTCGAGGCAACGTTTGGAGGATGAAACGGAGTTCAATTTGGCTGAAATTTGGTGGAAAGCTTTGTGGTGCTATAGGTTTCATATCCAGCGGTGGATTGGTGGATAGTTTGTGAATTAGCCGGAGGTTAACATAGACCTTTGGTGATAATGTTGGGGTGTCGAGCGAGACCAAGGTGATGTGGGTCGACACCAACATTTTGTTGTGTGTTTGGGTCATAGGAGAATAACAGGAGTTACGTTTGGATGAGGAGAGATCGACGGAAGTGATGCTGTGGGCGTCGGTGTTGATCGACACCAGGGGAGTGTCGATCGACACCATGTGTGTTGGATCACAAGTGGTTCATTGGGTGACGATTGACACCAGGTAGAGGTGCCAATCGATACTGGAGGAGTTGATAGTGAAACGTAGTAGTCGTGGAGAAGGTTGTCCGTGGCTAGACGAAATCAAATATTTCAGTCCACCTCTCTTGTTACTCGGTCGCTAGGGATGGTTGGTTGTGTGACTCAGTAACTAGATGAGATGGGGTTGGTGTATTTGTTGGAGTTTTTGTAATGAGCAATTTCTACGCCGGTTGTCTCGTGGGAATTATGGGGTTCTAGTGAGATTGTTTCTTGTGGTTCCAGTGCAAGGATTGAGAATCCGGATACAGTCATTTTAAACATGTTAAAAATGAGAATATATTTGATATTATAAATTCTAATAGAGAAACTAATAATTCTTTTTTCACATTTAGTGATCTAAAGCAGAATTTTTTTTAAAATATATATATTAAAAAGGTAATTAGTTTTGTAAAAAATATTTTCAAAAATAAACATATGAAGTTTTGTCCAAAAAAAAAAGAAAACATATGAAGTTAGTTTTTAACACTATAATAAAATAATAATAAATAATCATGTAACACTTCAGATTAATTTTTCTATCATTTTGAAACTTACGATAATTAAAAAGAAAAAGAAAAAAAACAACACTGATATTTTTGCCATTCCCTATATAATAAAACAGAAGTACACAACTTTTTTGTAGACTATATAATTTTTATAAGTTGGTTACAAAATAGGTTAAATAGATTAAATATATAGGTTGGTTACAAAAAAGGTTATAGATTAATTGGTCAATCTATGAGTTATATAAATACACTTAAGAATATCCCAAAGAATCTTCTTAAAGAGAATATTTCAATAATTTATACAATTTCCAAAATAAAATCTTTAGTATTCCATATATTGTTACCAAATATACTGTTAGGCATAAAAATATATTTTTAGGCGTAAAAAGGAATAAAATCTTTGCAATTTATCATATTTAATCGTGATTTCCGAGATCTTATTTTGCGGTTGAAAATAAAATCTTACTAAAGCACGGGTCATATTAAAAAACTTTCACCAAACATGTTCGAAAATTAAAATAAAAACAAACAACAAACATAACTATTTCTCATACATGAAATTACAAAATTAACAATAGAAAACTTATAAAATATATGTCTTTCAAGCCATCATAATTAAAACTTACTAGATTTTATTGCATAATGTTTTATCCAAAAAACTTTTAAAAATAATCATATAAATTATATTTTATTTTAAAATTATAATATAGTTAAAAGAAATTACGGATCTAAATCTAGTATTATTTATTTCAAAAAATAGTTTGATAACGAACATGTTGTCGTCTTGTGAGGGGGTCTTGTTACGGCGGCCCATAAAGAAAATGATTGTGCATTTGTTTTCATTATTTTTGTATATATATTTGATTTTCCATTACATTTGTAGCACGTTGTGAAAACTATTTGACACAATTCTATCTACACCACACTTTTAAAGATTCCACTAAATTTTAATGAACTTTATTTCTTTTAAAGTGGACAAATTTATTATCACGTATATTTTTGAAAATGATAAAATAATATTTATGCGATATAAGAGTACTGTTATAATTATATAGTGGAGAATGTTGTTATAATTAAAAAAACTAATTAATTGGAAAAATGTTTTCTAGCCAAGTTCTTACTTGGGTTAATCAACCATATATATAGAAGAAGTGCGTTCGGTGAACGCTTCGCCACGTTAGATACATTAGGATGTGATGCGACACACCAAAAATTATTATCATCACGTTCATATACCAAAAGATAGACTGCAACTGGGTATAGTATGCTCTTTTGCCATTTAAACTTGCTCTGATTAAAATTTAGATCAAATATTCTGTTAATAGAAATACTAATTTCAAAAGTGATTGGAGAAATTTTTTATCTTTTGGAAAATACACTCTTAGTATGGAGATATAAAATGCTGAAAGGTTTTTGAAGTTTAAAAAGGTGAAAAAACAACAAAACAAATGAATGGAAAAGTAATGATCTGGAGGGCCAACGCCCATACTCAAAAATTGTTCATTGTTGCATAGCTTCATCCTAATTTTGTAATACGGCTGCAGATTTTCTTTCCGATTGAGCATCCTTGCATTGTTCAACAAATTTTGTGAAATAATCCGATCCGTTTTTTTCTTTTTAATATCCTAGTAACTAGTTATCACATACTCACTAGCAACCTAACCTCAATCAAACAACAATGGATAACATAACCAACATAACTCATGTCATTAAACGGACAAAATGAATATCAAATAACCAACAACAATCCGTTCTAGACAGTTAAGTTCTACTCTATCATCATATCAGAGACACAAAGCAATCAACCAAGCCTCTAGAACATCCTCCCCTTCATAGCCCTGATTCCACGATCACACTTTGCCTTTACCTGTGCCACAACACAAAATAGAGACGTAAGTATTACCAGAAATACTTAGTAAGGCAATCCTTCCATCTATTGGGCTATACACACAAGCAATAAGATCTCCTCATACCACAATCCATAAAAAAACAAAACAAGCCAGACAATACACAAAACAATCACAAGATCAGCCGCTTCTGAAAGATGGTGTCGATCGACATGTGTCGAATCCTCTGGTGTCGACCAACACACACCTTATGTTGATCGATGCCTCCTTGTTATTCCCAAAATCTCTAATTGCATCGACCGACACCTCCACATGGCGCCTATCGATGCTCATAGGTTTCTCGCGCCGTCTTCGCATTGGTGTCGACCGACACACTCCTTGTGTTGATCGACACTCTTGCCAACCATCACTTCTCCTCGATCAGAAACTCTGAATCTCGCCTCCAAAATTCTCCAATTCGTCCCACACGATCTCAGGAACGAATCCAACCCTCATGAGCCACAAATATGCATATAATTCAAAGGAAAACAATCACATAACACTCAAAATTATAGAAACAGAGATCTTAGCTTAGATAAGTCATGGTCATGCATTCACCTTTGCCAAAACAAGAGATCTAAGCCCCAAACGACGAAGCTAGCACCATAACACCCTTCCCACACGTCCTTAGCCTTGAAAACTCACTCTACAGGAAGAAAACTCACCAACAGAGACAAAAATCTCCAAAAACTCAAAAACGCTCTTCGGAAAACTCTCTCTTCTCATTTTCTCTCTAGAAGTGTCAAAAACGGCTAAAGAGATGAAGGAAGTCGAGTTTTCTCTTTTATACTCGCGTCTAGGGCTCCTTTAGACCAACCACGTAAATTGGAGAATTTAAAATTGAACCGATTTGACCAATCCGCATAAAGTATCGATCGATACCAATACCTGTATCGATCAACACCTTTACCGAATTTCTACAATTTGATTCGCGGGTGTTACACTTTGTTTAAGATAGAAACAATTCAGAAATATTAAATTGTGAGGATATTTATAAATTTTGTACAACGTTTACTCATGTCCTAACCAATTTTCTTAAGATATACTAAATCTCATCATATGGATACTCGAATACACCTATATTGGGTGGTCATCTGATCCCAAGGCCACCGTGCCTAGACCGTCTGTACTGCCTAATGAATGAAATATAGGTTCACCATCGAGTAGAAGTGTCTTTACTCTTCAATATTCATTGGCTATATGACAAAAGCAAAAATCATTGACATAAAAATTTCGCCGAACAAACAAATTCGACCGGCTATAAAATATAGTTCTAACCCAAAATATACAAATGAGTTATATAAATATATAATTATCACTACTTTCCTACCATTTATATTTTGTAATAGAATAATATGAAAAATTTATGTCAAATGTCAATGATCTATAAAAGATAAGAGAAAAAAAGAAGAAGAAACAATCTTGTGACCACCATAACACCTTTTTCCTAGAGATATGTCCATTTCCTGGTTTCGTCGTCAGCTAGTCAAGATTTTTTCGTGTTCTATATTTGCCGAAATATGTTATCTCCTTTACTATATATTGAGATGTTTGCCTTCGTTTACCATTTTATCTTCTTACCCAACAATTCTATTGTACAGCATCCAAAGAAACGTAATAATTCATATACAGTTTTTATTTCTTTATACGTGTAAATTAATATTTTTCTTTATTGTAAATATAAACAATATGTATATATTGTAATTTTTTTGTAGATATAAACAATACCTTAATGCCTTAAATTAATTCGTAATTATTTCAGTTAAAATATATTAATTTATGAAATAATTGAATAATTCGAATTAGTTTATATTCTTTCAGTTCAAAAATTCAATACAATTTCAGTTGAGTTCAGCTCATTTAAACGGGAAAAGTCCTAGGATATATTGGTTTAAATACAAATTTCTATCTTTCTAAAATATATATATATATATATATATATATAACAAAGTTTTAAAGATTTTTCCTTTTACGAGAGTGTCTTTTCTTTATAAGGATTTTTGTCCAGTCTTTTAATATGTTTTCTTATATTGTTTTTCTTTTCATTAATACGTACAGAGAGATTGCCGACAAAAATAAAGTTTGAAGAAATGAGCTACAAACCGTTAAATTTGCTAAATATAATGATTTTTTGGTATCACTATTTATTGAACCAATTAAGTAATCGTCGAACCAATCTATTATTTTTGTGTTTTAAATCAGTGTATTAAATCAATAATTGCGTCAGTTAAGACTCGACTAACCAACAACCTCTCAAAAACTAGATTTATACGATTAACAACGATGCTACCTACGTACCAACCAATTCACAAAATCTATAAGACTAAAAATGTTGGTCCCGGTTTCGGTAAAAAGAGAAGAGACTCGTTTTAATTGTTTCCACACAAATCTTATACCCTACCATACCAATTCTCAGGCTTTAATATGATAATGTCTTAACAGTGCTAATTAATGGATTTTTTTATTTATTTTTGACATATATTACAAAACTTATTAATACACGTGATGAAATTGTCATCCACATATGGTTGTGTCAGAAAGATTGGCCATTTTTACGTGTGACCCTTTTGTGGTAGGTGTCCACTACTTCCTACGTTGACACTTCTGTATAGAGAAAATATCTAGTGGAAACGAACAATATCAAAATCAATGGTGTCAAAAGAAGAACAGTAAATCAAATCTTGTTAAAAAACATTATGTTTCTAAGTGATAAGATGTGTTTGTAAAATACATGTAGAGGAGATCGTAGGCTAGACAGTATGGTATTGGTATGGAACAAATTCATGATTTTAATGAGACACGTTTTTAAAGAACATCTTGTTTGTCTCTTTAAAAGTTTCTACATTTTTGAGTAAGAATTAGAATATATACATATATATATATATAACTTGGAGTTGAAATTTTTCTGTGGTCCAACCAAAACGAAAATAGATTAAAAAGTTTCTATAAATTATAAGCTGGAAGTTATACAAAGGCTGCAAATCGTGATTAACAAACTGAACCAGCTGAATAGGTTGAATAATGATGGACTGAATAAAAATGAGCTGAACCATCAAAATGAGGTGAAGGAATTGAACGAGCTGAAAAAACTGCAGAGAAATAAATTAGTATGCTAAATGGTGACCATTAAGTTGAATAGCTGAATACAAAAATATAATATTAAAAATCTATTTATAATAGTATCAGAAATTATATATATAACTAAATTATATATTTAAATATAAGAAATTAAAAAAAAATAAAAAAACTAATATATTATTAATTCATATTTGGAAATAAATATTTTATTACAAAATATTATATAAAATAAAATCTAACGTTGCTGACGAACACTACGTCGACTTGCAGACCATATTTGCTCAGCAATTTGATCGCGGACGATCTTCATATAATTTCCATCGTGTGTTTCTTCTTCCACTCTAATACCTTGATCATCATTCACATCATCATTAACATTTTGCTGCCCATATGAAACATCACTATCTTTATCAGCTTCTTCAAAGTCATCATCTTCAATATTATTCTTGCGAATAAAATTATGAAGTCCCATTGTAGCAAATATAACACGTCTTTGTACTGCAATATTATACCTTGGAAATTCATTTAAAACTCTCCATTTTTTCTTCCAAACTCCAAATGTACGTTCAATGACTGAGCGAAGGGATGCATGCCATCTGTTAAACATCTCCTTGCTATTCCTTGGTGGCTCACCATAGAAAAACTCTTGTAGATGATACCTTGTGCCAACATTACTTTGCTTTCTATACGGAGCCAAATATCCACGTTTGTTGGCATAACCAGAATCTACAAGATAGTATTTGCCTTCCGCAGGGGTAGGAAACATAGTATCATCAGGAATCGCTGTTGATAACACACGCGCATCATGAGCTGATCCCGCCATACCAACAAGCAATATGTAGAAAAGCATATCAAAGTCGCACATTGCCAAGACATTGAGACTCGTACTTCCTTTGCGGTTCACAAATCTAATGGTTTCTTGTCCTGGAGTCACCATAACAGGTACATGAGTCCCGTCTAAAGCTCCTATGAATCCACTAAAGTAAGGCCAATAGCGTTTATCTCTTTGTAGACGGTTTGATATAGCTTCAAGTTCTTGGGTAGTTCTTGGTCGTATGTAGTCCACAGCCATTCGTTCCATTGCTCCAAGAACTTCATGAAACTTCCGACATATTGTTTCTTGTGCATGACCAAACCTTAGACCAATGTCACCTTGAGAGTCATTCTGGCCACAAATCATAAGAAAGATTGCAACACTCTCATCAACAGCCATATTTTGAGTGTCTTGTAAGCTATACCTCCCTTGTAATATTTCACACAAACGCTGAAATGCCACTGTATTCATTCGTACAAGCTTTCGACATGAAATTTCACTAGCATAGATTTGCTTTCGAATCATGGCCCATCCACTGCCTCTATCTTGAGTTTCTGGTTCTTTGCAGAAGAATTTGCCATAATATTCCATCAATGGAGAAATGTCGGTCTCTAAGATTTCAGCTTCTTCAAGTAAAATCAGTTCAGCTATTTCTTCATCTAATAGATTTTCAATACCTCTCAAATGTAATTCTGCAATACGAAATACCTAGAAAAAACCAATGTTGAGATATTAATATATATACATATACGTATAAAATTGTTTGACATATATATATATATATATAAAATTGTAGAAAACAAAATAATACCTTAGAATCCTCCGTAGCTTTAGAACTTGATGATGGACCAGCCTTTCGTTTATTTCTGATTTGAAAAAAAAAAACACCATTCATTCTAAACACCATGATTGCTTCACTTGTTTTACTACTAATAATTAAATGTTTATTTGATGGATATTTAAAAACTTGAACTTCTAAATGACAAAGATACAGCAAGTTAATGAAACCAAACGAGAAACTAACACTAACTTAAAATAGCGTTTGCTAACTAATCAAGTCACTGAAACTAAACAATAGGAGTCTAATACAAATCAAAATACATAGGGAGCTAGAGATATTACCTTTCACTCATGACTTCGATTGTTTTTGATAAGAAAAGTTAAACCAATATTTTTGTGAAGATAAAGCTTGGTGAGAGCATTGTGTATTTGTAATAGGGACTGATTTTACGTACATGAGTATCTTCTATTCGTAACAAATTATCTAATTGAATGGATTTAGTTTTTGAATTTCCTAGATTCTCTAAACAAAAAAATATTGAACATTAATAATTCATGTAAAAGTTAATTTTCCAAAAGAAAATAAATAAATAAATAGAATTCGTCAAACATTTGTTTGTTACATTATTTCTTTAAATGATAATTATAAACTATAAACATAATAAAGATAATTAAATAATTAAACAGATTTATTAGATAAAAAACCATGAAAAACAAAATTATTCGATTACATTCTTTTATTAGCAAGAGCATTAAAATAAAAATAAAAATAAAAATAAAAATATTAAATCCTAGAAGGCTAGAACATAGAACAACAACGAACGCATGCATGTTTCGTTTATTGAGTTCGGGGAGACAATCCAAGCAAAGTCGAAAAGCTAGTCCCTGAAGAACCATCAGACATTCCATATCCGGGGTATAAACTCGTCGAAGCATTAGCATTTATTCCCGCCATTTGTGAATGAGTGGCTGGAACATAGGGAGTTGTGAAGCTGCTTGTACCTCTTAAATTGATATTATCACACGGATAACCATATCTATCAACGCCAACAAGCTTTTCCAAGAAATGAATTTTGTTCTCTTCATTCCGTAATTTCATAAATCCATCACGAACGTCTTCGTCGTTCATCAACAACCTATTTGCTTCCCACCAAAACTTTCCCATTGGTTCAATGGCCAATATTTCTAATTCAGCCAAAGCATCTCCAAAAGTGGCTTTTGGATTATGTCGTGACCTTAAGACATCCAATAAACCTGTACGAGACTCTTCAAGACGTTGAAACCCTGTTTTAACTTGAGTCTCAAAGCTGATTCTTCTTCGATTGGTACGTCTACTGGTGCTCTTCCGAACACCCAAGTTTGATCTATTTGTACGGGAAGGAGAACTCCGTGCTTGTTCATTAGTAGTGGGTAGCGGTGATGGATCAGCTTGTGGAAGGTCCTCATCAGATGTTAGCTCTAAAGGAAATTGACTCCCATTATCGTCGGAAGCTTCATTCACTTCTATGTCATCACCAGTATGTCCTTCATTTAAATTTTGTTCGAGGTGTGCGCGTAGAGTGTGCGGCGAATAACGTTCATCCTGCTCCACATTATGTTGACTATAAATTTGATCGAATATCTCTTTGCATGGAAGAGGCTTGCTTTGCAACACTCGTACGTACTTGCCATTTTTCCCAAATTCCTAACATATAATGATAGAAGTAATTATAAAATATGTAAATATGTGGTGATCAAGACTGTATGTTCATATGTTTTAAACTCACCTGGACTCTCTCGCCACCAAAGCTCCGACATATCTATCTTTCCGGTTATGGAATTAACCGCAATACCAGTGCGTTTACATAGTTTGCGGTTACATTGCCATAAAAGCCGCATATAGTCGAGTCGATTTTTCATTTGAGGCTTCCAAGTCAACTTAGCTCCCGTCAGTTCAAAAAACTTTTCCACAATTTTTGCTTTTCCCGATTTGTCAGGTACTCTTGTGACATAGCTTTTTGATTTTAACTCCATGTTCACAAGTTCGAGAAATATTTCGGTATATCTAGGACTCCATACGTACTGCACAATTTAAAGTGTATAAGCTAAACATAAATGTGGTGAAATATATATATATATATACATAATACATTTAAAATTGTATAAAACAAATACCTTAGGATCCTCTGTAGCTTTAGCTTTTCCCTTTGATTGTCCCTTAGAACTTGATGATGGACAAGTGTTTCCATTTTTGCTTCGCTTGTTTCTGATTTACAAAACATACCATTCAAATATAAGCAAAACAGAAAAGAAAACACCATTAATTTCAAACACATGCACTTTTGCTTTACTTACTAATAGTTACAATGTTTTATCGATATAAAAAAGCTTGATCTTCTAAACCACAAAATAAACAATTTACACAAACTAAAAGAACAGTGATACAAATTGAAACTAATAAACTTCAAAATACGTAGAGAAATATACCTTTCACTCATGGCTACAATTGTTTATTATGAAAAAGGTGTTTAGCTCATAATTTTTTTTTCCTGAAGATAAATCGTGATGAGCTATGTATATATAGGATCTGATTTTATTTTTGATGTTAATCAATAAAAATATTAATTATTCAAAAGAGTTTAAAATTGAGCTGATTTTGCGTACTAGAATATCTTTTATTCGTAACAAATAATGCTAATTTAAATTATTTAGTTTAATATTGAACATTAAATAATGTGAAAAATTTTGGAAAAAAAAAATAGTTAATGAACGTTTGTTACATATTTCAAATATATATATATATAATAATTAAAAATATAACTTTGATTTACAAAAATAGATTTTCAAACTAACAATCTTTGACTTCCCTAGATTATCGAAATAACAATCTAGATTTTGACGATTGTTTTGTTAAATGATAATTTTTTCGAAAGCCAAAAATATTAATTTAAATATGTAAATTGAATAATTTTTTTTTTTGAGTTTTCCATCTCGTTCAATCTATTCATCTCCTATTTTCTGGTTGAACAATTTTCAACCAAAAAGTGTTATTTTCCAGCTACAAGGTGGGACCTACTAAATTTGGGTTGAAAAGATATTTACCTTAAATGGTGAGTTTTTGGCTGAACAAGGTTGAAAAGTAAGTTCAACTCATTCAACCAGGTTGAAAAGTACAACCATTTGCAGCCAAAGCTTATCATCTCTATGACGAACAAGAGAGAGAAAAAGAAGGAGACAGTTTGTTAAGATTGGAAAATACTTTCTTCATACAATTAATCTGTACATTTTACATGTGGGTTGTATCTATATATACATTTTTGAAATACATTTTTAAAATACAATTAATCTGTACATTTTGAAAATACTTTTTTAGTTTTGCTTATTTAAATTTTTAGTTTGCAACTTTGGTCCCTAAACATTAAAATAAACTCACTTACTACAATATAAGAAATCGAGCTATATTATGATATTTTATTACCATTATCCTTCACATTCGATTACTACAACCTGTTCAAATCTCGATGGTACAATTGAGTCAAGACCCATTACTAAAGTTGAGTGCATAATTATCAACCTATTAAATTCATATTTCCAAAGATGTCCATAATGACACCACCAAGACAACATTTAATTGTCTATATATCTTATTTGTAAAGTAAATATTGACGGAAAAAATCTTTGTTTTAATAAAACATTGATTGCTGAAATCTCTCTTTAAATGAGTACATAACTTAAATTTTACAAGGTTAATCCCTAGAAAATTTCTTAAAATAATAAAAACTAAAACATGTAAAATCGACAGTCCATTAAAATCGAATAGTATTCCTAATACTTCAAATATAGATTTAATCGTTTAATGCTATCATAATAATTATGTTAATCCAATATTCATTTCTGATTCCTATGGTACACAAAATCAATATATAAAACTAAATGGAAAGTAAAATTTAAATTTTAACATATAAAACTAATAAATGGTATATTCCATAAATATACCTCAAATCCTTCACGTTTTGAAAGATCCTTCAGGATATTTTAAATGATTTTTATGCTTGCTCACCAATTTAGTCTTAATTTCATATCACATTTAATGCATTTTCAAAACACTATAAATAATCTCTCACTACCTAAAGGAGAATGCACCAAACATACTTACAACCAGCAAAGAAACTTTACAGTAATCTTTTTTTTTTGTCAATAAACATTACAGTAACCTATGGAAACGGTTTTGTGTTTCTTTATTTTTTTTCTCTTGCCTTTGATGTTAATTAATATTCGTTGTAATTAAGTCACTCTCATCTTTAAGAGATGAATCCATGTTCTATCATGATGTATATAGTTTTTCTTATTATATCAATAGAATTAAGTTTTCTGTTTCTTTTTTTTTTCAGCAGTACATCTTATTTTGTTCGTTTTATAATCTACCAATTATTATAACAACCAAACATACTAACCATAACATACTAACCAAAAAGGTCGTTTTTTTTTCAGCAGTACATCTTATTTTGTTCGTTTTATAATCTACCAATTATTATAACAACCAAACATACTAACCATAACATACTAACCAAAAAGGCAAAAAGTTTAAAATTTTATTTGCCTTTTCACTAAGTTTTACCGTTTTTCTATTGTTTGAAAAGGAATCGTTCTTAGATAAACCACAAAATAGGCATACTCTCTTTAATACTGTATAATTATTTTTTATTTAATTATTTACACAACAAGAATTATCATATTAATATTAGTTATTAAGATTAAAACAACACAACTAGAATTAAGAGATCTCAAAAATCTGCATCTATACCGATAATGATTTTTAAAAATAAATTGAGAGTACATAATTTTTTTTTTTTTTAGTTTAGGATAAGAAAAAATAGTCATATTATAGTGAAAATTCCGAAAAAATAAAGATTGGAACTAAATATATCTTTCTTTTGGAATGTTACTCTTTCTCTCTCTCTTCACAAGTTATTTTGAGTTGCATAATATCAAAATCATATTAATTATTATTTATTAATTATAACTACATATATTCTTAAATAATTTTTACTGTAAAATATCACTAAAGTGAATGGAAAACTTGGTTGAACTGATCATAATTGACATTAGCCCATTCTTAGTATTGGCTTTAGTTCCATATACGATGATGTAAATAGATTTGTTTTTATCTTTTTTATATATTCAATTACATATGTACCACGGGTTTAATCTAAAAAACACTAAACATCTAAATCATACAATTAAAAACTATAAGTAACTAAATTATTATATATATATATATATAAATATTATTTTGCAATGTACCACAAGTTTAAATTACTAAATTACACATGTAGTCATGTACCATAGTTTAAATGTAAAAACACTAATAATTTGAAATCATATATTACATATATAATAAATTAAATCTGTACTACAGTTTAAATTACTAAATTACACATATATTACAGGTCAAATTTTTTTAAAAAATAAAATCAAAATCAAATTTTAGTTTTAATATCAAACTAAAAACTATAAAAAACTAAATTATATTATATATAAAAGATTATTCCGCGGTGTACCGTGGGTTAAATCCTAGTTATATACAAATATCTATTCTAAGTTAACCAGCTAACCAACTAATTGATTTAAACCAAGATTAAATCAATTGCTCTCTCAATAGTCCCCCTCAAAATGAGACGTATATATTATGAAGACTCATCTTGGATTTTAGATGATCAATTTAATGAGGAAACAGAGGCTTGGTGAGTATGTCTGCAACCTGGTCTTCAGTATTGACATGTAAAAGTTTGATGAGACCTTTATCCAGCTTTTCACGAACAGTATGGCAATCCACCTCGATGTGTTTTTGTTCGTTCGTGGAAGACAGGGTTAGTGGCGATGTAGATTGCTGCTATGCTATCTGAGAAGAGAACCAGAACAGAGTGTGACTTGATCCGCAAATCAAACAACAAAGTAGTAATCCAGATCATCTCACAAGAAGCAAGAGCCAAAGCTCTATACTCCGCTTCAGCAGAAGAGCGGGAAACAGTTTGTTGCTTCTTGGAACGCCAAGAGATGAGAGATGAACCCAAGAACATGGTAAAACCAGTGGTAGAACGTCTGCTATCTCGACAAGCAGCATAATCCGAATCAGCAAAGGCTTTAAGAGTGAGATCCAAATCCACCGAGTAAAGACACCTTGACCAATGGTGCTTTTGATGTAATGCAGAACTTGATACACAGCTGTGAGATAAGATGTGCGAGGAGCAGAAGCAAACTAGCACAGCTTATTCACAGCAAAAGTTATGTCCGGACGAGTGATGGTCAAATACATTAACCTGCCAACAAGACTTCGATACATCTCCTTGTCATGAAGAATATCACCATCAGTCGTGGATAACTTGAGATTCGGAACCATAGGAACATTCACTGGCTTACAAGCCAACATACCAGAAGATGTAAGAAGCTCAAGAGCATATTTTCGTTGACAAATAGAGATGCCAGAAGTATTGCGAGCAATCTCTAATCCTAGAAAATATTTTAAAGGACCAAGCTCACGCAATTTGAAACTCTGTTTTAAAGCTTCTGTGAGTTGACAAGCACCAGTTTCAGAGGTACTGACAATGACAATGTCATCAACGTACACAAGAACGGCAAGGAAGTCAGAACCATGGCTTCTAGTAAACAATGTGTGATCACCATGTCCTTTAATGAAACCCAACCGAAGCAAAGACTCTGAAAATTTCAGAAACCATTGACGAGATGCCTGTTTAAGGCCATAAATGGACTTCTTCAAACGACAAACAACATTCTTAGGCATAGAGTCCCCCTTAATTTCTGCATACCCTTCTGGTAAACGCATATAGATATCCTCATCTAAATCACCATTCAAGAAAACATTGGAGATGTCAAGTTGAGTCAAGAACCACTTCTTGGAGGTTGAAACTTTAAGCAACAATTTCACTGTGACCATCTTTGCAACCGGTGAAAAGGTCTCATTGTAGTCTAAACCCTCCTTTTGAGTGTATCCCTTAGCAACCAAACGTGCTTTGTAACGTTCAAGACTACCATCTGCATAAAATTTCAAAGTGAACACCCATTTGCATCCAATCACTTTCTTACCTGGGGGCAAACTAGTGACATCCCAAGTATTAGTGCGCTCCATTGCACCTATCTCCTTATCAACAACTTCACACCATTCCTTGGATTTCTTTGCCTCAGTATATGATTGAGGGATTGGAATTTTAGTGATGTTATTGATATAACACTTATAGGATGGTGAAAGTTGTGAATAAGAGAGAAAAGAGGGAATATGATGAGGAATATCACTGTCAAGAGAGTAACAATGATAATCACTCAAATGAGCTGGTGGTTTCTTTATTCTCGAAGTAGAAATTTGTGGTGAAAGTGAAGAAGATGGAGAAATTTGAGGAGGTGAAAGAGAGGGAGGATCCAAAATACCTGAAGACAAAGAATCTAGTGGTGTGAAACCTGTATTTTGAACATCAAGCTTCTTAGGATCTGCCAATGGAAAGATATACTCAATAAATTCCACATTTCTAGATATATATGTCATGTTACTCTCCAAATCCATGACTTTATATCCTTTGTATCCTGCAGGATAGCCCAAAAAGATGCAAGCCCTTGCCCATGGTTGAAATTTGTGCCTCTGTTTTGGAGAGGTTGAGGCGTAGCACAAACAACCAAACGACCTGATAAGAGTGTAGTCAGGCGGCTTACCAGAAAGAACCTCGTATGGAATTTTATTTGAAAGCAACTGAGACGGTGTCCGATTGATCAAAAAACCGCAGTCAAGATGCAATCACCCCCAAAGAGTCAATGGCACATTCGACTGAAAGAACAAAGATCATGCTACATTCAGTATGTGTTGATGTTTACGTTCCACTACTGAGTTCTGTTCAGGAGTTTTTGGGCAAGAGTGGTATGGAATGATTCCTTGATCCTAATAAAATTTAGTGAATTGCAGTTCTTTTGCATTATCTGATCGAACACTCTTCACTTTGCAACTGTAATGTGTTTCTACTAATTTGATGAAAGCAGGAAACACAGTTAGAACATCACTTTTGCTCTTGAGTAAATAAACCCATGTTGCTCTGGAGTGATCATCAACTATAGTTAAAAAATATCTATATCCTTCAACTGTTTCCACTGAAAAAGGTCCCCAGACATCAATGTGTAACAACTGAAAATTCTCATTACAAATGTTGTTTTCAGATTGAAAAGGTAAATTCCTCTGCTTAGCCAAATGAAAAATATGACAATAAGCAGGCTTCTTATTCTTGTGTCCAGTAGTTCCCAAAGCTTAAGAGATAACATCCAGTCTTGTGTAAGAAGGATGCCCAAGCCTCTTTTGCCATACACTGACATCCACCACTGCATTGACTGAAACTGATGAAAAGTCTGTGTCTAACACATAGAGTTTGCCAATACGACGACCTTTACCAATTATCACCCCCTTGGTAGGATCCTATATTTCACAACAAGTGGGATCAAAGATCACTCTAGAACCGATATCAGATGTTAACGAACTGTTACTGATCAAGCTTAAACGGAACTCAGGAATGAACAAGACATTTGTGAGAAGATTGTCCTTGTTCAACCTAACCATGCCTACTCCACTGATCTTAATATGCTGACCATTTGGCATATTCACAAAACTCTCAACAGAGGTGTCCAAAGAGATAAAAACATCTTTCTCATGTGACACATGGTGAGTTGCACCAGAATCAATCACCCATATGTCGTTTGACAAAATGTGTTTAGAAACCGCTAATATGCCAATGAAATAGTAAACAGGGTTAGAGAAAGAGATACTAGGGTGATCTAAAGCTGACTGGGAAGTACTCGCTGCTGCTGGAGTAATAACTGGAGCCGTGGATTGAAGCTGTGAACTGAAAAGAGCAATGATGTTCTGGAGATGATCTTTAGAGAGATTACCAATCATGCCTTCAATCGATTGTTTCTCAGGCATAGGAGACAAAGAAACTTGTGCTGCCACAGATTGTACACCTTGTGGTTTATGAGTTCTCTCACCGAACTTCCCTTTTGGAGTGAATCCTGGTGGAAAACCATGCTTACGGTAACAACGCTCTACAATATGTCCCACTCTGTTGCAAAACGAACAAATTGGTCTACCCTTGTTTGGACCATTATGAACATACAATATATCAGGAGCAGGAGAGAGAGCAGGAGCCAAAGGTGCTTGAGACACTTGAAAAGCCGTAGGAGGAGTGGCAGTAGTGAAAACTTTTTGACTATCATCCTGATCCAAAATCTTGTGAACTTCAACAAGTGGAGGAAGAGCTTTCTAGGCAATGATCTGTCTGCGAACAATAACATAAGACTCATTCAAACCAGCCAAGAACTTAACTGTTTTAGCTCTCTTTGCCTTCAAATGCAGACGAGCAGCTTTACCACACACACAAGGATCATCTGGCTCCTCTAAACCATCAAGTTGATCCCATAGAGTCTTCAAACGAGTGTAATACTTTGACAAAGAACCCTGACGCAGATCCTGAATCTCCTGAGTAAGATTATATGTGCGTGGGAGATTGGTCAAGTGGTAACGACCGTAGAGATCACGCCATATATCAGTAGTGTCATTCATACGTAGTATACTACGATAAATCTGAGGAGAGACAACATTAAGCAACCAAGCTTTGACCATACTATTGCATCTATACCACATATCAAAATTTGGATCCATAACTAGAGGCCTAGGCAAAGAACCATCAATAAACTTGAGCTTATTCTTTGTATCCAGTGAAATACGCATCACATAACTCCAATCATCATATTTCGTTTCATCTAAACAAAGAGAAATGATGTTCAAACCTGGATGATATTCATTGTGAAGGAAGAAGGGTAAGTGAGACGGATCAACAATCGCTGGTGATGCAACAACTCGCGAGACCCCAGAAACCTGAGAATCGGTCACTGGTGGTGAGATCGGAGGAGAGACGTTGACATCAGAGATGGATCTGGTTGATCTTCGAACAACGGAACTTGTAGAAGCCTTCGATCGAGCTGGTTTCCGATTCGCACGAGCTACAATCACCATTGAGACTCAAAGGTGAGGTCAAAATACGAAGATTAGAGCTCGAAACTTGAGAAAACAGATCAAAATCGAAGAAAATTTGAGCTCAGATGGCTCTGATACCATATGACGAACAAGAGAGAGAAGAAGAAAGATAGAGTTTGTTAGGATTGATAAATACTTTCTTCATTCATTTTTTTTTTAGTCAAACCACTTGCATTCATTACTCAAAAGAGAAGGTTCATACAAGCAAAGATTACACAACAAGAAACAAGGGCATTCCCCAATGCCATAACAACAATGAAACAAAGCAGAGATAAGGATAGTCGGCAAAAGGTTTTTGAAAGCTTTGAGCCAGAATCTTGGAAGGATCTTGGTACATGTGAGATCAAGATTGTCGACAAGCTCTTCCATGACCAAGTCGATGGATGAGAGATAGCCATTGTCATAAGACGTATTGGCGTTAGAGAAGGGGTCAAGACTGGGCTTCTCACCGGTTTGAGAAGGTCTACACGGAGTAGGAGCTTGACACTATTTCGAGCAAGGTTTGGAATGCTCTGTCGCTTAAGGATGTCTAGTGGAGTTGCCATAGGGTTTAGGATGGTTTTGGAAAAATCAAAACCGAAATTTACGCTCGGACAAACTGAGTTTTGGACCCAAACACCAAAGACACTCAAACGATAAGGTTCAAAGGACAGGGTCGAAAAGGTTACTATTACCAGGGTTCTCAAGAGGAGCGAGTGATGCCAAAGCAACAATGATGAATTACTTCTCAGATGGAAACCATAGAGAGCGTAATCTTGATCACACCATTGGCTAAGTATCGACATCAAGACAAGCTGTAAAGTAGCATACCGGGAATGAAATAGCTTTAGGGGTGGAGCCACCATTAGATAAATTTTTTCCCGGAGAAAGATATATTGAACATGATTAAGTGCAGTGATCACGGGATATGGAGGCAGATGAGTGAGGAAGATTTGGTAACCAGCGCTCCGTGGAGGCATGGTCATAATGCCGTTCTTCATCACTGCGCATAAGTAATTAGAGACCAAAAGCAAAGTACCCGAGAGCCTAGAGCTTAGATAGAGAGTGATCGTCAATGGATTGCTTTGGATCAGGGATTGGAGATGGCATTCACGAACATCGATCAGATCTAATGAGATGAGATGTAGAAGGTGTCTTCTGCCCTTACAATCAAGTCGAAAAAGCAATATGATGTGCCTTCGTGAAAATTTGGGTTTGTCAAATCTGGGCTTTATCCCTGAGGCCTTTATTGCTTGAATTGTTAACGGGCCGACAAAAAGTTCAAGGCCCACCAAACGAAGCCCAAAGTTCTTGTTGGTTGACCTAGTTGTGTTGATAGTACGACGGCAATTGTTGTTCGGAGAAGTTGAGTAGATTTGCAAGATAATCTGCATCTCCGGTAAACAAGGTTCCAGCAGAACCAAGCCATCTGAAAGGTGAGAGGTTCGGAGGGGGATCCACAAAGACATTTCAAGTTTGGAAGGATGAGAGCTTGACCTGAAAAAGGAGGCGCCATGTGCCGTCGACGTCTCCACCGGGTGAGATGTAGCAGCTGGTCCAAAGGAGAACTCACATACTAGCCTCGGTGCCTCCGGAGAAGCTTTCTCAGGGGAGGATAGACATCCAGATCTGATCGTACGTATGTCGTTTGAATGTGGATCCGGTGCATCGGCTGAAGCGTTCAGAGGAAGGAGGAGGGGGTTCACCGGAAGCCACCTGCGCCCTTTAACTCTGTCTATTGATATTTGGCCGGGATCTGAGGTTTGTAAAGGGATTTGTAATCAAAAGGGAAGCGAGGAAAAAATTAAAGAAAAAGCAGAAAAATCAGAGGAAGCTTTAATAAGGAGGAGAGCAGAAGGAGCGAGATCCCGACGCCGGCGAGCAAAAGCTTCACCGGCGTTGGAGGAGGTTGACAGGTTTGAAATCTCGATAATAGTGCCTGAGAGAGAATATAGTTTTTTTCCTGGTTTTTAAAAAAAATACTTTCTTCATTCAATTAATATGTACATTTTACATGTGAGTTGTATTATATACATATATCTATTCTGAGTTAACCAGCTAACCAACTAATTGATTTAAACCAAGATTAAACCAATAGCTCAATAATCTCGCCATTTTGATTATCAAATAGACGTTTATTGGGCCTCATGATATACATTTCTCTATTCGTTTTCATTATGCCCCAAACTACGTAATTAAGGCCAAGCCCATTAGATTTGGTGTCGAATAAGAAGCATCATCAAGATGTAAAACAAAGTACCGTATGCCACACAAAGACAACCAGACGTATACAAGTCTGATTTCTCAAATTTATCAAGATTGTAGGTCCAAATTCACTTATCTCTCTCTCTCTCTTTTTTTTTTTAATCATCTTATTACTACAAACTTGGTTAGGATTTGTGAAAATAAATAAACAAAAACAGTTTTAGGGTTTGTGACTTGCGACAATGAGCTTCCTTTTTTCGAAGAGAGTTAGTGGGAGGACGCTCACTGCTTCGGGCGTCATGAATGGTCGCATCTTGAAGAGGTTCAGTAAAACGATCTCTTCTCAGGCTGCGGTTGGCTTTGCAAGTCTCAAAACAAAGACAAGATTGGATATGAAGTTGTTGAAGCCAGCAAGAGTTTGTAGTATACAATGTTTTTTTTTTTGCTTACCTTACACTTACAACGAGCAGATTTGGTTCTGGAGTGATTAAGGAAGAGTGTTTAGGCATAACTAATGTCCGTATCGTTATAATTGTGTGCTTTCTCGAGAACAAAACATACTCATTCTACTCTGAATTGTATCTCTTTGCTGACGATGATGATGAAACGTAATCGAATGATTTGGTATTGGAAGTGCCTCTTCCAATTTCGGATCGCTTTGAAGATGGGTTATAGAGGAATATATATATATATATATATATGCATGCATTCAAAAAGTTTATTATATTCACATTTAGTTATTTCAGGCCCAACATGTTATGATCAATGGGCAATTGGGATTTAAATATTGGTGTACAAGGAATTTATATGTAAACAATTATTGGTCTATTGTCAAAAAAAAAACAATTATTGGTCCATTCTATTATTTGGGTATTGTAGAACATTTTTTTTTAGAGTTAAGACAATTCATTAATATTGAAAGAAATCTTAAAACGATTTTTGTTGGGTTAGTTTTATATAAGAACTTATAACATTATTCAAATTAAAGATTTCTTGTTGGGTTAATTTTTTTTGCAACTACATGTTCTCACTTCTTCTGGTCAATACTGATATATTTGATAAAAACTTAACTTCAACTCAAATCAAAACTATATACAAATCTTCGTTTCGGTTATATTTTGCTTTCCAATTATCTTAAAAACCCAAGTTTTCACAAGTAAAGTTCAAAACAAATATAGGATCACAGTGCATAAAGTAAAATTATAAGACAGATAGATCCATCATTATAATCAATATTTATACATTATAAATCAAAAATCACTATTTTACAGATCTTTTAAACGTCCATGCCATTTATAATGTATAACTATTATTTATACTAAAACTCGTATTTAGTTTAATATATACAAGTGAAAAATGACAAAATTATCGTGATGGGTTTCTTTTGGAGAAAACAGAAGTAGCAAGAATGTTGATAAGGAAAAGATAAGGCCATTCGTGCGCCACTCTTTGTCGCCTCTCTTTGTTTCCCCTATTTTTTTTATTTTTTATTTTTTTTTACTTTTTTAAATAGAGTTATCTTGGTCTGAAAAGAAATAAGTTTTTCCAAGTTGAATTCCACATTATTCGCATTTTGTGATACAATGAGAAGACAACTTGTAGCCGTTTCATAGAACTGCATGTTAGGATTTGGATCCTAGATCTGATATTCAGAAAACACGGTTAAAGATAAATAATTTGGGAGAAAATAACAATTTCTAAAACTTGTCACAATGTTTATTCATTATCTCATTCCAACTATGTCTTCCAATCCCTCTTTTAGATCTATAACGGAGTCACAAAATATATCCAAAAAAGCGATAACTTAGATTAGATGCAATGAGATAGATTATCTATTCTTTTCCACACAAAACAAAAAAAAAAAAAAAAANTAGATAATCTATGATACGAACAAATGACTAATGGAGAAGTTCAGGAACAAAAAGTACTACGTTTCGTGGCCGGTATATTAGTTTGGCTGTGCGTTAATTATAATGATTAAGAAAATGTAACAAAATATATGTTACTACAAAACAATTTAGAAAAATAAAGGTATTAAGATGCAACTTTAGAAAAAAGACAAAGAAGATAAAGATGATATTCATAAAGTGAAGATCCCAAAGGAAAGAAGAGGTCGATCACTTGTTCTGTAGGGCGTCCATGCACATGCTATTGCCTCCCCCCTCGATTTTTCTTCTTAAATCGAAACTAATCATATTAAGATTTTTTTTCTTTCCTCAATAATTGAGTTATATATATATATTAATATTAATGAAGGAAACTACTAGAAAACTAAATTAGACTATTTTTGTTTAATTATAATTAAGCTTGTTTGGTTTTGCAGTATTTCTAATTTTCGTTTTTAGATTCATGAAATAAAGTTTGTTTTTTTTGCTTTTTATAACAATATTATAGTTTTATTTAGTATTAGTATACTAGTAAACTTATAAATATAATTGTCTCTTTTTCTTTTTGCTATTATTCATTTTTATAAGAAAATAAGTTTATTGGTTAAGATATATGGTCCCTCGAACCATGATGTGTTTGTTTCAATCACCACGAATCTAACATATTCTTTTTGCTCGAAATAATAAGTACGCATAACATAGAGATTTTCGAATATATATATCTTTAATTGATAGACATCGTATATATGAATATTTTCTTTATTGCTTATTTGCTTTAAAACGAGAATGATTGGGTGGTGTTGTGTAGTATGTATATATAGTGGACCAGTACCTAAACAAGTACTATAATTAATCGCTGTAATGTGAAATTGGATAATGCATGCATTTCCGTGATTATTTGTTTAACTCCAAAATCTGTCCGGGGTGTAACACGTGTCAGCCTAGGATTCATCAACCATTCTAAATATCTACTACAGTATATAGTCTTTGTTATAGCAAACAACTACAAAAAAGATTACAAGAGTTTGGCTACGGAAATAAATTAGCCGTTACACTTTGGCGACGGCGGCTGTATATTGTCATCACACTTGCAAATTATCTTAGTTGTAGGATCAGGGATTTCACGCAATAAATTTGTTTATCAAAGGAAATAAATTCACTTAGCATTTCTCTCATAATAAATCGATTCAAGGATTCTTAAAAAATAAATTAAAATATTAAAAAAAAAAGGTTTTCCATTAAGAACAATCGAAGAATTAAGGTTTTTGTATTGATTTTCGGATATTTTATATAAGGGACAAACCTTTCCCTATTTATATGAAATATTACAAGATAAGTAAAACTTCTTTAAATGACTAATTCTTTTTTTTTTTGGGTTTTATCTTGTATATTTTTCTTTTGTGTGTTTGAAGGTGAGATGTCAGCTCAGTGATGTCCGTGGGCATTTGCCCACAAGCCCATTTAACATACCTTGCCCGAGATTTTCTAGTCTAATCTGATTCCGAGATTATTCAGTTTTATCTTTAGTTTAGGTCGGTATGTCGTGAGTGTCAATTCCTGCACTAATATTAGTCACTTAATTAGTAGAACTAGATGATGAACTGATGATCTATGTGATATGTAGGAACAGTCGATAATTAACAAATTATTAACTAGATTAGGTTAAGATACGCGTAAACATGTGAATAATTAATGTATATTTGATAATATTTGAACTTTTCTTAAAACTGGATTTAAACTTTACAAGTTTACATATTCCTAGGCATGTCAATTAAGGGCAAAGCCCACGGGCTGGCCCAACCCGATCTTGAAAAACATCAGGTTCATGCTTACATATATATGTCCAGAAAAAATCGGGTCTTTAGGGCTCAGCCGTTCGGATTATAGGTTTTTTGTTAACATTTTTCAGGATAAGCTTAACCCAATCAAGCTTGGACCAGCCCGAAAAGCTTTTAAACAAATATATTTATACTTTTTTGTTTGATTGCAATATTTGATTAATGACTTGGTGTAAATAAAGTTTAAAACTCGAATTCTAGTTTTCATATTTACTTAATAACCTTATTTTATATTTTTAAAATCCTTAATCTGTGATATTTTATATAAATTATATATTATTTTATTTGGTTAAAGTATAAAAAAAAATATTTGGTTTTAAAAAATTAAGTTAGTTTTAGTGAATATAGATGAGTTATTTAAATTTTGTTTGATTTGTTTTATAGTTCATCTTTAACAATTGTTTTTTAAGACATGTTATAAACTTATGAGTTTAAATTTTTGATTCGTAAAACAAGTTTGGAAAAGTCCGAAAAGCCCTATAGCTAAGCCGAGTTGGACTTTGAAATATAAGCTCGAAAATATTTCAAGTTGAGCTGGGCCAACCTCAAACATAGGCGAGCTTTACGGGTTTCAGACTGAACCGGACCGGACCAGCCCGATTAACACCCCTACATATTCCATCTTACACTATAGTTTAACTAACCGAGTTTAAATTTTGTGCATACGTAGCTACTATTTTGTGTTGTAGAGGTCTCAGTCAAAGTACTCAAACAAAATACATGGAAGTATTGCCGAACAGGTTATCACTATTTTTTCTATTCATAAAGGAAAGAATGAACCTTAGAGCATTTACAACAAGAGAAGTCTTCACCGTTTCTATAAAAGAAAATAATAAATAATATTTTATTGTGTAACTAATAGGAAGCTGACAGGTGTAGAATCAAACTGTGAAACGTTTCTTCTAAGGACTTTGAGAATGGTTTTCTCTCCTTCTCTCTCCCTTTTATATTATTTTATTAACTTAAAAAAAAATTGCGAGAGTAACTGGGTGAGCAACGCCGTTGTACGTGATCTTAATGTTCCTAGAAAATTGGACTAGCACCGGCGCCACCTTTGTCTCCTTCCCACTGGATTTCATTGATGGCAGGAGATTCTCTTGGACCATCAGTTGTGCCTTTTCCAGTAGGAACGCCGACGGCACACGGTGAGCTCTTTAGTTGGTGGACGGTCCCCCTAGGTGATGCACCGCTGAACATCATTCCGATTCCGTTTCCACAGAACAGCGACGACTCCTTCTCCCATCACCCAACAGCAACTACCCTAGGGTTTGCTAAGATGGGCCTCACTTGTTTTTGTGGCCCATTAACACATCGATGGCCCATATCCAGGTCTGGGCTTTTAATTGCCCTGATTAGTTTTTCTCAACAACGGTGTTGCTTGATAATGGCAAGAAAGGTCTCTCATTCAGTCATATGCACACTGCTTCTAGAGAAGATTAGTCCTTTCAAATCTAAAAACCGTATGGATACTGCACTGTACTTGTTAACGGATGGAAGCTCAATGTTGTTTTCTTATGGAGTTGTATCTTTCCCGAACGTTGTGTGCTGTGATGTTCATGAAGCCAATGCCCTACTCTCTGATCTTGTATCGGGTATGATCACTCCCAGATCCGTTATTGATAGGGTTACATCTTGGATATTGCTTTATGATTGTGTAACCTTGCTGGTCCCTCTCCGACATTGGAACTCTATTTGTAGACCTCCTCTACCTAGAGCTGCGTGTATTAGATTAATGTCAAGATCAAATTCTCTAGTACCGGTCTCTGCTTGGTCAAGTCGAGGTTACCTCGGTAAAAGAACTGTGTTGTCTCCAGAATTGCTTGATAGATTTGATTGTCGAGGCCAGTTGTCTAATGGTTCTTGGATGTATGCAATGTGTACTAACTCTGAAGCTGTTCCGTCAGTTTGGTTACATCCGATGTTTGTCCCCTTTGGTCACATACCGCCACTGGATGGAAAGCTTGGGTCTGCTCTCATATCTGAAGACCAAACCGACTACAAGCTTTGTGTGGAATTCCTTAACCTCCATGGCCTTAAGCTTCATGTGAGGGAGGACCCACCTGCTCTGTTACGGTTTGACACCCATCACATACGAATCCTGGTTTTAGCTTTTTCCAGAAGCATGAGGTTTGATCCTAACAGGTTAAAGGACGTTGCTCCTATTCTATTGATTCCTCTCAAGTTGGCGAGAATCCCCATAAGTGTTCCCCCGTAGAGCCTTCTTCTTCAAACTCGATTGCGTTATTCGCTAGAGCAGCTTATGACCATTCATTGGTCAAGGATCTCATGAAGCTTGGCTTCAAAGACAAATCCGCCTTGGCCCCAACAGATTTTTCAAATATTGCTAAGCTTGGTAAAGTTGAAAAACTCATGGAGCTCTTATCTATATTTCCCTATGCTTATCTTGTACTCTGGTGTATGAACTTACCTCTTTTGAGGCCTTAACTTTAATGGAAACTGTTTGACAAAAAAAAAAATAATAAATAAAGGAAAAAAAAACATGAATCTATACTCTTGCTTTTCTTTAGTTATAGGAAACACTGCACTGCACAGTAGTGACATCTAATTTGCAGTTAGCGAAATTTATAAGAAAAGAAAAATAAGAAAGAGAAAATGATAAGCTTCTTAACATATTCACGATTCACCACTATCATTTTCCTCTCATATCTTCAGCATTTTAGTCAATCGCATTGTTCATTTGTGATTTAAATGATAGAAAATTTATAGGATGAGAAATGCTTATAGCAAAGAAAGATTCTAACTCAAACCACCAAATATAATGGAGTTAAGTTAGCTCTACAACGGCTGAGCCACTTATGTGTGGCCAGTGGCCATAGGCCACCATGAATTCAACACTGGCGACGATCTCCTACGAACAACTGAATTGTTTTATATATCCTCAAAATTGTTCCAAACAATGATAGAACTAGTATTATTTAATGCAATAAAAAAAAGTTAGTTGACCAAATACAAACAGTTTGGAAGAAAAGAAAAAAAATAAAATTTTAGTAGATATACTGATATCAAATGTTTTGAGTAGTATGATAATAATTGTTAGGGACATGTTAGTTTGATAAATTGATAATAATTGTTAGTGACATGTTCTTTTAATTCTTTTTATTTTGTTTGAGATGTGTGAGCTTAATCAGCTGTCGTTTTATTTTCCATGTGAACCAATATCTCCCATACTGCTCACATAAGATTCGATCAAGAAATTACGAATAATTTTAAATCATTTCCACCACTCTTACATTTTCACTTAAATTATTATGATCAAGATATATAGAATCTCTGGGTAGATTTGATTTAAGCAAAATTTATATATGTTTTAGTATAGTATGTAATTAACGCTAATAAATAATGAGGTTCAACGAATCTAACGTATCAATCGGCCGGTTTAGTTAAGAAAAATACTTAGGTTCATCCCTAAGTAATTTTTGTATTCATCCCCTCCCTTCTCAACCAATCATAATGTTTTATCTAATATTTTGTTTAAAAAATAAATCAAAATTAAATTAAAAAGCAAAACAAAATAAGGAAACAAATTCTGTATATTTTTATTTAAAGAAAGTTAAATATTGGTTTGGTTTAGATTTTATAATTAAACAAGGTTATATATCAGTTTGAGTTTATAAATGAGAATTAGGGTTTAGATTTTATAATTAAAAAGAAAGTATATGTCGGTTTGGGTTTACAAATGAAGTGGTTAGAGTTTAGATTTTACAATTAGAACAAAATTATATGTCAGTTTGGATTTACAAATGAGATTGTTAGGGTTTAGATTTTACAATTAGAACGAAATTATATGTCGGTTTGGGTTTACAAATGAGATGGTTAGGTTTTATATTTTACAATTAGAACAAAATTATATGTCGGTTTGGGTTTACAAATGAGATGATAAGAATTTAGATTTTACAATTATAATGAAATTATATGTCGGTTTGAGTTTATAAAAGAACGGTTTAAATTTATAATTTTATAATAATATATACATATTTTGTTTTTTTATTTTATAAGGGGGTGAATGAAAAGGTTTACCTCCCCCAAAGGTGAATCCAAATATTGCTTTTTGGTTAATCAATTGAGTGTTTAAAAATCTGCGCATTTGATTTAGCTAATCATTGAAGTATCATTGTTTATTGTCAAACCAATAGTCCAATTTACATCATTCATATAAAATTTTCGTAGTAAACTTGATGGGAGACTATATAATTTGGTCAACGTAAGAGTACATATGAAGTTCTACTAGTTACAAATATATGCAAAAAGTCAACTAACACATAATGCCCCAATCACCACACATTGTAAAACATTTACATTACATGAATCGCGCGATCGAGCTCATATCATTTGTAGAATACTTGTTATATCAACCATCTGACGAGATGCGTTTTTGACCAATAATGTTTTTGATGGCTTAAATTCAACATCTTACAAGATAGTGTTTGTATAATTTATAAAAGAAATTTTGTGTTGCCAAGAAACAAAGATACAAATGATTGTCTTTTTATACAAATTTGCGGATAGGCCAAAACTGATCTGATTGGTGGTTGGTGAACCGACGCAGTTCTCGTCGTATGATGTACATGCAATGTATACATGCATAGCATAACATATTTTGATCTACCATAACGGATGCGTAATCATATACAATCATAAAAATATTGGATTTAAAAAATGAATGCATATTCTACAAAGAAAAAAAAATAGAATCCCATGTTTGTTGTATTGTAGCTTCAAAGATAACATAACAATTGTTAATAAAATTCAAGTTAAATTGGGACATCATCTTTGTGACTCCAACACATGTGCTTATCTTTTGCTATATAACTTACTTTTGGTTAATTAGATCTATTAGATACCTAGATGTTTGACTCGTATAAGACGCATATAAAAACCTCATTTCTTTTAAAATATCATATAAAATTATATGAATGTATAAAATAGTTCAACTAATTACAGAGTTTAGAAAAGATCAAACTAAAAATAATACAGCACATTTACTATTATACCTTTTTATAATGAAATATAGTTATATAAACAAATTATAATAACACTAATATACTATTTTTATACTTGAATCAATTATAATTTATAAGTGACGAATTGTACAATTACTTTCATAATTAAATCGATAAGTTAATACCAACTAATAAAATATATTCTACCTGTTTTACAAATAGTATCATTTACTATTATACCTTTTTATAATGAAATATAGTCATATAAACAAATTATAATAAAACTAATATAATATTTTTATACTTGAATCAATTATAAGTGACTAAGGGGGAGGTATTGGTTTAGGATTTAGAAAGAATTTTAATGACTTTATGTTCTCGCTGATTGTTAGAATCATAGAAAATTGAAAGTTAAAAATGAAGGATTCTAAGAGATTGTTTAGGAAGTTTTTTAAAATCTTGATGATTTGTTTTTTCTAATCTTGTAAAATCTCTCTATTTGATGAAAGAGTTTTCATGACTTTTGTTATGAAGGAAATGATATAAAATCTTAAACCAATAACATAAAATTTGAATTCATTAACAATCCAAGATTCTTTTGTTTTACTTGAATAACATAAAACTTTTAATGACTTTATAAAACTCTTAATCCAATAACACTAGATTTATCAAGATTTTAGATAACTTTTTACAAATCCACAACCAATAACACCAAATTTTTAAAGAGTTTT